>NC_062989.1:12639259-13239259 GCF_023078275.1 Leguminivora glycinivorella | reverse complement strand
TTTGCCCGCGGCTTCGCTCGCGTTAGAAAGAGACAAAAAGTAGCCTATGTCACTCCCCATCCCTTCAACTATCTCCACTTAAAAAATCACGTCAATTCGTCGCTCCGTCATGCCGTGAAAGACGGACAAACAAACAGACCCACACAATTTCCCATTTATAATATTAGTATGGATTAGTATGGATATATAAGTAGCCTTCGTGTTATACTTAATGTGGCCGGTTACTGTTACAGTAGTAGGCTAGTACCGTGTAATACTATACAGCACGACCACGGATGATTTTATTAATTCTGTTGCGGTACAAATTCACGAAAAACATGTACTTTTTTGTACCTACGTTTAAAAAAAATTTACCTTTATGGTTTTGGAGTTTCGACATAGGGGCCGTGGTCGTGCTAGGTAGGTACTCCCTGGCACGACCACACTATATTTAATGAGTTTTTAAATTTCTGTTGCAGTACAAATTCACGAATAAAAATGTACTTTTTTGTACTTACCTTTTTAAAAAAAATACCCGCATGGTTTCGGAGTTTTGACATGGCTTGTGGTCGTGCTAGATAAGTACTTCCTGGCACGACCACACTATATTTATGTTTAATTTGATGGTCAAATGAATGTTAAACAAATGTTTAGAAATTGTACTTTGTAAATTACTTCAAAAACTTAGTAGCACGACCACAACCCATGTCGAAACTCCGAAACCATGCGGGTTTTTTTAAAAAAAAGGTAAGTACAAAAAAGTACATTTTTTTTCGTGAATTTGTACCACAACAGAAATTTAAAAAATCACTAAATATAGTATCACCACCCCACGGCCCCTATGTCGAAACTCCGAAACCATAAAGGTACATTTTTTTTAAACGTAAGTACAAAAAAGTACATTTTTTTCGTGAATTTGTACCGCAACAGAATTAGTAAAATCATCCGTGGTCGTGCTGTATAGTATCACACCTAGTACCGTAGTAGGTAACTATTTATTAATATTTGTTAGTACTAATTTTGCCGGCCACGCAAGTAGGTACATTTTTTACACACCATTAAAGTTGACTTAATGGAATTATGACTTCATATACCTACTTAACTGTAATTGCAAAAGAACTGCGAAACAGGTCAACATTATTCTTTTATCTGTGTCGGTCCGGTTTTTTTTTTATATTTTAATTTTTAAAGACGCTAGAGCCCATGAAAAATATCCAAAAACGGCCTTTTTCATTGTGGCGCAAAAAATGTTGTGACATGCAAAGTTGGTAACAATTAGCCAAAAAACTAAACGGTCCGACACAGGTTATTTCATTGTTATTCAGATTCTCAAATTTCGTTCCGATTGCTTAAGTTTTGGAGGAGGAAACAGTCGAGAGCGGCACCTCGATTTTAATAGTTATTTGTTATACAAGGGGGCAAAGTTGTATTTTAACGCCGAGTGTGGAATTGAAAAACGAGCTAGTGAAAGGATTCTATAGTTGAACCACGAGCGAAGCGAGTGGTTCGAGAATAGAATCCTGAACTTGCGAGTTTTTTAACACACGAGAAGTAAAATACATTTGCACCCGAGTGTAACAAAAAACTTTTCCCCTCACTATAGCGAGGAAACTACAACGCAAAAAATGCGTTTATCACCGCTTCCAGTAGTTCCACGGTTGGTAAATCATCTTTATTACTAGATTAACCTACTTTTATCAATTTTAAAGCAGTTAATGTAACTTTATTCAAGGTCAAATTACTTTACCCACTAATGGATAAAATGCGTTTTTACCCGCTGGTATTAAAGGACAAAACACGTGTTTCCGAGCTAGTGAGGGGAAAAGATTTTTTCGCAATATCTTTTAACTGAGTTGTTCTTAATGGATATTTTTTTTCGATGGATCTAGTTAATAACACGAGTATATTTAACTAAAATTCCCAAATTGAAATGGGAGCTCTTTTCCATTTTATCATTTTCGCTACTGTAGCGTCTTAATGCTATTTTTCTTACATGTAACCAGCCCATCATATCTAAAAATATTGGCGGTTATAAAAATTACATCCTGTATTAAGAATATTAAGATTCGGAACCATGTATTTTACTTTGAAATTTTTATCTAATAACTGAATGGACCGGCGGTGGTTTACTAGCAGCAGTTATTCTAATTATCGACATGCAAGAATTTACAAACACGCGTTTACGAAATTTATGTTGAAGCAAGGATGATTTATACATATAATCCCATATTCATAAACGTACCCTAAAGTTATCAAGCCCATAAAATTCGTTTGTCCCTTTCCGACGTATTGGTGTGATAGAAAGGGACAAAGGAACTTTTCCCCTCACTAGCTCGGAAACACGTGTTTTGTCCTTCAATACCCGCTGGTAAAAATGTATTTTTCCCCTCACTAGCTCGAAAACACGTGTTTTGTCCTTTAATACCAGCGGGTAAAAACGCATTTTATCCACTAGTGGGTAAAGTAATTTGACCTTGAATAAAGTAAAAATAACTGCTTTAAAATTGATAAAAGTAGATGAATCTAGTAATAAAGATGATTAACCACCTGTGGAACTACTGGAAGCAGTGATAAACGCATTTTTTGCGTTGTAGTTTCCTCGCTATAGTGAGGGGAAAAGTTTTGTGTTACACTCGGGTGCAAATGTATTTTACTTCTCGTGTGTTAAAAAACTCGCAAGTTCAGGATTCTATTCTCGAACCACTCGCTTCGCTCGTGGTTCAATTATAGAATCCTTTCACTTGCTTGTTTTTCAATTCCACACTCGGCGTTAAAATAATACAACTTTGCCCCCTTGTATAACAAATAACTATTTCCGGCTTGATAACAGTTACTTTAGTGAACGTTTATGAATAAGGGGGATACGATTTACAATCTAAGAATCGAACTTCAATTTTTTAGCGGCTCCTATTTACTATCATAACTACACTGATGATGCCTACAAATGTTTTTTTTTTTTCAAAATGTGTAATAACGTGATATCATGATGAAATAAAACTATCGAAATTTACGATTCATCCCGACGTTTCGAACACTTTACAGCATTCGTGGTCAACGGGTGGGTACTTGGGTAGTTTTGTTTCATGAGTAACTATCGCGGTAACCGAAGACAATATTGTGATATCATGACTTTTGTAGTTCTTAGCCATTTTATGCATAATGTGTAGTTTATTACGAATAAATGTTTTGATTGATTGATTGATATTAAAATAAAGAATTATGTCATTTGTTCTTATAAAAAATAAAAACACGCAATAATATTTGGCGATAATATGATTTTGGCCACTTCCAGGCTGCAAAACAGCGCCATCTAGTTTTAAGCCTAAAAACCAAATACATTTCAGGGGTATGCTTTTTTGTATGGGCTTTGTCAGTCCCGTATTATATCGTTCTTGGTTGAAGGCTTCCAAATTTTGTTATGTTCAGGCAGGCAATTATGGTCGCGCGATAAATGATAAAACATCTGGCCGTCCCTATCGCACTTACTAATAGTGCGATAGGGACGGCCTGATATTTTATCGTCTATCGCGCGACCATGCTACCCGTGCAGGTGTAACAGTGCCTGTAGCCAAGAGACGATTGACTTGACGCTTGCCGGTCTAGCCGAAATGTCAACCGTTGACGCTCGACGCCGATCGAAACGCAGTCTAACTCTGTCGCGCCAATATGGAATAGCGATAGATATAGCTACGACAATGATATTATCGCAAGCGCTTTTGCATTTGGCTACGTATAAATATACTCTGGAATGTACTGTAGTCTTTTCTCATCTTGACAACTTCAGGTATTTGTGAGTTTCGGTCGGTCACACATATATATCTGATGGCATTTTAAGTTACCACCAGAGTTTTCCGTTTATTGAACTAGCCCAAATTCAACCTTCGTACGTTCCAACAAGGTTCGCGCGGACGCGTACTCGATATAGATGGTGGTAAATATTAGGCTCAGGTGATTATATTAAAGAGTAGGTATTTAGAGAAACAACGATTTGAACCAATAATATTTATTAAAGAACTATCTACGGCATGTTATAATCCGCTTTCGGAAATCATTATACAAAAGTCAAGGTCATTTTAAATAATCAAAACGTCAAAAGTATTACAATCGTATTACAATCGGTTACATAAATTATAGACGCGTGCTCGACACTATTAGTGAAAAATAGCAATAATATTGTCACTACTTTATTTCATCTAGTTGAGGTACCACCAATTTGATTTAGAGGTCGGTTTTTAAAATAACCATCGCGGGTCTAGAAGGCAGCACCACAAACGCAGTCCAAGTTAAATGTTAGGGTAGGTATAGGGAATCCACGGGCAAATTTGTCTTATGGATGTGTTTTATATATGAAAAGTTGCGTCGCTACGTGTGCGCACTTTCATACTAGCCCATAGACTCGATGTGTGTGAGTAGACAAAATAGTTGCAGCGACAAAGTGGATAGCAAAGCGACCCGCCCAATCGGTGATATAATCACTACTTTTATAATAGCTACGAGCTTGTTTACGGCTAGACTGCAAGCTAATTTACTAGGCCTTCAAACTAAGTTATTTATTGACATTCTGACTAAATAGGTATATGTATATACAATATGGAGGCACACTGAATGGTTTGGGCAGACTTCGCCATTGCCACCTTTGATAATAAGTACAGCTTGTTTGCAAAGCCAGAAAAATCATAGAAAAAATGTAACATATCATTGACCGAGACAGAAGAAGGTGACGCGATTAAGTTTGGCTCCTATTTATTTCGGGATAATATACGAATATGAAGTTTGTGACAAAAAGTATAGGCCAGCAGATAATAGGCACTGAAGTAAAAACAACAAATAACCCTTATATCAAATGTAAATGCGTTCGATGTAAAGTAACATTAAAGCGTTTGGGCATTTACTTTTTTATTATAGACAATTGTTTACCTATATAGGATCAGGATCTCATTAGGTCAAAGTTTATACAAATTTTTGAAGTTTAACCATGTCAATCATTTTTAACCCCTTGAACGCCACGCGTATTGTGCGCGGTGCGTCTTTAGAACGTTGTCGGAAAACACGAAGGTATATATTGAGCTATAGCCGCGCGTGTCGACGGCTTAAAAAAATGTAACAAAAGGACTTTTGGAAAACTTTTTAGGAATTAGTAAAAGGGATTAGGTGCGAAATAAGACAGACAGAATATGCCCAAACACGTCAACGTAATGTTTATTACATCGTTAGTAAAAGCATTGATACAACTAAACATAATATGAATCGGATTACATGAAAAATGGGTCCAGCATTACATCTCACGGGACCACTTTCATTTACATTAGCGTTGTGAGAATTGAAGCCAGCCTTTTATTAAAATGAGAGAAAAATGAGATTTCAGTATAAATGCGTATAAATGTAATCGCAAATGCTGATGTTACCTACTAAAGAGATATAACGATATATCTATATCCTTTGTTCTTCAATACATAAAAGAGGCACAACAGACAAGACTTGAAAACTCACAACACTTAACAAGTTTATTGAACAGATGGCGCCAGCACCAAAGTAAGACGCCATGTTGCGTCTTGCACCACGAATATGGTCTTCATTGATAGTGTACGATTACGATACATTTTCTGATAAATATCTAAACTCAACATTTCAAAAGTATACGACGATCATTAAATATTTTAAAGAAATCACAACGCAAAATAGACAAATCAACTTTCGACTTTAAGGTTAGAGGTACACACATCATAAAAGCAGTGGCCTGTTCCACCACAGTGAAACGCCGTTCATTGCCTGTGCAACAAGGAATATTGACGCTAAATAACAATTTTATTTATCGACCCAGAAATAGGCGCAGAATTCAGTTCAGTTTTTTTTAAATTAAATGGCTTCAGTCCATAGGGACTATTCCGCCAGTGTCAAGGTAATGCGAGCTAAAAAATAATAAAAATTCAGTCGAATTGAGAACCTCCTCCTTTTTTTGAAGTCGGTTAAAAGTATTAATGGTTTTGTTACGGTAAGTACGACAGTGTACGGTGATTATTTCGAACTTGTAAATTGATAGCTAGATTTTACAAGAGCACGTAGACTACCAGCTGTTGACGACGAAAAATGTGGCTAAACGCGCTTCGAGATTAATTCTTCAACAGTTTCTCATTAGTTTACTGCATAATAAGCTATCGATATTACACTTAAACAATATTAATGAGAAAAAAAGGAATTATCAACGAGACCACTAAGATGGCGCTCGAACCGGAAGTCCAGGCACAGAATTGTCAGTGTCAATGTCACTGTGGTGAAATAGGTCACTGGTATACAATAATCAACCTAGTACCGTACACAAGATGGTATTTGTAATGAAGTGGTCTCTGGTGATACTGTGTGCGCTTAGCGTCGTGTGACGGGCTGCCAGTCATCACCGTCGGGGTCGCGGGCTGGAACAGAGAGAAATAGTCAATATGGTGGTTGAGTGGAGACAACAGCACAGACAACTGAACTAACAGAATTCGAATTTGTTTAAATATTGAAATTGTAATAGAATGGGGCTCTTTTTAGAGGTTTTATGCAGTATGATAAGTCTGTTAGTTTAGTTTTCTGTGGCAGAAGGAACAAAAAAGTAGACAAACACTTACTTTTGAATATCAAGCTTGTTTGTTTTTATTTTTAAATAAATACACTGTTTTGTTAATAGTCTGTATCGTTCATTTCAATTTTATGTACAACTTAATTTAAGAATCAATAGAGACATTTCAGTTAAAGTGTACTCACGTTTCTCCTCACGGCGCTGCGGCGGGCGTCTATCCCTGTCATCACGGTGGTCGCGGTCGTCACGCCGCGGTCCATCGCGGTCGTCACGCCTCGGCCCGTCACGGTCGTCTCGTCTCGGTCCGTCCCGCTCGTCGCGTCGCGGGCCGTCGTCGCGACGCGGCGGGTAGCGGTCTCCGCCGCGGTCACCACCGCGGTAACCGTCGCGGGGACCGTCGCGGTCGCGGGGCCCGTCGCGATCGCCGCGCGGAGCGTCACGATAACGGTCGTCGCGGGGCGGCACGTCTTTGGTGCGCCAGGCTGATGAGCGTTCCTGTAAAAAAAGGAAGCGTTAAAACTTTGCGCGTCGACCGTTTAATGAATTGACTCGAGAAGGACTTAATATCGAGACATGTAGCTGCAGCACTCAGAAATTCATATGCTTCGAATACGGTAACCATAAGTCATAACCTATATTGAAATTCAAAAATATTCTTCATTTAAATCGTCTACGATGTACAATTTTCATCTTATTTAGCCACTGACATACAAATGTGATAGTTAAGGTGGCTCGCTTTCCATACAAAAAACATCTACCATTTATTTAGTCACCGCACACCACAACTAAATAAAAATATGCGCATACATCTACTATACATTATCCATCGTCGCAGTATTGAACGAAATACATTGTTTCATACAGAAATCATGGACAAATCCATGTGAATTTTTTATTAATTTTACGAAAATGTGTGTGCCAAATTTTGTGTACAGACACAGAGTCGTCATATTTCGCGCATTTTTAGTTGACATTGTCATCAGTGACACTTGGCTCTTGACAAGTAATTATTTAAAGATATTGGTTTACTTAACTCAAGCAGACTCAGAAATAATGACGCATTTTGTCAATAAAGATACATATCGTGTATTTCGACACTGCTAGTGTAAATCGAAATGGCGTCTCGGTCAAATGCATTGACTATGAAACAGGAGATCTCGAGTTCGATTCCGGGCTCTTTTTTAATAATTTGAACTTTTTTTGGATTTATTAAGTTTTATTTTTATTTTTTAATAGAATAAATATTCTATTAAAAAAGACTCTTACTATATTTCTTTCCTATTTTTTATTTTCATACAAAAATACATTACAATCTTTATTATGTCTTTGTTGATAAAATAAAATATTACACGTCAGGTCAGGTACATAGGTCATAGTGTGGCATAGTATTAGTATTAGTAATGTGCTGACTTCCTTACATTTACTGAGCTAGTTGACCTATGTTATTGTTGTGTGAATGTTTTTCTTCAACAACTAAATAGTTATATATATGAATATGTATGTAGGTATGTGGGTAGCTTTTGCACATTGTAATTTTTCCTCAGTCACCCGCTGAGCTCAGAGACCACGAACGCTGTAGTGTTCGAAACGTCGGGATAAATTGTAAATTCATTATACACGATTTAATCCGTTTTCATAGTTTTTATTTCATGAGTAACTATCGCGGTAACTGAAGACAATATTAACTAAATGGTTACAAATAATAATTATCATCAATATAATCTGGTCCAGGCAGGCAATTATGGTCGCGCGATAAATGATAAAACATCTGGCCGTCCCTATAATCGCACTTACTAATAGTGCGACAGGGACGGCCTGATATTTTATCGTCTATCGCGCGACCATGCTTCCCGTGCTGTACTAGCTTTAGCCCGCGGCTTCGCTTGCGTTAGAAAGAGACAAAAGTAGCATATGTCACTCTCCATCCCTTCAACTATCTCCACTTAAAAAAAAAACATGTCAATCCGTCGCTCCGTTTGGCCGTGAAAGACGGACAAACAAACAAACACAAATTATCTTTGGTGAAACAACGAATTCTTCCACTTCAGATTGTAGAGTAACCAGCTTTTCCCATTTATAATAAACTAGCTTTTGACCGCGGCTTCGCTCGCGTAAGAAAGAGACAAAAAGTAGCCTATGTCACTCTCCATCCCTTCAACTAAATCCCCTTAAATAATCACGTCAATTCGTCGCTCCGGTTTTGCCGTGAAAGACGGACAAACAAACAGACACACACCCTTTCCCATTTGTAATATTAGTATGGATTTGACATTATTATTTATATTTAAATAATTATATATGTATAGCCCAATTTCGTCGGTAACAGCGTGTTATGTAATGGCGTCGTTGGGGAACAATCGTCTGTCACGCCGTGAAGGTGCGTTCGATTCCCAGGATTATATAAACTTTTTGTATTTTTTTGGATATAAATTTCGTTTTTTTTATTGACTGAGCAAGAATGGAGAGCCGAAGGTATCAATTTTGTCTTAGAGAACATATTGATTTTTTTATTGTCATTTTGATTTTCTATTTATTAAGTTGAGATATAAAACACAACTTTTAATACCCTCGCTAAATATAATATTTTATCGAAATCACTCCTTAGATAAAAAAAGTCCACTTGAGTTTTTAAAGCATTACGTTACTCAGTTAACTATTGCATTTTCATTTACTAATTTAAGATTTCAAAAGCGATTTGAATACCCTTGCTCCATCAAAAATAAACAATTAGAAAAAAAAATCATTCGGATCGTAGTTTAGAAAAAAATTTTTTTTAAAATATCAGATTAGGATAATTATGTTAGAAATTCTGAGTTCGACGAACAAAAAATAGTGTCACATAGTGTTGTGTTCCTGCCGGTGAGTAAGGCTGCCAGAGCTCAACGAGGGTGCGGGGTGCTGACGACGGGAGGACTTACGGAACTAATGTGTTCCGTCTATTGTCCTTTGAGTCGTCGGCAACCCAAACCCTCCTTTGAACTTGTACACTCCTTTTTGCTGTGCATACGCAGCAAAGGGGAGTGTACAAGTTTCTAATGGGGCGGCAACGCGCAAGCGACACTCTTCGAGTTGCAGGCGTCCATAGGTTACGGTGACCGCTTTCCATCAGGCGGACCGTATGCTTGTTTGCCACCGACGTAGTATTAAAAAAAAAGAGAAAAAGTCCTGGATTCGAACCCAGTACTTCCATGCAAATCATGCGATGGCACGTATTTACCGCAAGGCTATTTAAACAAGCTGTCGCCGCGTGAAATTATCGACTAGAAGGAATACAAAAACACTGTTTGTATGTGTGAGTGGTACTTAAAAATAGTGTAAAATAGTAAATTTATTTACATTAAGGGGATTAACGTTACAATGAGAAGTTGAATGTTTGTTGTAATACGTCAATTTTAATATTAAATGTTCGCGAAGCATAATTGAAAGTATATAAATGACTGTACGACTCCACAAAAAAAATAAGACTGGTAATTTGCAGACTAACGCCATCTAACGCAGCCTGAGCTTCGGGTAACCTAGGCGAGCCACCTTAACCATGATCGTTATGACGTCCACGTCACGCTCCTCATAAAGGACGTTTCCATTTTTAAAATTATTATTATCTTTTTTATTTAATTAATTGACGCTGAAAGCAAGTTCAATGTGTTTGTGACGTTTTTGTATAGTGTATAAAACTTACGGAAGGTGCCGGAGGTGGGTCGGCGGGTCCACGGCGCCAGCTGCCGCCGCCGTCGGCGCCGGGGCCGCTGGAGCGTCCACCGTAGCGAGGTCTGCGATAAACAAACTGTATTAGCACACACACGACTAGTCACTTAAACGAGCTTCAGTAAGAATCCCACCACGAATAATATCTGGTCAGCAATAAGAGGCAATGCTATATGATCCATTACGCAGAAAAAGTATACACTGTATACAGAGTTGAGTACCTCGAGTCAAACAATTTTGGTGTCGCTCGAAGCGTTCGATAAAAAGCGAGAGGAAAGGAGTAAGGCGTCACGGCTGTCCCGCGGTTCTGAGCAGTTGAACGCCAAGCGCCTTCATCGCGGAGACCACACTCAGCTGGAAGATTAATCTTACCTGTCTCGCTCCGGTTCCCTAGCGTCTCTGGAGTCCCTCGAGTCGCGAGTGTCCCGTGCGTCACGCGGGTCCCTGGCGTCACGGGTGTCGCGAGCTGAACGCCACGCGCCTTCGTCGCGCGGGGGACCACGCTCGTCGCGCGGGGGACCACGCTCGTCGCGCGGGGGACCACGCTCATCGCGCGGGGGACCACGCTCATCGCGCGGGGGACCACGCTCGTCGCGCGGGGGACCACGCTCGTCGCGCGGGGGACCGCGCTCGTCGCGTCTGTGGAAGAAAAAGACAGTGTGAGGATGGAAACATATATTATTTGACGGGCACGCAAGTTAACCAGAGAGTTAACAGTGTTTCGTATGGTCGGATATTTGGAAAATTATAAGACAGGAGTAGCTTTACAAAATAGCGTTGTGGAGGCATTCTAGTCATAAATAATATAATTTACTAGCTTTTGACCGCGGCTTTGCTCGCATTAAATTCAAAAATTGCAGAGTGCTCCATACAAACTTCTACCCCCCCATTTTAGGAAAGTGAGGGGTTGGAAAGAGACAAAAAGTAGTCTATGACTATGTCACTCTAAATCCCTTCAACTATCTACAATGGATATTTATTTTTTATTTTTTTTATTTTTATTTTTATTTCAAATATGTTACACAGTATGACAGTAAAAACCAAAGCACTGAGTAACTAAAAATACATAAGAGCAAAAAAAATAAACACATAAAAGTAAGAAACGTCATCTAGATTTAGGTGACAACGTAACGTCGAGGCTTCGTTGCGTCGTCTGTCCGGGCGTACAATTCGGCAGGTTGCCCCGGAACCGTCGAAAGACTACACCCTTCGGCCAGAAGTCTGCACTCGCGATGGTGTCCTGCAGCGGCCGCGGCACGCGCACAACAAACGAGCTGAAGTGCACGTAGCGGCGCGACTGCAGCTGCTGCACCCTCAGCGTGAAGCCAGTCTTCCGGCGAACGTACTCCACCACTTCGTCGGCCACGGCGGAGTAATGCAGGCGAGACACGTAGAGCGGCTTACTTGGTGTGGCGACCCGAAGACCAGAATTAACCGGATCCGCAGTGCCACTCACAGTCTTACGAGGCGCCCTACGCGCCTTGCTTTTCCTTTCCACCATAAATATGTTAACAGTAAGATTTTTTTCTCAAACATGCAATGAAATATTTTCTTTACGTTCCTTAAAATGGGCTGGGAAGTATCGCTTTTTGGGCGCAACAACTCGAGAGGACTGTAAAGGGATTTCATATTATTTTTTAGGCCTAGGCCTGCAAAGTAACTTTTTTTTATAAAATATTGTCCTTTAGAGCATTTTTTTTTATTTCATTGTATGTTTGAGAAAATCACTATACATGCCTCGGCGTGAAAACGGATTCCCGGCCTCGTATCCCTATCCGGCCGGAAATCCTCATTTTCCCGGCCTCTGATGTAATGTACTATTTTGCCAAGAGTAGGTTATCTAATATTGTGTAACGAAAGTGTACTTTAAAAATAAGATTGTTACCTGTCTCTGTCGTCCCTGGCTGGTGGTGGGCGTTCATCGCGACGCCGCTCGGGAGAGCGTGGTCGCTCGTCGCGAGGGCCGCCTTCGCGCACGCGTGCTGGAACAAATATCGACACTTAGAATGTTTTACATTCACTTGGTCAGGGTTTAGGAAACTACAAAAGCGTTATAAAAAATAAGAATAATGAAAATTAGCCGGGTCTACACAAAGCGAAGCCATGTGCTCAAGCGGCAAACGTTGAGTGTAGACGTGCTTCGGCAGGCAGGCAGGTATGTTTTGCTTGGACGAGTAACCTGCCTTGGGCGAGGCAGGTTTACACTGAACATTTGAGAGCCAATGCCTCGTGAAGTGACTCGCCCTGAGTGGACCTAGCTATTTGATAGTAACGCAATTTTCCTAACTTTGTGATGATAAATTTTAAAGATTCGTACCAAGTGAAATTCGTCAAGGATCCCGTCAATGTTTCTATTAGAAATAAATTAAATGGATGCGGATAATAGATAATGGTATCGCACTGTCCCTGAAGGATTGTACAACACTGTGGTGTTATTTTATCACACAGACAAAGCTCACCCGGTCTCTACGTTTCAGCCTCCTTCTAATCTTTACTGTCTTCCTTGGTCCTCCGTGCACTTTCCTTATCCTCTAGTTAGTTACCTGTCCCCCGGGGCGATACCTCAGGAACTATAAAGGCTTGGCCAAACACAGGGCGCGACGCAGCGCCGCGGTCGCGCATCGCGACCGTAGCATGTGCTAACAGGTTAGCGACGTCAAACAGACTGCGTCCCGCCGGCATCGCGCCCGGCTTCTGTCGCGCTCCGCGCCGCGCAGCCCCTTGTGTCCACGCGGCACGCTGCGCCGCGCTCACTCACACATTCAAGGAATAAGCGACCCTCCGCGGGCGCATGGTGTAGACGCCCGCATTGCGCCGCGCCCGCGTCGCGTTCGCGATGAGGGCGTGTTGAGAGCGCGAGGCCGTCGTGATCCGCGCGCGCCCTGTTTGAACAGTCATCGCGTCGGCATCACGCGGCGCGGACGCCCCGCCTTATAACAGTGAGTGCACTAACCCGGTCGCCACGGCTCAGCCTTCTTGTCGTCCTTGGCGTCTCCCTTGCTCCTCCAGGCGCTGTCCTTGTCCTCCGGTTTCCCGTCCCTGTCCCGCGGCACGGGGTCTCCGCGGCGCCAGGAGGAGGAGGAGGCGGCGGCGGCGGCGCGCTGCTCCTCGAGGCGGCGCTGCACCTCGGCCTCCTTGGCGCGCGCCTTGGCTTCCACGCGGGCTAGGTACTCTTGGTGCTCCCTGGGAAAAATAAATACGTTTCATTGCTATATAGATTACGAAATGCGAAATGCCTGCTAAGCCGCGGTCCCGGGTTCGAATCCCGGTAAGGGCATTTATTTGTGTGATGAGCACAGATATTTGTTCCCGAGTCATGGACGTTTTCTATGTATATAAAGTAAATACATACTTTACTATCTACCTAGTCTAGCCATAAGTTCTGTTACAAATGAAAATAAACATATTTTTAAAATACTGTAATTTATTTACCACAAGTAAATGTTTATTTGTAGGTAAGTTAATAAGGTTTCTAAACAATATATTTTTTATTCAAAATGCCCGCCTTTAGCTATAATACATGCCCTCAAACGATCCGGCCACTCGTCTATAGATTTACGCACTGTCTCCATTGGAAAATTTGCCACTGCTACCTTCAAAGATTTTTTTAGAGAATCGATATTGGTATGGCGTTTAGAGCAGACCATGTCCTCTAACACTGACCACAATTTATAGTCCAGGGGATTTAAGTCGGGACTAGAAGAGGGCCAATCATCTGCCTTGATGAAGTCCAGAACATTCCTTTGCAGCCAAATCTGGGTGGTGCGAGCTTTATGACCCGGGGCTGAGTCCTGTTGAAAGGTCCAGTGCACATTTTTAAACATTGTATCGTTGAGTGGTTTAACTACTGTTTCTAAAACCGTATCCTGATACACTTTAGCTGAAATTTTTACTCCTTTTTCGCAAAAATGGATCTCAGAGACGCCTTGATACGACACACCCCACCAAACCATGACGTAAGCTGGATGATGACCTCGCTGAACCCTTCCAACTATCTCTTTAGCTTCTCGAGAGTTGTGTGCGTATACTTGAGACTATACACCATACCAATATCGAGTCTCTAAAAAAATCTTTGAAGGTAGCAGTGGCAAATTTTCCAATGGAGACAGTGCGTAAATCTATAGACGAGTGGCCGGATCGTTTGAGGGCATGTATTAAAGCTAAAGGCGGGCATTTTGAATAAAAAATATATTGTTTAGAAACCTTATTAACTTACCTACAAATAAACATTTACTTGTGGTACAGGTCAATTCACAAGAGCTGGCACGAATGGAACGAATGTTTGAATGAAAATATGCATGTGTGTGACAGATTAACCAATAAAATGGTGGCTCTTGACAGTTACGACTGTATACCAATACAGGTGTCACTCACACAATCAAAGTTTCGTTCGTTCCATTCGTGCCAGCTCTTGTGAATTGACCTGTAAATAAATTACATTATTTTAAAAATATGTTTATTTTCATTTGTAACAGAACTTATGGCTAGACTAGGTATTTAAGTATGTATATCGTCGCTTAGCACCCATAGCACAAGCTTTGCTTAGTTTGGGGCTAAGTTGATCTGTGTAAGGTGTCCCCAATAAAAAATTTAAATAAAAAAAATAATATCAAACAAACTGACAACCAAAATATTCCAAAGCATAGTTAGTTACCTCTCCTCCTTCTCCTTGCGTTCTCGGGCGGCGGCTTGCTCCTCCGCCAGTTTCCTCTCCTTCTCCTCTCGCTCCTTGCGCTCCTCTTCCTCCTTGATGCGGCGTGCTTCTTCAGCTGCGCGCTCTTCGGCGCGACGCTTTTCTGCCAGCCACTATGAGAAAAAATTTGATTTAGTTCAATAAATATTTCAGTGTAATGAAACATATAATTTAAAACAAAAACACAATTAAAGCCAGAAATATTTAAAAGAAATGTTAACACACGAAGCTTTCACAGTAGCCCTGTCGCTATGAAATTATTTATAATGCCGTATCGGTGCCACGAAATCAGTGGACACCTGGATGGACATGTTACACGTAGTGTGTTTGCTATACTGACAGGGTCGCCATGGACGCTCTCAGATACCAACTAACCGCGAGGGTCTTGAGACGCTACTAGCATTCAAACACGTTGTTTAATCCATACTAATATTATAAATGGGAAAGTGTATGCGTCTGTTTGTTTGTCCGTCTTTCACGGCAAAAGGGATCGACGAATTGACGTGATTTTTTTAAGTGGTGATATTTGAAGGGATGGAGTGCCATAGGCTACTTTTTGGCTCTTTCTAACGCGAGCGAAGCCGCGGGCAAAAGCTAGTAGAGTTATAAAAGGACTAGCCTCCTGCCGACGCTGCTCAACCCTATGCTGGGCACAATCCGCTCGCTTCATAGCGCGCTCAGGAGCCAAATAGCGAGGCCGCTGTTGATGCGCGTTGCCTCGCTCGTCTGTCTAAACTCGTGACTGTCACCAATTGTTTCCTCCGTAGAGTTAAACTCACCTCCTGCCGGCGCTGTTCGGCCCTCTGTTGAGCCCTCTCCGCGCGCCTCTTAGCGCGTTCAGCCGCCAGCTTGTCAGCGAAGGCCTTAAGACGTTGTTGATGAGCGGCGCCGCGCTCAGCAGACAGGCGTGAGATGAACTCGTCGCGATGAACATGCATGCGGGACATACGCTCGGCAGTAGCTACATCGCGAGTGCGGGCCTCTGTAAAGAACATGGGAAGTTATACTCTGTCAACCAAGTCTGTCACTAAATAAGAACAGAGAAAACTATATGCATCCTTTTCTTTAGGGTGCTAGAGAAAAGGATACCTATAGTTTTCTTAGTTCTTATTTACTGACAGACTTGTTTGACAGAATATAGAAGGAAGGTCTATCACTAACTGGAAGACCGAAGATCTGCAATTCGAGTCGTGGACATATTCTGGCATATTTTTCAGTAATTCGTATTATAAGCTATTCTGCGTTGGTCAAGGAAAAAAATGTGCAAGCTAAAATTAACACAGAACGCTAAAAAACGTGCTGTCGCGTCTAGCCGACATAATGCTTTGCCTCCGAGGCCTACCATTGCGTAACAATGAAAACATTAGCAATGGGATTTAATTCGGAGGCCAAAATAAGTAGAAACACATTATTACAAAAATTCGCTGTATAAAAACAACATCCAACACCAAACACCAAAGGAATTTTTTACATAGTCGTAATAATTGAAATTTTATAGTGCCAAAAAATTGCCAATAGTCATAAAGCATGACCAGAAATATATGACTATATTGTCAAGAGGGCGCTGTTATGCTCATGTATGGGGCTAACCTAACCTAACCACAAAATTAAAATTTAAAAAAACCCCCGACCGCGACATAGTAGACCGATTTTCAAGAAACATGGCTAAGAACACTCCCGACTAACTCAGCTTTCGAACAAAAAAAACTAAATCTAAATCGGTTGATCCGTTCGGGAGCTACGATGCCATAGACAGGCACACACACAGACAGACAGACAGACACGTCAAACGTATAACACTCCGTCGTTTTTGCGTCGGGGGTTAAATAGTTCTTATGAAATTCCGCAACATGGTATGGCGCGTGTTGACTTGAAGAGTTGACCCCAGCTCCTGCATAGAAACTTGTAGATAGATAGATAGATAGATAGATAGAATACTCTTTATTGGCACACCTCAGCAAAAGATACAGTGGAGACAAAACAAATGATTATAAAAAAACCGGCCAAGTGCGAGTCGGGCTCGCGCACAAAGGGTTCCGTAGCAGCAAATATAATAAACTTATTATGGTTAAATCAACCTATCTCAAAAACTATAAGAGATACTTTGATCAAACCAAAAATCGTTGAAAGAGTTAATTAGCATGCATCACCTCTATTTTTTTTAGAATTTTATACCCCGTAGTTATAAAAATAGAGGGGGGGGGACATACTTTTTACGACTTTGAGAGCTGATATCTCAAAAACCGTTCACTTTAAGAAAAATGTTTTTTAGAAAACTTTATATCATTTTAAAAGACCTTTCCATTGATACCCCACACGGGTATGTACATCGAAAAAAAAATTTTCATCCCTCAGTTACATGTATGGGGGGCCCCACCCCCAATTCTTTTTTTTACTATTTAGTGTCATAATTTTGTAGCGGTTCATACAACACATATTCCCATCAAATTTCATCACTGTAGTACTTATAGTTTCCGAGTAAATCGGCTGTGACAGACGGACAGACGGACAGACGGACAGACGGACATGACGAAACTATAAGGGTTCCGTTTTTGCCATTTTGGCTACGGAACCCTAAAAAAAAGAAGTATACATCATAGTAGTTGTATGAAGTTTACATCAGCTAATTAGATATATTGAAATTATAATGCCTACTTACCGATAAGTTGTTGGATGCGTTCCTTCTCCTGTTGCTCCCAGAAGGCCTTGTCCTGGACTTGTTTCTCTTCCAGACTCTTCTGGAGCAGAGGGATCTCCTCCAGGCGTTTGGCCCGCTCGAAGTAGTCCACCTATTACGATAGAAAAGGTTAAAAAACTGTGTAGATTCAAGTCTGAGACTGGACTGGATAAGTGCCAAACATGAAAATGGGTGAACTTTTGTACTGCCATCACAGCACAGAGCCATTTCTTTTACGTTTCACGCTAGACAGTATTTTTTCATTTCCATTTCAATCAATATTTTGAGCAAAAAACATTGTGCAAGCGTAAATTAACACAGAGCGCTTATACGGCGCCCTGTCGCGTCTAGCCGACAATATGCTGTGCCTCCGAGGCCTACCATTAGGTAACAACGGTGACATTACTAATGGGATTTATTTCGGAGGCAATAAGACACACGTCCTAAATCTATGCTGATAGTAACTACTGACGGTCACAAAGCTAAGGTGCCTAGTAGAGGTGACTAGGGTTAATGCACGAAAAAGTAACGTGAGTCACAATTTCACTGATTGTTTATTTGAACTACAGCTGCAAATGAAAAGATGTATGCATATATCGGGAAATTAACACTTACATACATACATACAATCACGCCTGTATCCCATAAAGGGGTAGGCAGAACACATGAAACTACTAAAGCTTCAATGCCACTCTTGGCAAATAAGGTGTTGAAAGAAAACGAAACAGTGACATTTAGTGAAAGTAACACTTATTTAGAGATAGACTATTACTTGAACTCGCATCGTGAATAAATGGAACATGCCATAAAATCGTGACTCATGTTACTCTTGCCGCGGATTGACCCATTATCCTTTGCGATGTACGTTGCCAACTGTCGAACTGAACACAACAATTTTTTCATCATCTTAGTGCAAATTGTCGTCCTGGCTAAGCACCATGAAGAGTTTTAACCCTTAACCACTGACGTTCGTCGTCAAGGTAGAACTGACGTCGCGTTAACGGTCACATTCGCGCATCATACAAACGTCAGTGGTTACCGGTTAGTGCTGAACAATTGACCGTAATAGGCGAGACGACTAAAAAAAACTAATTAGTCCGTCAGTTAGATTATCAAAAAATTTCAGACACTTATTTTTTCTTTTATCTCGTAAACGAAAAATGACGACGGTAGTGTATTGAAGTTTCGCGTGACGTCACGCCTAGGTACAATTTTTACTTAGAAGTGACGTCACAAGCCCCCACTCCGGAACTTTGATGCTCTATATCTTTGTATTTTTTCATTAATTAAGAAAGCGAAAAATATGTGTTCAGTATTTTTGGACGATTTAACTGACGGACTAAACAAAATGCCATATTTTTTTATGTAGCCGTCATCCTTTTTTAGAACAGGGTAGTAATTGTAGTTACCTTCTTCTCTTGAGACTTGAGTCTGGCCTGCAGCTCTCGGCGCTCCTTCATCAACTCTTCAGCTTCACGCTGGGCGATGGCTTCGGCGTCCATTTTCTTCAGCACCTGATTTGAAACGTATCATCGTTAATACATTTTACTAATTATATATTTTTGCTACAATTAGAAGTTGGGTTGACAAACATATGAAGTAATAATTTATATTTGTGCAGGCATAAATTAACACAGAGCGCTTATACTGCGCCCTGTCGCGTCTAGCCGACAATATGATGTTCCTCCGAGGCCTACCATTAGGTAACAACGGTGACATTACTAATGGGATTTATTTCGGAGGCAATATTGCAAGAGCTACTTCAATGGTTGTGAGATCTTTAGCGACTTTTTCATTTCATTTTATTTATTTATTTATTCCTTATATTAACACCAGTGACAGTTTACAAAGTTAGTTACTTAATTACACTGCTGCTACTTAGCGTGTCAAATTAACTCAGTAAAATCCACTGAGTTGTCCATCTTTATTCGCAGCTTGCAGCTTTCGGGCGTCAATTTTTGTAAGTTTAAGTCAACAAAAACATAAAAAATGCCTCGTTACGTGATATTTAATTGCAACGACACAAAAATTATGAACACTCAAGGGCCTGAGACATATTTAAAATCACAGGCAAGTAACAACTTCAGTACAAAATCTGACATGCTCGGCCCACAGAATAGAAGAAACAAGTTCAACTATTTGTATAGCACAAATAGTTGAACTTGTTTCTTCTATTCTGTGGGCTCAAGGCTCGGTCTTGAAAGTCCTACGTATCTAAGGGAGTATTATTTCTTGTCTTTCACTTTCACTGTGTGTATATGTTGTGTGTGTGTGTGTGTGTGTTTACCTCTTCATCCAGCTTGGACAGCACGCGTTTGCCAACATCGCTCTGAGAGATATGAGCGATCCTCTCGCGCAGATGTCGCTCGCGCACGGCGGCCATTTCTGAGGCATGGCGACGCTTCTCTCGTTCCTCGCGTTCGGCTTCCTGGCGACGCGCCTCGGCCGCGGCGGCGATGCGGAGCTGCTCTTCTTGACGCCTGAACAATAAAGAGTTATTAGTTATATTTTTAACTCAAGTCACCGTCATGTCTGGGTTTCAGTATTATAAGAACTTGAAGAGAGAAGGGACGATAATAGAATTGCAATTTTATACAGAATCATCATCGTCCTTGCGTTATCCCGGCATTTGCCACGTCTCATGAGAGCCTGGGGTCCGCTGGGACGAATCCCAAGATTTGGAGTGGGCACTAGTTATACTAAAGCGCTGGTGCTCGGCGTGCTCGTGCCCGTGCTAGTGCACGTGTTCTGTAGCGGCACTGTACCTAAGCTCCTCCTCCTCGCGCACGGTGTTGAGCCGCTCGATGTACTCCTTGCGCTCCTCGATGATCTTGTGCCGCTGCAGCACGCGCTGGTGCTCGGCGTGCTTGTGCTCGTGGTAGTGCTGCACCATGTGCGCGCGCGCTCGCTCGCGCTCGGCTCGCCGGCGAGCGGGGAACAGGGTTTGCACGGCGCGGGAAAGGACTTCGGCGGCGCGGACTAGTTGCTCGCGGACCTGGAAGATTACAAGGTTGTAGGAATACTGATAAAAACTTGAGGCTTTTAAAATTAACAGTGGTTCTTTTAGGCATCCACTCAATAGATGAAATGCGAATGAAGTCACTTGTTGGCCCTGATTTACGAAATTTTCAGTTAGTATTGTCCATGTAAGGCTTCAAGTTTTATTACTGGCCACTCAGTATCTCTCTAAAAATATTTGTTTCCCAGCAGATTTAGAACAACCTTCCTTTAGGTCGCAAACAAATTGACACTTTCTATTCACATGTTGGTGTTTTAAGAACTAAGATAGGCCTTGTTACTGACAGAATTTAAGCTAATGTTTTAAAAAATTCCTCGAATGATTTCTGGTTATCTTATCAACATTGACTGGTTCTTCTATAGTTGGTTAGGTTGTTTACGGACCTCCTCAGCGGGTGTGGCCTGCAGGATGGCGCCGCCGCAGGCCTCATCAGCGGCGGAGCACCACTCACCGCCACCGGCCTCCACGCCGAAGTGCACGCACCTGAACAACAACATTGTTACTAGATAATCGCCATTTTTGTTCTAGAGCACTATTGTCTAAATGGTAGAAATACAACGGATGTTCTATATGTTACAAACAAAGCCTACAAAGGTAAGTTAGAATACTAACTTGTTGGCGTGGTCGACGCGGATCTGCATGTCGTTGTGGCGCACGCAGTCCACCAGGAGACGCTCCAGGTGGAACAGGTCGTCGGTGGCAGCCAGCTGCAGCAGGCGCGGGAACTGCACGCATGCGTAGCACTGGGCCACCTGGCGCACGAGGCGGACGAGGGCCACGTCGTTTAGGGCGTTTGTGTATTGGACCAGGGGGGAGTCTGTTGGGAGTGAAATATGATTATAATCTAGCAAATATTATTGTTAATGAATTCAAGTTACGATGTTTATCAACTGTAAGGATCAACCTCTACGCGAAAAGATGTCACGTATCGTATGCGATACGTTTAAATTATTACATTAAAACGGGACTTAATAGCGTAAAATTTACGTTTATATTTAACCCGACGTTTCGACGTTCCGGTGATTAGCAAGTGTAAACGTGAGAAAATTTCCGGTCACATACCACTGGATATCGTGAGTGTTGTATGCAGGCAAAGTGGCAACCCTAGCGTAAAAGTGACAATCAAGTGCGGGTAGTTCGAAAAATTCGTATAGCTAGAAGATGTTGATACAACTCCCAGCCAGTCTACCCATGACCACGGACGTAATGTCACGTCCGAAACGTCGGATTAAATATAAACCTAAGTTTTATGCGATTAAGTTTTAATTTATTAATATGAGTGGCGATACGTTTTGTTATACAATTTGTCATGTAAACAATGACTCAACGTTTTACGAGATGAAGATGCTGCAGTTATTAAATAAAAAAAATAACCTTCAAATATTTCACAATAATAATAAAAAATACCTTTTACAAAGTTAATCAAGCATCTATTTTAAAGTCTGGTGTTACTTACTGGGTTCTTCCTGCAGGGCCTTGATGACTCCCTTGACGTTGTGGCAGATGGTCAGAGGGTCGAACTCCACCTCGAGCCAGGCGTACAGCTGCTGCAGCTGCGGAGACGCCAGGCCCACCACGTTGAGACGGACCACATCTGAAAACAATATACAATTAGATAATGACTTAAATAAGATAATACAAAGACCTATATAACTTCGTATAGACAGATAAAGTCTAAGAAAAAAACGTACCCCAAAACCATACAGAAAAAGGTACGGTGAGCTAGATGGCGATACACCTTTAGGGTACGCTCGGCTAGATGGCGCTAATATTAATATTTGTCATTTTAAAACATATCAAGCTAAGAATATGGGCCAAATTGTCAAAACTGAGGTTCAAAAGTTTTAAGCCTGTGTCGAGAGATGGCAGTCTATGCACTGTGATTACACATTTTACTTTGACAGTAACTCTCTTTAATACTCTATCCTCCTTGGATAATAGTACATTACGATACAAGTGCGTAAAAAAGGAGTTCGAAACGAGTGGCGATAAATTAAAACACGACCGAAGGGAGTGTTTTAAATCGACACGAGTTACGAATGTGGCGCTGAGCCTTCTCAACGGGGCTCTTGTCAGTCTCCACGAAGCGGTCGAACTCCGGGTGCAGTGATAGCAGCGGCAGACAATATGGCAACCAGTTCTTTATAAAACAGCAATATTAACCTTTAAGCAGGCTGGTCCTGGTGGGTGGTTGAGCAAGACCGAGCAACACAGCCAGGCGCTGAGCCTTCTCAACGGGGCTCTTGTCAGTCTCCACGAAGCGCTCGAACTCCGGGTGCAGTGATAGCAGCGGCAGACAATATGGCAACCAGTGCTTTATAAAACAGCAATATTAACCTTTAAGCAGGCTGGTCCTGGTGGGCGGTTGAGCAAGACCGAGCAACACAGCCAGGCGCTGAGCCTTCTCAACGGGGCTCTTGTCAGTCTCCACGAAGCGGTCGAACTCCGGGTGCAGTGAGGGCAGCGGCACAGACAGTACGGCGACGAGCACGCGGCACGCCATTCTGGTAAACAAACAGGTTATGTTTAATATTTGTTGATATATGACAAGGGTAACTACTTAAGAAACGCCTGAATTAAGCAGAACGCGTGCTGAATTCCAAAATCCGCAAAGCACAGATTTAGACCCTGATGATGAAGATATGTATAAACTCTAAGAGTCTCAAGACTTCATAGATTTTCAATTAAATCTGGAAACCATGAAACTTGAGAAGAAATTGTCCTGCCAATGCACTACCACGTCCAATCCTCCATCGGCCACGAGGGGGTTATTTAAAACATGTTACAGGTTGTTCAACCATTTCTATCATATGACTATTAAAAACATGAAAGTACTTTTGTACTATCTACTAGGGTGGATCAAAAAAACACTTTTTTGGAATTAGTAAACCTAATAGTTATCAATCAATGACCCTTTGTCTATGAAGCCTTTGTGCAAAATTTCAGCTTTTTTAATCAACATCTTCAGCCCCCGCATTAGGTTTGAAATTTTGAAAATCTCATACAAACCTGAAAATTCAACTTTCAGATAAAAAAAAAATTCGGTTGTATTATGTTAAGTATATGTTATTGATACATATGAATATAATAAACTACCAAAAGTTGCGAATATAGCATCAAAAATCGCCAAAGTTCGCCTAGTTTCAGTACATTTGCCGAAATAGCCGCTAAAATACCGAAAATTTGCGATTTTTAACGCTATTTTCGCAACTTTTGGTAGTTTCTTGTAATAATATGGATCAATAATGTATACTGAACATAATACAGCCGAAATTTTTTTTTGATCTGAAAGTTGAATTTTCAGGTTTGTATGAGATTTTCAATATTTCAAACCTGATGCGGGGGCTGAAGATGTTGAATAAAAAAGCTGAAATTTTGCACAAAGGCTTCATAGACTAAGGGTCATTGATTGATAACTATTAGGTTTGCTAATTCCAAAAAAGTGTTTTTTTGATCCACCCTACTATCTACACACAGGCGACGCACGTCGTAAGACGCGGAACGGACACCAGCGCTGCGTGCCTAAGTGTAATTTAAAAAACGCTGCAAGCGACGCTGCGCCACTCCGCTGACACCGCGCCCCTAGGCGGCGCGTCTTATGTACTTCCTATACAAAATGTACTGAGAAGACGTTTTTTAAATTACACTCAAGCAACGCGGAGCAAGCGTCCGAGCCACGCCCCACGTCGCCCGTGTGTATTTTATGCCTGAAAGGATCTGCTTTCTCAGCTACCCTCTGCTTTTGAGATGTACTCACTTCTGCAGCTCCTCCTGGGTGATGTTCTTCTTCATCTCCCGAGACAGCTGGAACAGCTTCAGCAGGGCTGCAGCGTGGAACAGGCAGTGGCCGGCCTTCCAGAAGACCAGGGCGAGCTTGCCGTAGTAGTTGGCCATGGTCTTGGCCACAGGCGTCTTCTTGGACATGTTCATGAGGCTGTGGATGTCTTCAATGGCCTTGTAGGCTTCCTGTTAAAAATGTATAAGATTAATTCTACTATACGTATTTCAATGACTTACTAGAACATGATGTTCAATAAGGGTTCTTAATATTTCTCTGGCAAGACTATTGGGACATGTTTGGACACTTTATTGAGCCGTTTTGACTATAATAACTTAATGACGTGATTCTAAGCTATAAAAACATGTTCTATTTAGTATGTGTACATTTTTTATATTAGCCTATATTAGTGTCCCACTGCTGGGCAAAAAATTGTTACTAAATTAGCTGGGGCTAGAACTATCAGACACTATAAGACATATTGGAGCAGCCAAAGTTCTCTCACAAAATCCCACTGCGCGGCGAGTCGCCGAGTCACCTGAGCAACCGGCGACCAAGTGCGTAATCACTAATTTAAAACCATAGAGAGTCACAGTTGCCGGCGACTCTAGTTGCCGACGACAAGACGGCAGTGCTTAATGGCTCCTATTGTCAAAATGTGTGTGTTTCAGATATTTTTGAGCACCTTGACAGTCCTATTGTATACAACAGTGACTATAGATACAAAAAAGTAATAATAACACTTATAACTCTTGTATAGTATAGTCAATAAGTATAACTTGCCTGCCACAGCTCCATCTGAATAGCGCTGTCCAGCTGGAACAATCTAGTCTCAAGATTGAGTTGCTGCGTCTCCGGCTTGGAGATGCTCACGTTGCCAGTTTGTACCTGCAAATATGTAAATTTTTAGACTTTGTACACTAGTACCAATTTGTTTACAGAATAGGATTCAATGTAGACCAGTTTTTATAAATACATAATTAATTATTTATTTTTAATATTCATTTGTATATTAAAATTTAATTAAATGCTTAGCCTCTTCTCAAGTAATTATTTCATACATAACAACTTGACTCTTTTCTCTGATTTACGATTGATTTGTGCAGGCATAAATTAACACAGAACGCAAGTGCAGCGCCCTGTCGCGTCTAGCCGACAGTATAATGTGCCTCCGAGGCCTACCATCTCGCAACAACGGGAACATTACGAATGGGATTTATTTCGGAGGCATGCTGCAATGCAACTGCATGTACTTAGGGAATCTACCTTAACTAAAGAAGAAGCAGTGGATGCAAAAATGCTAAGGCTGGTTTTAGTGTCACGCGGACCGACCGTTCGAAGCTTAAGTTCAGGGAGCGTTTTAGAGTAAAGCTGACTGGTCAGCGCGGGCGCCAACGTCAACTTCATACAAATTGGCCGTGCGGATCGCTCCATGCCCTGTCAATCCGCGTGAGATTAAAACCAGCTTTAGACTATGAAGAAGATGTGTAATACTCGCAGATCATCAAGAGCCTAATACATAGTCAGGGACCAAACGACCTCTTTTACAAAAAGTCGTCGACATCTCTTCTAAATACCTAAAACAGGTATGGATGTGTTCCTCGTTATCTCCAGATTACGAATTGACCTGTTTTAGTTTAAGGAGGGGGGGACGGGTTGAGAAAAAGGGGGAGAAAGATGGCGGCCGACCATCATAGATATTTATTCACATCTCGAGTCCTATGGCACCAATCTGTTCGTGCAAGGTGTCGTTTGAAAGCTTATTAAACCTACTTTAATTGTTTTTAAACAACTATACTCATAAAAGTAACCGTTTACAAAATATTTGAAAATATGTGTTTTTTTATCGCGCATTAATTGCACAAGTACTAGAAAAAATGCGTCTAACTCAATAAACAATAACTTTACCGCAATTGATGTTATTATAAAATTTTCGCGTCTATTCATGCTCTTTCTAAAAATATAAGTTTCATTGGTATATGATAATATATAACCATGTAATTACGAATTTGGTTTAGCAGGAGTCACTCTGCCCGGTCGCAGAAATGGGCGCTGACCGTAGTAAAGTATTCAATATTTTTGAGGTCCTATTTTACGGATCCATATGCGAGAGGTATCGTTTCAAAGCTAATTAAACCTACTATATTTTTTTATAAATAACTATAATCATAAAGGTAACTGTTTAGAAAATATTTGAAAATATGTGTTTTATAGACCATGAGTCGCACAAGTACCTACTGGTAAAAAATGCTTCTTAATCAATAAACAACAACTTTCCGGAATTGATGTTAGTATAAGATTTACGCGGAATTTCGTGTGCTTTCTAATAACATAAGTTTTATTGGTGTATGATATTATATAACCAAGTAATTACAAATATGGTTAAGTAGGGGCCACAGCGCCCGGCCACGTATGGATGCTGACCGTCACCAAATTTTCTATATTTTTCAGATCCTATTTTATTTAACAGGAATACTTTTGAAAGCATATTATGCGTACTATCATTGGTTCTCAATAATTTTAGTTGTAACTGTAGTAGCTAACAAAATATTTGAAAATATGCATTGGAACCGATGTGAGTAAAACATGCTTCTAGCTCAATGAATTATATTTTTTCCGCAATTGATATTAATAACAAAATAAACGGCGAAATGTATGACCTTTTCAAAGAATAAGTTTTGTCAGTATTGCATAAAGAATTAATGTTAATTTATCCATCATACTCACTGCGTACCGTCATATACATGGATGACCATTTTCGTTGCCGTTTTCATAATTTTTAAGATTGTATCTTGGTGCATGACCAATAAACAATAACTTTACCGCAAATAATGTTATGATAAGATTTACAGGACATTTCATATGCTTTCTAAAGATATAAGTTTTATTGATGTATGATATTATACAACCAAGTAATTACGAATTTGGTTTAGCAGGTGTCACTGCACCCCCGTGACGTAAATAGGTGCTAACCGTCGCCTAATTTTATGTATTTCTCAGATCCTATTTTAGCGATCAATTTGTGAGAGGTATCATTTGAAAGCATATTATGCGTACTATCGTTACTTTTTAATAATTTTAGTCGTAATTGTAGAAGTTTACAAAATATTTGACAATATGTGTATTTTTACTGTATATGAATAGCATTCGCACTGATACGAGTGAAACATGCTTCTAGCTCAATAAATTATATTTTTCCGCAATTGATATAATAACGAAATGAACCGCAAAATGTATGGCCTTTACAAAAAATGAGTTTTGTTAAATTTGCTTAAACAATTAATGTTAATTTGTCCACTATACCCACTGCGCACGGTCAATCGTCATATAAACGGATGTCCACCGCCGTTGCCTTAATTTCTTCATCATTTTACAGATTTTATTTTACTGATCCATTAAGTATATAAGTAAATTCGATACGTGATAGATTATATTTATTATGAATATACGATTAGTGAAATAAAATCTGAAAAATCATGAAAAAAGGCAACGACGGTGGACATCCATTTATATGATGGTGCGCAGTAGGTGAGCTGAACAAATTCAAATTAATTGTTTATGCAATACAAACCAAACTTATTTTTTGTGTAAGTCATACATTTTCCGTTTATTTTGTTATTATTTCAATTGCGGAAAACTATAATTTATTGAGCTAGAAGCGTGTCTTATCAATGCCAATGCTATTCATGCACAGTAAAATACACATATTACTAATCAAATATTTTGTAAACTTCTACAGTTTCGACTTGAAATATTAGAAATAAAGATAGTACGCATAATATGCTTTCAAATGATACCTCTCACAAATTTATCAGTAAAATAGGATCTGAGTAACGTAGAAAATTTGGCGACGTCAGTCAGCACCCAATATCGTGACAGGGCGCAGTGACACCTGCTAAACCAAATTCGTAATTACTTGGTCATATATTATCATATATATTTTTAGAAAGCGCATGAAATTTCGCGTAAATTTTATAATAACATTAATTGCGGTAAAGTTATGGTTTATTAAGTTAGAAGCATTTTTTATCTGTATATGTGCAACTCGTGCTCGAAAAAAAAACTCATGTTTTCAAATATCTTGTAAACAGCTACCTTTATAACTATAGTTATTCAAAAATAATTATAGTAGGTTTAATTTGCTTTCAAATGATACCTCTTACATATGGATCCGTAAAATAAGAACTTAAAAATATTGATTACTTTACTACGGTCAGCGCTCATTTTTATGCGACCGGCGGAGTGACCACTACGAAACAAAATTCGTAATTTAATGGTTATATTATCACTTACCAATAAAACTTATATTTTTAGAAAGCTCATGAATAGTCGCGTAAATTTTATAATAACATCAATTGCGGTAACGTTATTGTTTATTGACTTAAAAGCATTTTTTACCAGTACTTGTGCGATTCATGCTCGATAAAAAACACATATTTTCAAATATTATGTAAACAGCTACCTTTAGTACTATAGTTATGTGTAAACAATTATAGTAGGTTTAATTATCTTTCAAACGATACCTCTCACATATGGATCCGTAAAATAAGACCTCAAAAATATTGAATACTTTACTACGGTCAGCGCCCGTTTATGCGACCTAGAGGATAACCCCTGCCAAACAAAATTCTTAATTATATGGTTATATATTATCATATACCAATGAAACTTATATTTTTAGAAAGAGCATGAATAGACGCGAAAATTTTATAATAACATCAATTGCGGTAAAGTTATTGTTTATTGAGTTAGACGCATTTTTTACTAGTACTTGTGCAATTCATGCGCGATAAAAAAACACATATTTTCAAATATTTCCTAAACGGTTACTTTTATGAGCATAGTTATTTAAAAACAATTAAAGTAGGTTTAATAAGCTTTCAAATGACACATCGCACGAACAGATTGGTGCCATAGGACTCGAGATGTGAATAAATATCTATGATGGTCGGTCGCCATCTTTCCCCCCCTTTTTCTCGACCCGTCCCCCCCTCCTTAAACTAAAACAGGTCAATTCGTAATCTGGAGAGAACGAGGAACATATCCATACCTGTTTTAGGTATTTAGAAGAGATGTCGACGAAAATCGTGAAGGAGACGACTTGTGGCCAAATTGGCTCTAGACTAACACTTTTAGGTGATAGTTCAAGAACAGAATCTAGGTTGTAAAGGGCCTATGCTTCTTTGCAGGGCCAACAATTCTATATAAATATACTTGTAAAATGTTTTACTTTTACCAATAAAGAAACTGAAAACTGAACTGAACTTACAGTGGGCTTGCAGATATCCTCCAAATGCTTCCTCAGCTTGTCACAGAGCTTCCTGAACTCAGTCTTACGCGAGTACTTCAGGCAGAACTGGAACGCCATGCGAGCGATGTCGTGGTACAGGGTCTCCACATGCGCGTTCGTGCGGAGCAGCTCCAAGCATTGGCAGTAGGACTCCCAGAGGAATTTCACCTGGGGAATGACATTTATATTAGAAGTTGCAGTGACATATATAATAAAGCAAGAAACAACTTTCTCTTATATCTATTCTAAGCTTCTCTTGCCCCTACAACTTTGTTTTGATCTACAAAAGTAATTTTAAAACTATTTAATTATTTATTGTATCTGTGTTAATATGTATTTGTATACATACTTGAAAACTGATAATTCTGCATCAAGTAGATGACAATAATCTATATTTTATAAACTTCATTGTAAGTAGAAATGGAGTATTTTTGGACCATTGTCCAAAATGAAGTTATTTTCAAAAGCAATTTCTTTCAACTTTTGTGCAGTCTATAAAATGACACATTATTTTGTGCAGACTCAATAAACACAGAACACAATACAATGATGCATTCTGCCTATATAGTCCATATTGCTGTGCCTCTGAGGCCTACCATCTCTTAACAATGGAATTATTAGAAATGGGATTTATTTCAGAGGCATTTTTATAGAACCAACATAACTAGCAGATAAGTCCAAAAATTTGCAGCATGAAGCAATAAGTGATAAGTCTATAAGCAACAGTGGCGGAGCGTTGATACAACTCGATTCCCAACGGGTTCCCTAAAATTCTCTAGTATCTGTAGAAGTCCATACAAAACAAATTCCAAACACCCCTCCGGCTTTACCAACGAAAATTTTCACGCCCCGCCACTGATAAGCAATATCTGTCCCCATCGGGATGTTATGTTTGTCTCTAGTATAGAATCTTATCTCATATTTTAGAACTCAGAAATGTTTTATAATGATTGAGAGATTAATATGGATGGATCCTTAGTAGGAATCAATCATAAGATTGTCTCAAGTAAAGTTTGGTTCGTCCACTTAACTATACAATTTATATAATATTCTCTTCTGTTACCGCGATAGTTACTCAAACATTCCATAGTTTTATTTCATATACAATTTATAATTTCCAAATGCCTACCCATGGAGTAAGTATAGTCCTGTCAGATCTGTCCTGTGCATCCTCCCCGGACACAGCACTCAGCAGGATGCTCTCAGGCGTAGCGAGGTTGTCCAGGTCATCTGTGTCAATGACCGCTTGTGTGGATTGGGCCCGGGCGGCCTCCGTTCTCTCTTCTGCCATTCGTAAATAGCCTCTGGGGATGTACAATTATTGTGTTAAGTGTTTTGAAGTACAATGCAATGTATTGCAGATAGACAAATGGTGAAAACGAAGTAAAATACTTTGTGCATTGCAGCAGCTTTTGTACTTTTTGTGATATTACTGGATTTTAAATAAATGAATTAACGTTTACTGCTGTGCAATAAAGTAAGAAAGAGCAAAATTGTTGGTGAATGAGTAATAATTACAAAAACATTTATGAAACAACATAACAAATGTTATGTTGTGCACAAAAATAGTAAACAAATAGCCGTGTTGAATACAGATTTATCTGTTAATGAACTGAATTTATGTAATAGGGGAAATTGGATAGCACTTAAGTATTCACCTGTGCAGTTCATGTATTATTCATTGAATACATTCCATATTTACAAAGGGTCTAAAACTCTAATACAAACAGGAAAAATATTATAAAAAAAGAACCATACTAATTTTAGGTATGACCATCTGGTAGCTCACCTAATGACTTGCTCCAAAGACCCAACGTTCACCGACTGGAACATGTTCCGGTATTGGAAGAGCCCCTCCTTCGCGATGTGAGACTTGCGGAGGTCCACGCACAGCTCCAGATACTTGAACATGATCGGTTCCAGCACCGACTCCGACCAGTTGTAAGCCCATTTCTTGTTGCGGAACACCTCTTGTAAGGTGTCCAGCGCCCGAGCGGGCTTGTTCAGGTCCATAAACTCTGGGAGACGAGACGCGGAAGGAAGACATTTTTAGTTTGGTTATGTTAATAATTATTTCAAAACAAATCCCTAATCAAGCAAAAACGATATATATTTTGCTTTTAGAGTTCCCGCATATAACGAATTGTGCAGATTTGGCTGATTGGGTGGGTCTGTTACGAAATAAAGGTCAGAGATATAACGTGCAACGTGGTAAGATTGCATGAAACATTAACTCACCATTGGCCCGTTTGAGGGCATTTTCCGGTCTTTGACCGTATCGCGCCATGGTTTACACTGCACTTTTCACTTCATTAACACAATTTTGGGACGTTTCGTCTTGGTAAAAGGGAATAATTCGTAAATTATTCCTTTCCAAGTCACCGGCCTGACAGGCTGCAGGACAAAATGGCTGTCTTCATATGTCAGTTGTCAGTTCCTCCGTTTTCGATTAGATCATTTGTGGGTGATTTCGACCAATCACTAATATCGTTCGTCAATAATACTTGCTATCGACCAATAGAAATACAGAGAAAAAGCGCACTATCTCCGCGTCATTTGACACCTAATTTTATGTGAGTGGAAACAGAGTGACTTCCGCTTTAGTTAAAGCACCTGTTCACGGTACCTTCTTTCCTATTATTCTACAAAAATTAATTGGAATTATCAACTTATACAACTATAAAAATGTGTGGTCTTTTGTAAAATACATTATTGATACAAAAATATAAATATTAATTATAAATCGCTTGGAGAACCAAGAGATCAGATTATTCGTTGCACAGGTATCCAATCTCACGTTCACGGACTTGTCAAATGTTTTTGATTTTTGACAGTCACGCGCGAAACTTCATTCATGAACGTAAAGAAGTATATTTTTGATTATCTTTAATTTGTACAAAATTGTGACAAAATAATAATAACGAATGCTAGTTCTCCACCTACAAATCTTTTAATATCAAGATCCTTATCAGATATAAATATAACCTGCTCAAGATGCCTTTAGTGACTAAAATTCGTCTATTTCGTAGTAATTATACAATTTGTTACATGTCTGAGGAATTTTTCGTATTTCCGGACAAGAAGTATTACGATAATATTGGTGTAAAACCCGGGGATGCTTGGGAAATCGACATAGAACGATGTGATGGTGACCGTGAATCAAAGACCGTGAAATTTTTTGCAAATGCATTATTTCTGCAGCCTTTTGTGAGAGAATGTTTGATTTCTGATGTTTATAGGACTAATGTGGTTAATCATTGGAACAAGCGTTGTGGGAACCCAGAGAATGGAACTGTTGTTTTAAAATTAATTCTGAAACCACCAGATTCAGAAGTTATAGATTATGCATGGTAAGAACAGTTTTTTTCTACTTCTTGCAGGAAGATTTTGCATGAATTTCAACATACTGCTCTGATTTTGTATTTAATTGTCTATGAGAAAAAAAAAAACACTTTAAATGATGATATACAAATAACATGAGATCACTCTTTACCATTTTCTCTAAATTCTCTTTATTTTATTACTAGGCTTTTGAGAAACATTCTTAAATTTTTACTTCTCACATTAAATCCTTATACATGTTTTTTAGGACATTAAGAGCCGGTTACATCAAACCGTCTGTCACCTTTAACACATTCCTTAAATTTTATTGTATGGGGAGTTCCATAGAGGTCTGTTTCGTGACGATGTGTCTGTTAAATGTGGTTGATGCAACTGGCCCTTAATACCACAAAGGACATGCTACAATCTAGTCAAATTTTTCACACATATTATGTATTAAATTTTCAGGAATGAAAAAATACTGAGACTGGTATGGAGCAGGGTAGAAATAGAGAATGCATTTTCCTGGCTGTCCACTCTTGGTGGTGCCTATTCAGCTCTTGGAGATTACTTCGAAGATTGTGTAAGTTTTATTCATCTCTAACTATTGAGCTCCTTTTATATAGTACTAGCTTTTGCCTGCAGCTTCGCTCAGAAGAAGAATCACTTCTATCTATCATTCTAGCTATCGCTAGAAAGAGATAAAAAGTAGCCTATGTCACTCTCCATCCCTTTAACTATCCCCACTTAAAAAATCACATCAATTTGTCGCTCCATTTTGCCGTGAAAGATGGACAAACAAACAGACACACACACTTTCCCATTTATAATATTAGTTTGGATAACTCTTAACCTGCTATCTACCAAGTTGTCAAAAAAAAATCCCCTTTATCTACCCACGCTGGATATTTGTAGCAAAATATTTTTGTCACAAACATTTATAGGGATTTTTATCCCGCAGTCTAAAAGCAGTTTAATTCACGCCAAAAGGTTTTTCCAGTGGCAAAATCTCCATTTCCGTAAAAAATCGCCATGACAAATACAGGATCTCCACCAACCATGAACACCCATAGAAAGGTGCAATCGGGCAAACAGCCGGATCTGTCCGTGATTGGTGCGATGAGTTAATTCAATATGCCCCTTGGCAAAGGCCTTTACCTCTTTCCATTGGGGTTTGTCATGGGCCACTGTTCTCTAGTTTGGGCCCGCTGTGAGTTCTGAGTTCATCCTCATGATCAAGTTTCTTCTGGCTTCATGTACTAACAACTCCCATACTAAGTTTTGATATAGTTTATCAACACATGTTATATTATTAACTGTCTTCGGTTACAGCGATAGTTACTCATGAAATAAAACTATGGCAACAATTTATATGGCAACAATTATCGCTTATAATGAATTTACAATTCATCCCGACGTTTCGAATACTTTGCAGCATAGTTTTATTTCATAACTCATGTTAGTCATGTTAGTTTACATTTAATTTGTTGTATTTATTTCTGCATCTTGCACTCTTGACCCAATTCATGACTATGAGAATTTTCAACCCCAATTTATGCAAGATAAAATAAATACGATCCCGTTTTATATTTACAGGCAGAAGAAGCAGGGAGGATATCCATACGCCAATACAAGCTCTCCCAAATGCTTGGAGACGACGCTTTAGCGGCCAGAAGCAAGCTCTACTCCGCACTCTCCTACGCTCAGAAAGGCAAACTCAAGCTGTCAAGGCATATCGTGAGGAATGTCCACGCATTCGGCAGACTTACCCATGATAAGAGGTTGGTACGTATGTGCCAAGGCGTTTGGGCGAAACTGAAGTATCTAAGGGCAATTAAGAATAATTCTGGGAAGGGTGGAGGTAACGGGAAAATTGTGTAATAATTAGAGCTAATACAGCAGTGTATTCTAAATGTGAATTGTCATAATAATTTTACTGTCCGTAACAGCATTTGTGTGAATTAATGAATATGAAAAAAATACATCATTATTTAAAATCAGCATGTTCAATAGCTACATGCTGTAATTCAATAAGGAAAATATATATTTTTCCTGAAAGATTTAGGTCCTTACAATTAGGGCCGAAACAGATGGGACTGCAATGTGCAATCTATACAGATTGCAATTGGTTTGCAGTCCCATCTGTTTCACCCCTAACATGTCTATTGATTAATTTGTTAACTGTGTAATAAATCTTTGTTAAGTTTTTATTTACTTATTTATAAAGCAGTATGCAATACCTATGATGCAATGTTATATTTGTATTTTTGATGTATCATCATTAGCTCAATGATGACCATTATTGTTAATAGCTCTAATTTTCTGAAATTAAAACAGGTAACATAAAAAGTGGTCACAATGAATTTATATGCATTTAACATTATTAACATAAGAAAATCACTTTGGGACCCTTTATGTAGGAAAAATTTGGTAAACTTAAATATCTGAAATAACTCTCAATCCTGAACTTTATCGCAAGTGCATTAAGAATTTTAGTCTAATAATTATCACATATATCAGATTGTGGATGGTAAAAGGAAGTCTAGTCATGTGGCGACAGGTAAAATGCTAAAAGTTAAAACCTTGTTTACGATGATGTCTGAATTATCCTCAATTTATATAACATCTGTGTTCATCTGTTATTTTATTGGTGCTGTAAATAAAGTTATTGATAATTTATAAAATCGTTTTTTTTATTATCCCGGCAACGCAGAGGGGCTCAATAAAAATATACAATAGGCTAGTTTCCTATACTTAAAATAAAATATTTTATGCAGTGCATGAAATAAAGCACCACGTAATTAAAAGAAAAATATGGACAGTAGTTAGGTTTAAACATAATTTCTATTTAATAAGTCAAAGAGAAAGATATAAAGTAAATGAATTGACCGTGACGTCACTCTTCAGTATTTCATAGTAATTCCATATTAGCAAATCGTTTTGACAGTTCTTAAAAAGAAGTAGATTTGACTAGTAGGAAACTAGCCTATCTTAAATCTAAAAATATACATTATGTTTTATTTAGTCGCATGGCAAAGAACAGAAACATTCATAGGTTAAAATTAAGTCCGCCATTTATTGGCCTCGTCGCTAAGGGTGATCAGGCAGGCAATTATGGTCGCGCGATAAATGATAAAACATCTGGCCGTCCCTATCGCACTCACTAATAGTGCGATAGGGACGGCCTGATATTTTATCGTCTATCGCGCGACCATGCTACCCGTGCAGCCGGCGTATCATGCTTCCAATTTTATCACTTATCCACGTGGATAAAGCATCCGTCACGCTTTAGCAAGTATGTCAGTGTGAGAGTGACAGATGTATTATCCCCGTGGATAAGTGATAAAATTGGCAGCATGATACGCCGGCTGGTCTTCTGCACGGGAAGCATGGTCGCGCGATAGACGATAAAATATCAGGCCATCCCTATCGCACTTACAAATAGTGCGATAGGGACGGCCTGCTATTTTATCGTCTATCGCGCGACCATGCTTCCCGTGCTGGAGGTCCATATACATATGAATAGAGAAGGGTTAAGAATGTGGTGCACGACACTACGAACTTGAGCAATATTTATCTAAAGGTCTCAACAGATATTCTGCGGTTTGTATGTTATTTTTAAATATTAAATAAATACATAAATTGAAACATTGGTCTGTGCCGAGATGACTGTGATCTACATATAACTACTCGTCGTTGACGTTAAACTTACGCTTAGGATTTATGATTATGTCGGCGTCGAGAAGGTTAAAAGGGTCAATAATGAAAGATACAAATTCTTCTAAGATCTTTATTATGGTAACAACTCGTCATTACAAACATTGTTGTATAAAAGTAAAAATTCACGACAGAACCATAATAGACGAAGTTAACATGTCACTTAACTCAGACGGTAGACTTTTCAAGTAGTAGCACTAGAACTAGTTTATATCGAATTCTACTTATTTAGTAAAAGAAAATCAGTCATAAGCAGCCAAAACTTTCAGCCGCGCACCTTGAGTCAGCTAAACTGTCCGAGTTAAGTGATTTCATCCAAAAATTGTGTCGCATGTCTATAGGTGCCACTTTATTGCTTACTATAAGGACGAGATTTGCTTGTATATTTAAACAAATAATCTGACAAAGCATCCTTATAGTAATCTTTAAAGTGCGATTTTCTTTTTGGGGACGAAACAAATGGTGATCTATATGGGTATTACTTTCATTATTAAATATACATATCAAATCAATATACCACTATAATCCAACGTATTTACGAGTGAAAATTTTAACATTATCAATCCAATTTATGGTTAAAATTAGGTTAAATAACAAACGAACATACTACTACTATACTCGTAAGTTCACGTGTGCTGCGAGCTGCGGTCGATTAAATGAAAAAAGTGCCATTTACTGCCTTACGGGGCTGTCGAAATTACTAGGTATATAACTTCGGAACCTGGTAAGTTAAACCATTGTTCGTTTGTTATTCAGTTAACAGTATCAATCCAATTTATGGTTAAAATTAGGTTACGTTCTCCCAAAATGCGATTTTATTTTAATTTAAACGCGGTGTAAAAAAAGGTATTGCTCATCATAATAAAAAAGCAATCATGAATATCATGATTCATCATAATGATGACATGAACACATCATCCTGGCGTAACTCTGATGAAAATATCGGGTTTTAACAAATAACCCTACCCCATTGTACATACTTATTTATAATGAACACAAATATTAAACTATTGCACGGCATCTACGTATACTTCGTGGTCCAAAAGTTTCAATCGATTTATACCTTATCATTTCTGCATTTAATACAAGCGTGGAGCGCAAGAACATTATAATGAAATAGTCCAAGATCTTATTTACTTCATCAATTTATTGAATTTTTCTTCACGAGATCAAACCTATAGGTATCGATGCTAACGCGTAACGTCTGTATAGCGGCATCGGCAAATGCAAAAACTGCTAATAAAATTTACTGATAGGAAACCTTATTGTCATAAGATCCACCACCACTCATAAGGTTAAGAGAGATTTTAGTTGACCATAGTAGATTACATAGGTACTTGGCCAGTAAAGTAAGAAATGTCTCAGAACACATGTAATGCGGAGGCACACTCAAAGCACACCTCGGACACTGGCGATCCAATATATGAAAGAGGTGCGTTCCTAGCACACAGTCTAAGCTCGTGTAGGTGAACGCGTACTATGATTGTATGAGTGAAATATGACAGGTCGACTGTTCGCGTTTTTGACAGGTGGTAACTGAGAGGGGGTGGGTGGCACTTTCAGCGGGGAGCGGGAGTGGCCATAATGTCCGATAGTACTCTTTATTATACTGTGCTCAAAGGTTATGACAGATGGCGCCACCCTATTAGTCTATTGCACAGATAAAGAATTTCATATGTGAGAGCGAGAAGATGATATGTTTTCTCTCTCTCTCTCATATGAATGACAGTGACATGCTAGGCACTTGCACAGGCGCCACCTGGCGGGATAAAATGTCAGTGTGCCTCCTGGAGCCTTTATTATTTACTGGCCAAGGTGTGTATACATTTTTCTGTTCAACGGAGCCGTGAAGCTTTAACTTCATTTAGTGAAATCTGAGACATACCGGCCGGAAAACAGAAGAAGTTATTGCTTGTACCTTCGAGTTCATAATATGTGTATTTCTTCACCTTGCTGCAATAAGGTGAAAAAATGGGCCATTTTTTTTTCACAGTTGTCCACCGCACTTTTTTTGTAACATGGCCATTTTTTACGCGATTCATACTCAGAATCGCGAGGTCTTTCGATCCTGATAGGAGAAAAAAAAATGTCCCAAGATTTCCATACATATTTCAAACCTTCCATTCCGGTACCGCCATACAAAATGTATGAAAAGATGGTAACGGAATGGGAAAAATACCTTGGGACACTTTTTTTCTCCTATTAGTATTGAAAGAGCTCGCGATTCTGAGTGGAAACCACAAAATTGCCAAATCCAAAAGTGGGGTAGACAACTTTGAAAAAAAAAATGGCCCAAATGTACATATATTTATGAACTCCACTGTAATAAACATGTAAAAGTAAAGTCTTGTCCTCTAATTTGCCAGCTAAACTAACCACGTGTGGTCACAGTACAAGCTAGTTATTCCTTAGAGCACAGCGGGCAAGCCAGGGTGCCCATGGGGTCCCAGGCAGGCAGGACTTGTGGGGTCTGCTTGAACACCTCCATCACTTCTCCGGGGACATACTTTTTGTCTACCACCACCTATGAACAAAACCAAAATAAGCTATGTGTGTGTGTGTGTGTATCTATTTAAGTATGTATATCGTCGCTTAGCACCCATAGTACAAGCTTTGTTTAGTTAGGAGCTAAGTTGACCTGTGTAAGGTGTCTCCAATATTTATTTATTTATTTTATTTTAAATGTTACATTGTTACTTAGAATGTTCATGTAAAAATAAGGAACTTGCCCGTTCTTATAATAATTTTACACGTTCATCGTTCACTACCAGCAAAGACATATGTAACTCCGTATAGACGGATAAAGTCTAAGAAAAAACGTATCTCAAAGCCATAGAGAAAAAGGTACGGTGGCCAAGATTACACGCGTTACACCTATGGGAAACGCTCGACTAGAACAGGGTCCTCCTAATACAAAAAGAGGCATTAAGGACACTTGTTGGAGTGAAATGCCGATACCCCTGCAGAGAACTTTTTGTTTCGCAGCGTATATTGACTCACTACTCACAACACATGTTCGAAGTACTCATGTTCGTGCGCAACAACATAAGTCAATTTAAACGAGTACACTGTCCGGGGAAACTGCTACGATCAACAGGACGCCTAAAAAGTGTCCCTCGTCGCATGGCACTTTCAACAAGGAACCCTCGTGTCATCGGACCGACTTATTTCGAGCACCTACCCGCCGAACTAAGAAATGAGCCAAGTGACGAAACATTCAGGCGTCAATTGAGAAACCTTTTGGTGAAAAATCCTCTATACTCAATAAAAGAGTATATGGAATTGAAATTTTGATGATTTGTTGTTGTTATTATTATTAATTGCTATTGTTTTATTTTTGATATTTTTTACGTAAATGACGATCCTTATTGGGAGATTTAATTTTATTTAAGATTGTTATTTTTATACTTATTTTTGTTGACGATTCTTATTGGGAGATATTATTTTTACATTGAAATTTAATAATGACATTATATTTTCATCTTTTATCTTTGTGTGTGACATTCCTTTAATAATCGATTTGTATTTTGATTTGTAAGTATTTACATACTTATGTTAATTAATTTTTAATTTTAATTTTTATTAATTTGTTTTTATTGTTAAATTTTGGAAAATGACGATCCTTATTGGGGGACACAATATGATGATTTATTATTAATATTATTCCTGTTATCTCTAAGTTTTTAATTTTATGACGATCATGATGGGAATTCTTATATTTTTGTACAGAAACACAAACTTATATTGTAATTTTTTTCGTGAAATAAATCATCTATCTATCTATCTATCTAGATGGCGCTAATATTAATATTTGAAAATTTAACACATATCAAGCTAAGAATATGGGCCAAATAGTCAAATCTGAGGTTCAAAAGTTTTAAGCTTGTGTCGAGAGATGGCAGTCTATGCACTGTGATTACACATTTTACTCTCTTCTATTATATCATATCCTCTTTTCTACCAGTGATAAGATTTCTCATTTTATCGACTACCTACGATTTAAATCAATGAACCATCGCTTTTAGCAATGGGAATGGTTGGTCGAAATATATTCCGGATCGCACCATCGTAGCTTGCCTGTATCTTTAAAATCATGTTTTTTTCTCGGACTTTTTTGGTCTGGATTCCAGCACTTTAAATCAAATCTCATAGATAAAATATTAAGACAGGGGCACGCTATGATAGCGCCATCTACGAACACCTTTGAATTTGGTTTCGACTTCCCGATTGCTAAAGTGCCTTTAAACCACGAATTTATTAAAAAGTATAAACTTTACCTCGAAGACGAATTCTCTAAACCAGGGCTCGGTGAGTAGAAGGTATCCTTTGTCATATTCCTTGTCGCTGTAAGAGTTCTCTACTCTGAACTTGGTCGGCTTGCCGCTTTCCTGTAGCCAAATATATAAATTGCTTTATATAGATCACACAATAAGGGCCGGTTGCATCAAACCGTTTGTCACCGTTAAAGCGTTCGTTAAATTTTATTGTATGGGTATTTCCATAGACGTCTGCTGCGTGACGATGATGTGTCTGTCAAATGTGGTTGACGCAACTGACCCTAAGAGAGATAACTATCGGGTACGTAGCCGAATGGCACAAACGCTCACGAAACGAAACGCTCGTAGATATCTATCTCTATCGCTCGTGCGTATTGGGGCGACAGCGCAAGACTACCTTTCGCGGCGTTTCGCTTCGCGTCGGAGAAATGCCATTCGGCTCCTCACGCAGGGGTGGCTCAGATGATGAGATGTCGAGCTACAAGTACATGCCGGCGGCCGCGCACTTGCGGTCTATTCAGTGGTGACCTTCGCGCGGCGCTATAGAACTCAATGTCGGATGCTCGTTTTTTAATGTAGGTAGGAATTATGAAAGACGGAATTTTGTGAACATCAAAGCAATGAGTCATGCAAAATTCTCAATAAATTTTCTTTCATGCAATAATTTGACATTACAACTCACATCAGTCGACTTCCGGTTTTTACATTTTAGCGGTCTCGTGTCGTGAATAATTTATTTTTCTTTTGCTCATTAATGTTGTTTAAAGTGTAATATCGATCGCTTATTATGCAGTAAACTAATGTTGTAGTGAGAAGCTGATGAAGAATTAATCTCGAAACGTGTTTAGCCACTTTTTTATCGTCAACGGCCGGTAGTCCACGTGCTCTTGTAGAATCTAGCTATCAAGTGCTAACTCACCGTAGACTGTCGTACTTACCGTACCAAAATCAATAACAATTAGCTCATATCACCTTGACACTGGCAAAATAGTCCTAATGGACTGAAGCCATTTAATTTTAAAAACTTAACTCACATCAGTTCCCACAGCGGTGAAGACCATAGCATGGGTCATACACGAGTCGCCATAGTGGAGTCGGTCTGCCTTCTGCAGCCCTATTTGCACCTCCGTGTTGAAAACCAGTTTGTAGTCATGCCTGAATTACAAAAAAAAGTGAGATAATACAAAACTACAGTAAAAGAAAAAAAAATACAAGTTAATTCACAAAAGCTGGTACGAATAAAATGGTGTCCTTGGTTTATAAAACGACTAGCTTTTGCCCGCGGCATCGCTCGCGTTAGAAAGAGACAAAAAGTAGCTTATGTCTCCACGTCAATACGTCGCTCCGTTTTGCCGTGGAAAACGGACAAACAAACAGACACACACTTTCCCATTGATAATATTAGTATGGATAATAAAATGATGTCCTTGGTTTATTAAACGATAATAAAATGGTGTCCTTGGTTGTAAACCGATACACGAGTCAACCACACTGACCACACATGAGTTTTACATATTTCACTTACACGTGTTCAGTGCTTCAACAAGAATACATTTACATGTGAAATTAAACATTAAAACATTTATTTATCTACACAAATTCAACATTAATTAAATTTAATTAAGGAAGAAATTAAACTAAGACAATACAGAATTTGAGAGAACATCGCTTGTGACGCATCCTTATGACGTTGACCTGGAGGGCGATTTTTGAATCTCGCATACGGAATTTTGTCACTAAAATACCGGTTGAAAACGGTGACTTGCCTATTATTTTCAGTGACAATTTTCTGAATTCCCGCGGCCCGCTGGTTCCTACACTATATAGGCGAGGCCTGTGCTGTAGCTTACATCCGAGTTACAAATTTGGGGCAAAATTGATACAGATAAGTTGTCAATTATATTGATGTAAAGACATGTTAAAGATGAGCTTAAACGAAAGAAGAAATGACAGCGGTAATTTGTAAGAAAATACTCACGCGTCTAGATCCTCGAGGCCGTTCTTGCGCTCGAATCGCTTGCTCACCTCGCACCCGAACCACACCGCCTCGCCGCCCGCTATACTGTCCTTCACCACTCTGTAAACAGTCCAAACGCGTTACTAAATAAATATTATAGGACATTCTTACACAGATTGACTGTGGCCCACGGTAAGCTCAAGAAGGCTTGTGTTGTGGGTACTCAGACAACGATATATATAATATATAAATACTTATATACATAGAAAACATCCATGACTCAGGAACAAATATCAGTGCTCATCACACAAATAAATGCCCTTACCGGGATTCGAACCCGGGACCGCGGCGCAGCAGGCAGGGTCAGTACCTACTGCGCCAGACCGCTCGTCAAACCGGTCGTTACTTCCATATAAATTCCGCATTTTTATCATCATCGTCCTTGCGTTATCCCGGCATTTGCCACGGCTCATGGGAGCCGGGGGTCCGCTTTGACAACGAATCCCAAGATTTGGCGTAGGCACTGGTTTTACGAAAGCGACTGCCGTCTGACCTTCCAACCCGAAGGGTAACTAGGCCTTATTGGAATTAGTCCGGTTTCCTTACGATGTTTTCCTTCACCGAAAAGCGACTGACATTTCGCACATAAGTTCCGAAAAAGTAATTGGTACGAGCCGGGGTTCAAACCCGCGACCTCCGAATCGAAAGTAGAACGCTCTTACCACTAGGCTACCAGCGCTTCTTCCGCATTTTTCTCCTCTATATATTTTATGAGGGTTTTGTTTTTCACCAATAAGTTTGAACCACTAAGGATTTTGAAGTTTGCTGTCAGAAAGACCCGGCGCCACAGTATCGCCGCCAGGCGGAAAAAAATGATTCAGAATACTAATTTTTTGTGTCACTGCCGCTTTTTTCTCTAAGTTTAGGCAGCGGCACAAGCATGCTCAAAGAATGTTTTTAAACGGTTAAAATTTTACTTACTGCATGAGAGTTTCGATAGGTTGGTTATTATAAGCGGTCTGGCGGCCGCCGACCACGTTGCCGAGGCACTGTAGGGTGAACAACCTTCCAAACGGGTTGCTCGCTCGCGGGTCACTCACCAGGCACACCTAAAAAACAATCAGGGACATATAATAGGGGAAGAATGAGGATGTCCATCTGAAAAATCTACCGGTAAGGGCATTTATTTGTGCGATGAGCACAGATATTTGTTCCTGAGTCATGGATGTTTTCTATGTATATAAGTATGTATTTATCTATTTAAGTATGTATATCGTCGCTTAGCACCCATAGTACAAGCTTTTGCTTAGTTTGGGGCTAAGTTGATCTGTGTAAGGTGTCCCCAATATTTATATTTTATACTGAATGTGAGTCATCCCCATAAAACCCTAGCAAAGGTCGACTGAAAGAAAACTTTCCTATACCTTCTCACTAACTGGCTGGCTTCTCACTAAGACTCTTTATACATGGTTCATTTTTAACTATCGAGCATCGAAAGTATACTCTCGCAACACTAAAGATTACACGTTGCGCAGCTCATGTTACGCTACTTTTAAACCCTTGTTCAGGCGGTAAGGATGGTTTTAGGATGAGCCGGGAATTTTGATTTAAAACAACGTGTGCTCTGGATGCTCCTTTATTCTAAACTAACTTCAAATCGATGTGGACTGTATATACTGTATATCTATAGCTAGGTATGCACTCGCACGTATATCAAAAGTACTTAATTACTTAAACTAATTTGGACATTCCGCCCGCCAAGAACATAGTTCTTTAATTACACGGCAAAATCTCTAATCACTACAGAAAAATAAAATGTTAAACATAACACAGTCGGCGCTTAAAACTAATACAATATCGGTTATGTAAAACATCACTTAGTTATTACACACAATTTGCTAACTGGACGCTTCAATATACCTGATTTACATTTCACAGTAACAACTCTTGTTATATTGTCAGGCCCAGTATGCTTTTGAATGATCTTGCCTAAAATCCATTTAGCAGGAGGTACATTGTCCTCTTTCAACACAACAACATCATTAATCTCAGGTTCGGTAGTAGCATTAGAATTCCATTTATATCTTTGACTAAGAGTTACCAAATATTCTTTATACCACCGTTTCCAAAAATCTGATACAATTTTTTGCGTTAAGCGCCATCGATCTAAACCTATTACATTACTCTCAGGCTTATATTCATCAGCAATATTAATCAATGGTTCGCCTACCAAAAAGTGACCTGGTGTCAAGGGTAGAGGGTCATTAGGATCATCGCTCAATACAGATAAAGGACGAGAATTCAAGCATGATTCTACCTGCGCCAGGACTGTCGCTAATTCCTCATAAGTGAGTGTGCTATTTCCTATTACCTTCCTCAAATGCCCCTTGGTACTACGAATTCCAGCCTCCCAAAGACCGCCGAAATTTGGCGCGTGCGGAGGGATGAAGTGCCATGTTGTATGCTCCAAAGTAAGTATTGCTGCTATTTCATCAGGTAATGATGACTTAGCAGTGTTGAACATGTCTCTCATCTCTCTGTCAGCACCAATGAAATTAGTGCCGTTGTCACTATACAAGTCTTGGCAGTGACCTCTCCTTGCAGAAAAACGCCTAAAGGCAGCAATGAAACCCTTGGCTGTCAGATCCGTAACTGCCTCGAGATGTATGGCTCGAGTAACCATGCACACGAACAGGCATATATAACCTTTAAAAGACTTAGCTCCTCTGCCTGGTGAAAACCTTATATTTATAGGCCCACAGTAATCTACTCCCGTAGCTTTAAAAGGTTTACTGGGTTTCATTCTTGCCTCAGGTAGAAGTCCCATTAAAGGAGTAGACTTTTGTCTCGAATATCTCAAACACGTGACACACTCTCTGTAAACTTTTTTAGTACGATCCTTCACTTGCAATATCCAGTATTTTGATCTTAAATAATTTAGCATTACTTGAGGACCGCCATGCAACGTACGATGATGAGCATCAATTATTAATAGCATGGTAAAATGATTTTTACCAGGCATAATCACCGGATGTCTCGTATCGTAACTTGCATCAGATTGATGTATTCTGCCACTAACTCTTAATGTCCCATTTTGATCCAAAAAAGGACAAAGAGTGCGCAGACAACTCTTTTTAGGCACAACTCCTCTACTCTTTAACTGTTTTATCTCATGAGAAAACTCTTTCTCTTGCACTTGGTTAATACACGACAGCAAAGTCTTATCCATTTCCTCAGAAGTTATAAATTTAGGTAATTTAACTCTCTCAATTATTGGCAATTTTAGATTTAATACTCTTCTACAATATGAAATAACTTTTAACAGTCTCGATAATGAAGAAAACCTCGACCAGATTGGGGGTTCTTCATCAACATGGGATACAACAGTTAAAGATGTGACTCTTTCCTCCTCATGTGTGTCTTCTACTCTTGTGTCTTTTTTCACAAAGTCAGGTTGAGCTAACCATTGTGGACCAGTCCACCATAACGTGTGGTCTAGTAAATCTCTTGGATGTAAACCACGAGACGCACAGTCAGCAGCGTTAAACTCAGTAGGTACATGACCCCATTGTTCAAACTCTAGTATGTTTAATATCGTGGACACTCGATTACTCACAAATGTACTCCAACGAGCTGATCCTCCTTTGAGCCAGGCAAGAACTATAGTACTGTCTGTCCAACCGTGTAGGTTCTCTTTGGGCACGCTCATTACCTGTGCAACTTCAAATATAAGTTTCGCTGCTAGAGCCGCAGCACACAGCTCTAATCTCGGAATGGAAATTTCTCTCTCTGTTGGGGCTACCTTTGTCTTACCTGTTACCAGGTGCACGTGTACACCGTTGTGCTCAACCACTCTCACGTAGACCGCTGCTGCAAACGCTGACTTTGAAGCGTCTGCAAAGACATGTAGCTCGATCTCTGATCTCGGTGTAGCATTCAGCCATCTTGGTATCGCCAGCTGCTTCAGGTCTACTAATGCCTCTCTGAACGACATCCACTCACTTACCAACTCTTCTGTTAACGGAGAATCCCACTCAAGCCCCGACTTCCACAACTTCTGAATGAAGATTTTTGCGACAACCACGACTGGTGCAATCCACCCCAGGGGATCGTACAGCCTCGCTACGTCGGACAGTACTTTTCTCTTAGTTATGGGTCCTTGAACTTCTGATAAATTGAGTGTATACTCAAAGTTATCAGTATCTCTGTTCCAACTCACACCAAGAACCTTCATCGTATGATTCAGTTTCAGGTGCACTGTCTGATCAGATGACTCTTTATTCCCTACAATCTTGTCAAGTAAGGTTTTCGAGTTAGTGTTCCATTTTTGAAGCTCAAAACCACCAGATCTCATCAACTCATTCATCTCGTTAAATATTCGTAGTGCCTCAGCCTCAGTCTCAGCTCCAGTGATTAAGTCGTCCATGTAAAAGTCTCGTTTGGTTATTCTCGCAGCTAATGGGTACTTACTCTCCTCTAACTCAGCGAGTTTTTGTAATGACTTAACGGCCAAATAAGGTGCGCAAGCCGTCCCGAACGTCAATCTCAATAGCTTGTAGTATTGTATTGGCTCTGACCCGTATGACTTAAATCGCCAAACGATTCTCTGGAAATCCGTGTCCTCCTCAGCTACACGAATCATTCTGTACATTTTGATGATATCTGCGACAAGGCAGATTTTGTGACTCCTAGCTCTCATTAAAATGTGTCTCAAGTCTTGCTGCAATTTAGGGCCGACAAGGAGATCATCGTTTAAGGAGATATTGTTGTCTCCTTTGCTAGAAGCATTAAAAACAATTCTAAATTTGGTTGTCTCCTTGTCCTCCCTGATCACAGCGTGGAAAGGAAGATACACTGCCTTATGATTCTCTAGCTCTCTCTCACTCACTGCTCTCATGTGGTTAAGACTTAGGTACTCTTCCATTACCTTGTTGTACTCTTCTCGTAGTTTAGGTTCTCTCAGTAATTTTCTCTCTAATATCTCTAATCTCTTGATAGCAATTTCCTTAGAATTGCCGTATTGACACTTAGGGTCCTCAGTTGAAAATGGTAGTCTCACTACAAGTCTGCCATCGTCATCTCTCACAGTCGTTGAGTTAAAAAACTCCTCACATTGTTGCTCACTCTTCGTCATCTCTTTCTCAATACTGTTAGGCTCGTTCTCCATCTCCCAAAATTTTTTCAATAAGTCATCTTCCTGTATATGAACATGCATACTAATCAGTCTCGTACTCACCTGAGTCTCAGATCCTCTTACTGCTCGACCAGACACGATCCAGCCGAGCATGGTGTTTTGTGCTATCATGGTTCCTTTGCGTCCCTCTGCACGCTTCTTGAACAACCCCGCCAGTATTATTTCTGCATACACCTCGGCACCTAGAAGGATATCAATCTTACCTGGCGTTGAATACTCAGGATCTGCTAAAGGTAAGTCTTCAATCTCGCTCCATTTTTGCACGTTAAGCTTGGTAGCTGGAAGTGAAGCAGTTAAAGAATGTAACACGAAAGCACAAACTTCTACTGAACTAGTTGGGTCGTGGCATGATGTGATGAGAAATGAAACCATATATTTAGCATTTAAACTACACTCCTCTAGCATTGACACCGAAGTACTTATAGGTCTACGTTTGAGACCAAGTAATTGAACAGTTGACTCAGTGATAAAAGAAACCATACTACCTTGATCAATTAAAGCTCTAATATCTTGTTTACAACCAGTTGAATCAAATACCTTAACTCTAGCCGTCGCGAGTATTACATGATTAGGTTGAAGCGCACCTCTCGAAAACGCTGCAGTAATATTTGTGTCACCTCGTGGTTTGTTCAGTTTCTCAGGTAATGGTGCACTCGGTGACGCAGATGACGCAGCAACCTCGCTCGTAACTCTGGCCTCCTGGTTGTCATCTCTGTCGAAGTGAAGAAGAGTGTGGTGTCTCCTTCCGCATTTACGGCAACTCGTCGTCAGACGACACTTCAATACAGAATGTGTAGGCATCAGGCAGTTAAAACATAGTTTATTGTTTTGCACAAAATCTTGACGTCCTTGGGGTGTCATGGAACCAAACTGCTTGCATTGATAAATGTGATGGGTCTCATGGCACATAGCACACTCGATGTCACTCGTCTTGACTTTGTTCTCGATGGCAGTGTGAAATGTTTTAACTTTAGCTGCAGGCTTCGCTGGTGGTGCTGGGCGGGACGTGTTGGTGTCAATCATCTCTAATGATCTGAATCTGTACTCTAAAAACTCACGTAACTGTTCCCAGGTAGGTAAATCATCGCCTAGCATATTCAAATGCTGTTCCCATTGTTTGATAGATTCAGCGTCTAATTTTGTAATCACCAAATACACTATTATTACGTCCCAAGTACTCGTGGTGATGCCCATATTCTGCAACGACTTCAAACATGTTGACGTGGTGTCCAATAAATGCCTCACTGCGTTAGCAGACTCAGTTTGTATTTTCTTGGTCGAAAATAAATTCCTCATAACCGCATTGCAATTATATCTCTTGTTATTGTAACGTCGAACTAATTGTTTCCAAGCGTCATCATAATTTGCGTCGGTGGTCGAAAAATTACTTAATAAACTCAGTGCCTCGCCAGATAAATTACTTTTCAAATAATGCATTTTTTGAACCGCCGTAATACTCTTATTTGTGTGGATTAAAGAGGAAAACATATCATAAAACGTTTGCCATTCTTCATATTTACCACTAAATGTGGGCAAAATAATGCGAGGTAATTTTACGTCACAACTATTGGTAGCATTTTCACTGGTAATCGTAATGTTACGAGTTTGCGGCAATGATTGTGTACTTGGTTGCACAAACTTTGTCAAAGATTCCAATAAACTCGTTTTGTATTGCACGTAATTCTCCTCGAACTCCTCATATCTCAGTTGTGTAAAATATGTTTCCGTTCTATCTCCTGACGCTTCAGAAATAATCGCCTTGTGGCCGCATTGAAACTCCTTAAATTGATCTTCAAGTATTGCAAGTCTAGTTTCTAAATACGGCTGCTTAATTCTCTCTTTAGGCGCTTTCTTGTGATTTTTCTCGGAGTTCTTTAACTTCTCAATTAACTCCTCTTGATAATTAATAAGCTCTTGTAATGTAGGCATGATGACTCGTACAACTCACTAATGTTCGTAGGTATAAGTAGGTAGATAACTTAGCACTCAGAAGAAAATGTCTCAAAACTCGGTTTATATTGCTCAGTTCGATATTTTAACTCACTCACAATGTTAAGCGTAATAAATTGAAGCGAAAAAGTCTCAAAAGTCACTTATAGATTCCAATAGTCGAAAGTTATTCACAAAAGTTCAAACTCGATGTTATTACGCGTGATTATAATTGCACTTAAAACTTGCAGTTAACACTCGTCCGGCTCATCCTTATCTCGATTACCGCTAGCCGCCTTTTGTTCCCGAGCGCTCGCCGCTCGACCACAGGTGACACTCTGTCCGGTTCGTTATGGACCATATGTTCAGGCGGTAAGGATGGTTTTAGGATGAGCCGGGAATTTTGATTTAAAACAACGTGTGCTCTGGATGCTCCTTTATTCTAAACTAACTTCAAATCGATGTGGACTGTATATACTGTATATCTATAGCTAGGTATGCACTCGCACGTATATCAAAAGTACTTAATTACTTAAACTAATTTGGACAACCCTAGTAAAATTAAACGCCCATACAATCTACATTTTCAATCATTAGGGTTCCGTAGTCGACTAGGAACCCTTATAGTTTCGCCATGTCTGTCTGTCCGTCCGTCCGTTCGCGGATAATCTCAGTGACCGTTTGCACTAGAAAGCTGAAATTTGGTATCAATATGTACATCAATCACGCCGACAAAGTAGTCAAATAAAAAAAGGAAAGAAATATTTTGTACCCCCCTACATGTAAAGTGGGGACTGATTATTTTTCATTCCAACCCCAACGTGTGATATATTGTTGGATAGGTATTTAAAAATGAATAAGGGTTTACTAAGATCATTTTTTGATAATATTAATATTTTCGCTCTTAAAGGAAAAAAAGTGCGTCCCCCCCCCTCTAACTTTTGAACCATATGTTTAAAAAATATGAAAAAAATCACAAAACTAGAACTTTATAAAGACTTTCTAGGAAAATTATTTTAAACTTGATAGGTTCAGTAGTTTTTGAGAAAAATACGGAAAACTACGGAACCCTACACTGAGCGTGGCCCGACACGCTCTTGGCCGGTTTTTATTTTTGAAGTCTTATGGCTCATTGATGATTCCGCCAACGTCAAGGCACGCGCTTTATGAAGACATTCGGCCGCTGAGCCCTACATTTTTCTTTGCCGCCTTTTTTGGGCTTAGATTTGGTTGACCGTCTATAACTAGTACATCGATGATGTGGTCACCTTATCGTCGACATCAAATAGCGGCCTGACGTGCTTGTCATAGAACTCCTTAGGCGTCAGGCTGCCAAGCGTGTTGTACGCTTTCTCCTTATTGTAGTAGTCGAACGTGAATTTTTCTGGAGGTGTTCCTGTTAAAAAAAAATCAATTATTATTATATTATAAACTACACCTACATACCCTTATCCATGGCACTAGCCCATTTGGCTCAGGGCTGTTAAAATTCAAGATTTTATCTCATTAGTGGCTGTGCATGCAAAAAGAGAAGTTGTATGCTGTTAAATAAGAATAAAATGTATTGATTAGCAACCATAATGCTAAGCCGAACGAAGCCGAGAATGCTCGAAAATAACAGTTTTTCTCTCCACTAATATCATTAAGTTTTAAGTTTACAAAGTGCATGTGCCATAAGGCATTTAGATGGGATAGACTTGTCTGAGGAAAATTATAAATTAATATAACATACCTAAGCAAGTGGCAACAATGTGGTAGATGACAGCGGTCTGTTTGTTGATGGTGGCTTGGATATCTTCGTCGGTTGCCTTCTTGGCAACTAAGTCGCGTAGCTCTTTTGCAAATTCTCGAAGCTGGAACAGAAATCATCAACTTTAAATATTAGAAATGGATTTTGGATACAAAATAATAGCGGTTTTGATATCGGAGACTAATATTCCGAAACCCGTGTGTGGTAAGTAGGCTTGTGCCGTTTCGTTCGTTGATCGGAGCGCTCCGATCTCGTTCAATCGCTCCCACGAACTAGTTCGCTCATTTAGGTCTTTTGCTCATTTAGTTCAGCCAGACCAGCGACCACTGCGGTCAGAAAGATCAGAACGAATGGGACCGAATAGTGTCAAAATGATACGAATAGTCTACAGATAGAAACTTTCCGGGCCGAAAGGTTGTAAGTAACCGAAGTTTAATATGAAAACTTGACTTTTTTTGTTGCTCTGCTAAGTAGCTCTCGCTCTCGGTCGGCGCAGTCACACATTCGTTCTCGATCCAAACCGCTCGCGCTCGCCGATCCTATACTGAACTAAATGAGCAAAGACCGATTCACAGACCACGGAAAGATTCAGTTCATTTCGGTCATTGATGGGATTTTATTCCTAACAGTTCATAGTTCGTGAACGACACAAGCCTAGTGGTAAGCCAGTGCAAAGCCGCCTTTACCCCTGTGAGTTTTACCGTTTACGTAAGCGACTTACGCAAAACTTTCAAATGTAAATGGTTTTTGTAAGTAGCTTATTTAAGATTTGACTACTTTCGTAAGCTGACAACTTTCAAGTGTAAATGGGTACGAGTTTATTTACGGAAGCGACTCACAGCTTATCGAAATAAATTGATAAGTTTTGGACTAACGAATAAGTAACTCCCTTGTTAGATTTTTGCAACCTGCCTTTGACAACCTTCCTACATCCGACATCGAGTCGGATAATAAGAAAACGCTCTGACACTAAAGGTTTACCTACTTACCTTGGTTTTGATGAGCGCGTTCATATGTAAACTCTTCCTTGAGCTGAAGGACTCAGGGAAGCATTTCTTGGGCATGACGCCATATTTGTTCACCAGGTTCACGATCATGTCCCATTGCCCGCCGTCGTTTATCGGGTCCTGGAGAAAAAATGGCAACTCTAGAGAATAACGTTATTTTAATATGACTTTAAGTCAGGATAAGCATTTAATCATATAGGGTAGGGAGAAGAGCTACTTGCTGCCTCTAAATATAATAGCTGAATGGGGTATGTTTATAGACATATAGTTGATATAGTAAGTATGCTTCATCCTAGACTGCATCAGCATTTTCCATCAGGTGAGATTGTGGTCAAATGATTTACCTGTTTCCTATACACCGTGTTTCACTTAACACTAAAAACCTGAAAACAGTTTGTTCAGAATCGAGAGTAGAATCGATATGGGGGTAATATTTTTATTTAAATTAGTATTATTCGTTATTTTTTACGTGCCTATTCTATTGTACTCGTAATACAACATTGTGTATATCGCATTGCTAGAGGTTGTTTACCTTTTTCAGTATTTAGGGGTATTAATACTGGCTGGTTACTTGGACGATTACTTTTTCCGCTACGAGTTTGACGTTGTTGTTAATCTTAATGTTTATCATAAGTCATAACAAATTGAACTCGTACCTAATTACAACCTTGTCATTTTGAATATTGGGTTTAAATTTGCTTACTGCGATTACCTGTCCAATTTGAAGTTTACTGTGACAAAGCTTTAAAGTGTTTTACAGTGACATCTTAGCTGTCTATTGGTAAACCTTATGTCGTTGCAATAACATACACAAATAAATAGTTTTATGGTTTATGATGGAAGTTAGCAATTATTTTATTGAGTGTAGAGCTAAAAGTCAAGTAGAGCTGTACAGAAAATTAAAAATTCAATTTAAAAAAAAGTAACCATCAGATTAAATAATTAATACTCTAGATGAGTTTAAAAAAATAAAAATCAGTTGGGGTGTCTGAGGTTTTGAGTGTTACCGGAAACACGTTGTAATAAAAAAAAAATTGTTAAATAACTCCTTGAAACACGTTAATGTAATTTTTCACGTCATATTAATGAAATATAGTAGCACTGGCAAGTATTATTTCATTTTATATTATTTCGTAACTGTAACAGGTGGTAAAAGGGGTGATGTTGTTCCCTTTACCGAGCGCAGACTAATTGGGTTGAGGGTCCCAATAAGTCGACACTCTTATGAGATGGTGAGGGTTCAGGCCTGGCTTAACAGAACAACAACAACGATTCCAATTGGATTTATTTAGACAACACAAGAGTTACACGCAGGTTTACACAAATAGTCTTTATACAATGTAGTCTAGTAACACTAAGTAACACGAATGCCGTGAGTGGTATATCTAGCACTGTACACTGTTGCTTTCACTGAACTTCACTTTGACTATGGACGCGACGGTAGCGGGTGTACCGAAAAGAGGTGACGTAACGAGACGTACTCCGAACCGGGCTCACGCCTTGCTAGTAGAAGACTCTCCGTGTGTGATCGGAATTGCGACCTTACGCCAAACGCAGGGGTTTACGCAATGTGTGATCGGAACGGGCTTTCTCCGTACTTAGCAAGGAGCTATCTTAGGCCTAGAGTAAGGTCCTAGTTAGGAGCAGACTGTGATGTCAACTGACTTGGGATGTGTCCCGGCGGGCTTTTATACCACCCGACGGCGTGGGTGAAAGCGACGCTTCCTTCCTGAGTAACGGGACGCTGGACCCGCGCATCTGCAGTGGCCGGCCATCGCAATGTAGAAACAATGGTGCGGTACCGTTGGAATCGGAAGGGCCGGCGGAACCTTCTACCTGCGTTACGCGTGGGAAACTTGGTCGTGCTACAGTCTCCCCTCTGGATCCGACGACGTCCCGGCGAGGAGCCAGCACGAGGTAGCACTTCTTCTTTTCCATCGATTTTGCTTTTACATGCCCCTTGGGCTTCTTAGTCTTCTTCTTGAAGTTTTTGAGTGGCTGGAGTGGTGGTTCCGTAGGAGCCACCACCTCTTCATGATATAGCGCAAACGCTGCATCTTGGGGAGGTTTAATCTTCTCCGGACAGTCACTATTCCGAGTGACTATGCATGATGCGAGCTGACGTTGTGACTTTACGTCAGAGCTATCTTGTTTTGGTGCAAGTTTAGCACGCTCAGCATGAGCTGGAATGACCACTGCTGGATCACGTGGCTGCAACTTCAAAGCTTCCTGACTATTCTTGTCTAATGCTTCTTTTCTTATTTCCTCCCTTTCTTCCGTAGAGGGAACTTTCGTACAGCCTACTTGAAGTTTTGCTGTAGGGCTTGGCCCTATTTCACCAGGTACGCTTGGGGCCCAAGAATATAGGCCAACGCTCTGGTCTCCTGGATTTGCATTTCTGCAGCAATTAGGACACTTGCTGCGAACGACGCCGGGTCTGCCGCATCCGTAGCAACTGATGCCAACCGGTGCTGATGGAGCAACCTTGCTCACATCTCCCCCTGCAGTTGAGCTCGACGGTTGTCGAGGCTGTTTGCTACGGCACTCTGCCGTCATGTGTCCATATCTGCGGCAGAACGTGCATTGTCGGCGTCTAGAGATGTCCCTGTTCTTGATTTCGGGTAGCGGGGGAACCTTCGGTTCCCAGTTAGGCCTCTTCTCTTGTAAGATTTCCTCAGCGCTACGGGCAAGTTTCAGGAGTTCATCCACTGTCTTGAACGCGCTTCTCGGCACCATTTCCCGTATGCTTAAGTGGAGCTGACCATAAATCATATGTAACTGATGGGTCTCCGACGGGATTGGTGCCGGTAGTTGGGCTATGAGCGCCCTCTTCTTTGCGACGAATTTCTCCGTAGGGGTCGTCGCATCCTGCTTCAGTTCTATTATCTTCTGATACAGGATGTCCGCTGGTATCTTCGGTGCGAACGCGTGCCGAAGCCGATCTTCAAAATCCGTCCAGGATTTGACGTCTGACTTAGCGCCTTCCCACCAGACAGCGGCGTCTCCTTTTAATAGGAGGGTAAGCCCTTCGAGAGCGTTCTCGTCGTCAATGTTCTCGATTTTCTTGTACACCTTGATGGCTGAGAGAAACGTCTCTACAGCCTCGTTGTCGCCGGTTCCGTCGTATACTGCGTTGCATCGTGCGAATGAACCTTGTCTGCTTGCCGGTGCTAGAGCTGCGATGATGCGCTGTAGCTGTTCTTCGGTCATGCTGAGGTCCATCTACGCTCTGTGTTGTGCTCGTGTTCTAGGTTCTGAAGCCAGGGCCACTTAGTTGGGCGCCAGTTGTGACAGGCGGTAAAAGGGTGATGGTGTTCCCTTTACCGAGCGCAGACTAATTGGGTTGAGGGTCCCAATAAGTCGACACTCTTATAAGATGGTGAGGGTTCAGGCCTGGCTTAACAGAACAACAACAACGATTCCAATTGGATTTATTTAGACAACACAAGAGTTACACGCAGGTTTACACAAATAGTCTTTATACAATGTAGTCTAGTAACACTAAGTAACACGAATGCCGTGAGTGGTATATCTAGCACTGTACACTGTTGCTTTCACTGAACTTCACTTTGACTATGGACGCGACGGTAGCGGGTGTACCGAAAAGAGGTGACGTAACGAGACGTACTCCGAACCGGGCTCACGCCTTGCTAGTAGAAGACTCTCCGTGTGTGATCGGAATTGCGACCTTACGCCAAACGCAGGGGTTTACGCAATGTGTGATCGGAACGGGCTTTCTCCGTACTTAGCAAGGAGCTATCTTAGGCCTAGAGTAAGGTCCTAGTTAGGAGCAGACTGTGATGTCAACTGACTTGGGATGTGTCCCGGCGGGCTTTTATACCACCCGACGGCGTGGGTGAAAGCGACGCTTCCTTCCTGAGTAACGGGACGCTGGACCCGCGCATCTGCAGTGGCCGGCCATCGCAATGTAGAAAAAATGGTGCGGTACCGTTGGAATCGGAAGGGCCGGCGGAACCTTCTACCTGCGTTACGCGTGGGAAACTTGGTCGTGCTACATAACTGTATTTTAATTTAATTAATTTAATGTATTTTAATTTTAATAATATAATTATGATCCTATGTTGGTCGCAAAATAAATAAATAAAAAAAAAATAAAAAAAATAAACAATGAGCAATAAATTGTAGGTAGGTGCTATGATAGTTTTGTGCATAAGACACAATAATGAAAAAAAAAACAGTATTTACAAACATTAAATACTAATTGGTAAGGGCTTGTAAAGGCTCTCTTGATACTTTAAAAACGAATAATAAAATTGCATTTTATTCACAAGAGTGCAAAGTAACTTCATACAAATTTTAACTAAAACACCTAGTAATGATTTTGAATATTCAATAAATCGATAAATTTGATTTAGTTTCATGTTATAGGGGCCTGTGTGGTGACGGGTTAAGAATTTCACCACCCCCTTTCTTCCCGTGGGTGTCGTAGAAGGCGACTATGGGATATGGGTTAAATTGTGGCGTAGGCGAGAGGCTGGCAACCTGTCACTGCAATGTCACAGTTTCGTTTTCTTTCAACCCTTTATTTGCCAAGAGTGGCACTGAAGCTTTAGTAGTTTCATGTGTTCTGCCTACCCCTTTATGGGATACAGGCGTGATTGTATGTATGTATGTATACTATGTATGTATGTTATAGGTACAGTTAATATTTTCTTCGTGTTGATATGGTGAAACATTTTGTGTTTCATTCGGTGGCAAAGTTTGTGCACCTTGCATGCCTTGAAACCCTCACAACGCTCAAGATTCCACTTCCGGACCACTCGCTACACTCGCGGTTCAATATTGGAATTTTTCGCTTGCTCGAGTATCAATCAACACGTGCGGTTAAACAATAACTTTGCACCCTTGTAAATCAAATAACTATTGTTCTTCAATAAATATTACCACTTAAGTGTTACCTTCAATAAGAAGTTGACGAGCCGGCCGTCCAACTCCTCTCCCTGTTTTGCGGTGGCAACGATATTGTTCAGCCAGTAGTGGGAGCGCTCGATCTTATCCCAGAAGAATAGGTAGCTGGAAAAAAAAAATAGGTATTTTTAATAAGTTTTCTAGAATACATACATACAATCACGCCTGTATCCCATAAAGGGATAGGCAGAGCACATGAACTACTCAAGTTTCAGTGCCACTCTAGGCAAAAAGGGGTTGAAATAAAACGAAATTGTGACATTGCAGTGACAGGTTGCCAGCCTCTCGCCTACGCCACAATTTAACCCATATCCCACAGTCGACTTCTACGACACCCACAGGAAGAAAGGGGGTGGTGAAATTCTTAACCCGTCACCACACGGGCACGGGGTTTTCTAGAATAAAAGCAAAATATTCATATTAGCATACATAATAGCTTTTTGTTTACTAATTATGCATGTATTCTTACATCTAAGGTTTCTACATTGTTAACAAGTACCTATAGAAAAAGCGGTAACGCACATACAACCCCTTTTCGCGTTGACACGGCTATTGTCAAGACGAAGACATATGTAAGTGTGTTTAGTAAAACGTCCCACTTTGTCGGTTACCATTAAGGCGAGATTTACTTGTATCTTTATATGAATAAACTGACAAAGCTGCTTTATAGCAATCGACAAAGTGGGACGTTTTCCCGTGCACACTCACATTTTTAGATATAATTGCGCAAGTGGGCCGACCCGATATATCTAATGACGACTATGCCCTTAGTAACTGGATGCGGTATGCACCCGTATCTTGGTTATACAATAGGTAATAATTTTAACTAGGGCAGCAGTGTTGATATACCTACGCTACGAGCTACGTGGGAAACTATGGAATATACTTATCAACAATACAAAACAACTTCCACAGTCCACAGGTCATATATAAATGACGCCATGTTGCGGTTTTCATATCTACCACAAAAACAGTGTCAATAAATAAAAATTCATAAAAACAGCATGAAAACAGGAATATTTAAATAAAATACTTGGCTAATCTGCTAATATGCTCTTGTCGATTCTAAATTCGAAAGATGGGACGAGTATGCTTTTGAACGCCTCTTTAAATAATTTATCTCTGTGCGAACAAAGCATTGAATTCTAAAAGGTTCTCTGACCTTTGGGAGAGGCTTTCTTACCTCTGCGAGAAATTGAGAATTCGAAATAATTTTAATTTTAATCTGTGTAAGGTTTTGTTACCCCTATGAGAGGATATTCGTGTCGCTTAACTTCAAACCTGGGTAAATCCATTCTGCTTTAAGGTTGAATACATAAAAAATATAATATGATCTGAAAGACAATAAACATTGTACGAGTAGCAGAATGGATTTACCCAGTTTTGAAGTTAAGCGACACATTTCACCTCTACAAAATATTCACTTACTGATAATACTAACTTAAACATCTCTCTATGAGATGTTCTCTTGACTATAAACTCTATAAAGTCACCTTCAGGTATAACGGAGCGTCCGAGGTGGTCACAAATATCTGAACACTTTTATTATCAAAGCGTTAGTGTTTTCAGATATTTTTGGCCATCTTGGGTGATCTTTAAACCTGTAAAATAGTCTCTCTTCTCAGAGAGGTTGTCTTCCCTCCAAAAAAGATCTTATGTCTGATGGAAGTTCTCTTCGAAACAGCGTTAACAACCTTTCTAGGTATCTCTTGCACCTGTGTCAGGGTCTCTTACGTCTATATCAGGATCTCTTACATCTAGATGAGGGTGTGTTACCCTTGTGCTAGGGTATCTTACCTCTGCGAGAACTCGAAATCGTCAATGGCGTACTTCTTGCAGAAGGGCAGCCGCATGGCGTTCAGGGCCGCGAAGAGCCAGAAACGCCCGGAGCTCTCCTGGGTTGTCACCGACTTGCCTTACATACAATTCCTTCATTTTATAATAGTTTCTTTTTTTTTAAACTATAAATTGGCTTACTCTTGGCCACAGACTAGCCAAAGCCAAAGACGTGGCCTACGATGGAGTGATCTCGTCCAGAATGCCTGTTCACCCTTGATTTGAAGGTTGCCATGCCAGGTTATATGAGCTCGGAAATATACCTTTTATCATACTCTTTACATTATTTTACCTGCAACAATAAGATTTCTTACGTCTGTGAGATTCTCTTATATCTACGAAAGATTCCTTCTTCTGCTGGAGCTTAACAACCTGTCTGGGTCTATCTCTTGCATTCATTACCCCTGCGACAGGGTCTCTTACCTCTAGATGAGGGCGTGTTACCTCTGCACTAGAGTATCTTACCTCTGTGAGAACTCGAAGTCATCAATGGCGTACTTCTTGCAGAAGGGCAGCCGCATGACGTTCAGGGCCGCAAAGAGCCAGCAGCGCCCGGAGCTCTCCTGGTTCGTCACCGGCTTGCCCTCTGATTCTATCTTTTGAGAAGAATAACAATGTCACTTTAGGTATGGAGCATTCCATATTCCATGAATGAATGAATGAATGAATGAATTTATTTGTCAATAGTGGGTTTACAAAAATGGTCTTAAAACTATTTACAATATGTAACTTCTACAGATCTCCACATTGTGCCTACAGACTGGCGTACAAATATCTTTTGCTAACCTAAGTAATCACATGCATACTGTAGTGTATAGGTGTCTCGAGTACATATGGCAGTCGGTGTCCGAGCGAGATAGAGGACAGACGTGCGGTGTGTATTGGCGAGCCAACCCAATGTATATAGGATAATAGCGTGACATTACAAGTGGCGACGAGGATGGGATAGAAACATAAGTAACAATATCTGGGCGACCGAGCTTCGCTCGGTTCTATTTTAATATATCACGTCTTTAGATAAAAAAAAACTCTTATAAATACAAAAACAAAAAAAAAGACAAAAAACAAAAACTTAATTTCTGGCCGGGATTCGAAACCCTGACACCTACGATCTATCTGCGTACATTAGACCGACCTCGTGCGACTGAGCTAAGCGGAATCGATGCGCGCGCGGCGAAATTAAGGACCATATTTTACGTTTACAAATGCGAAAGAAAAACTCATGAAAACTCGAAAATTCGCGTTTTCCGGGATCTAAGGCTACGCTAGATCGATTTTTCACCCCCGGAAACCCCCACAAAACAAATTTCAGCGAAATCGTTAGAGCGGTTTCCGAGATCGTCGGTATATATAAATAAATATATAAATAAATAAATAAATAAATAAATAAATATACAAGAATTGCTCGTTTAATAGTATAAGATAACCTATAAAATCGAGTAACGATGCGCCATGATGCACCGTTATCTTTTTGTAAACAGGTTTGGTTACCTGCCGTTTTAAATTACTGGCATTCTTAGTAGTTTCGGAACGTAATGAAGCTAAATGAAAGTGTTCATTAAATACTACAAAGCGAAATGATTATAACGGCAGTTTTTCAAGAATTAAGTCAAAACCAAATAAAAATAAATGAAATGTTATTTCTTTCAACCGCGCGAATATAAACCTTAAGCAGGTAACCGAACGATGCAATTCATAAAACGTTTGAGGTAATTGTCAACATACGGCCAGCCTTCCTAGATTGTCATGCCTATACAGGTGTTGGTGTGTGGCTCCTACCTACCTAGTAAACGGTTTGGTTACCTACCTAGATTGCAAAATGTTTTTAGGTACCAAAATGTTATTTGAGTTTATGTGTAGTGGGTTTATAAAATTGATTTATTACATAAATCACAGCCCGGAATCATTACAATAATTTCCGTCCAACCAAAAGAAATGATATTTATTTTTAATTAGTGAAGTTACCATCTACCTGTTGGTTGGTTTAATACACAAAATTATGTGATGTTGCTAAATTTATGAATGGTTAAGCTATTTACCTAAATAAGGCATTTACTTGAATGATAAAATGTTGTACAACCATCACACTTAAATGTCCTATGGTAGCATTAGTCGATGTTTGAGAGTAAGATGAAAACCAAAACAAAGTAGATAAATACTTACCTAAGTAATTAAGTATACTTACATGGGTGAATTTACGTAAAAGTAACGTAAGTCACGACTTCATTAAGTGGTTATTTGAACTACAGCTGCAAATGAAAGGATCTATGCATATGTCGGGAAAGTAACACTTATATAGAGATAGATTATCACTTGAACGTGAATCTTGAATTGATTGAACATGCCATAAAATCGTGACTAATACTCTTGTCGCGGATTGACTTACGTAAACATTCCTAACGCCGATTTCGAGCAGTTTTATCTGAGTATTTAATTACTTAAAAACCAGAAAACTAGATGGGTTCACTTTAAGTGCTAAATATACCTACTTATAATAAATAAAGAAATATACACCCTGTTGTTATTGGATTACGTTAACTTTAAAAAAAAAAAAAGATTCATTACATCAAATACAATTAATTTATCTAAGAAACTAGCGTCGTAATTCTTGCGGTTATCGAGTTAAAAAAAAAAAGAGTGTTGAACACAACAATTCCTAATGTTATTTGTTTTGACATATGCCGTCAATCACTTGACTCTAACTTGAATGTTATTCTTAAGGGTCTCTCACAATAATAAATTAATTTATTATGTATGAAAAGGATGAACATTTTTTATTGCATATTTACCTAAAAGTGATATACAGGATGGTTCTTGATAATGAACCTAACGACGTGTCAAATTTAACGGAAAAAAAAAACACGGTATAGAATAAAAAAAAAACACATTTTTGAAGCACTTATGATAAGCAGTTTTCATCTGAGTATTAAATTACTTTGTCAGTAAAGTCGGCAGAAGAAAAAAAAAAAGAGACATTAAACGGAGGTGTAACTCTGTACTTACATTCAATTGTATCGACCATTTAATTGGCACCTAAGTACTATGAAATTTTATGCCATTTGTGGCTGAAAATAAGGCATTAAATTGCGAATTTGGAAACAGCACATGGAGGTGCACTCTGTACATTCAATTGTATTGTTTAGTATCGACCATTTAATTGGCATCTAAATACTATGAAATTTTATGCCATTTGTGGCTGAAAATAAGGCATTAAATTGCGAATTTGGAAACAGCACATGGAGGTGCACTCTGTACATTCAATTGTATTGTTTAGTTTCGACCATTTAATTGGCACTTAAATACTAAGAAATTTTATGCCATTTGTGGCTGAAAATAAGACATTAAATTGCGAAGTTGGATACAGCAGATAATACTGATCATTAAATTGTTATAAACAGTAGTTAAATAGCAATAGGAAAAAAACTGAACATTGAATTGTTGCAAATATCAGCTTAATGATAATAACCTAAACACGAAGTAAATTACGGTTATACTGGTTGAACGTGCGCTTAAATGACGCTTAGATCAGATGATAAATACTATCTGAGCCTTCAATTGTCATAATAGTAGATTGACGTCGGTCAATAAATATCATTAAATTGAAACCGAAATAAATTACACATAAATGAAAGAAAAAATACCAAGGCCTCCAGTGCCTGAGAGTCTGAGACAACTACCCCAGTAAAACACTCAAGTACAATGACTGAGTACTTTGAGATAGCATAAGTTGAAATATTTTCAATAGAATATATTTTGACTTGTGTTAGTTAGAATCATTAAATTGATTGGGTACAGGTTGCCCCAAGAAAGTCCAGTATGGCTTCTTAATTGTCGTTGGAGGCATTTGACAGCGAAGGTGATCCTACATCAATAGGAGTTCGGTGGGAGCGCTGGAAAAAAGCACTCTTTATATACCTAGATGCCGCTAACGTCAATCAGAGTGAAAAGAGTGAAAAAAAAGACAGTGCATTGGTTTGACATTGCATTGTATATAAAAAACAGGTAGTGGTGCAGCTGAATTTAATAAAATTAAGCGAACGCTTGATACATTTCAACAACGCGAAAAAAAAAAAACAAGTTGCTAACTCTGCTTATCGTCAACAAGGCTTTGTCAGGTATGGGTGACCTCAAGAGAAAGACATGCCTATTTAAGTTGATCTATGATAGATTTTCAAAGACAATCTACGTCAGTTGAAAATCATTACAAAAATATATTGGTACTGAAGGTACTCGTTATCAGTTAGGGTAATATGTACATACTGCAGAGATTCATGTAGGTGAATCTCATATAAGTCAGGTGTCCAGTTAAAACAAATAAACTAATGGATCTGTGAGCCTCTATTGAACTAATATAGAAAAAAAAGAAGAAATAAAAATGCTGAACTTGTATGCGTAATTTCACGGGAGGACATTAAAATGTGGTCTCTCTTTCGTGAATACATATTAAAGATTTTCCAAGCGAACTAGTAACCTAAGTTTGTAAATTTATAAAATAAATCTCACTAGTGACCTTATTTCGTCTGGTCAAGAAAATGAACAAAAGGACAACAATCAGCGGCTGAATCAGCTTTGTCTGTAGTGATTGTAAAATGTTAAATAATCACAGATTTCAATGCTTCACGTCAATTATCTAGGTACCTAACTACCTACAATGCACATTATTTAGAGGTTAGGGAACATGATTCTATATATAAATGGATTGATAGACGGATGTGAAGTTAAGGGTACAACTGAGAGAAATTTGCCTTGTGAATCTAACTCGTCTTGTTGCGTGTTTATTTGTTTGAAACAATAGTATTTTAGTAAAGGGAATAAATCACAATATTGATGATACAAGTCGAATTTGTACGAACCAAACAACAAGGTCAAACTTGTTAAAATATATTTTATTGAATCAGCTAAACATATGTTTAAAACAATATGTGACATGTGCTTTTACAAAATCGACTTGTTGGTTTAAATAAAACATTGGTTCAAAAAAAAATCAATAAAAATTCCTCCCACGAACGCTCCGGCTGTGGAATGAGCTATGTCAAGGTATTCCCGATGAACTACAGTATGGGGTTCTAAAAAAAAAGGAGTATACAAGTTTCTAATGGGTCGGCGACGCGCATCTGACACCCCTTGAGTTGCAGGCGTCCATAGGTTACGGTGACCGCTTTCAATTAGGAGGCCCTATAATTGTTTGCCACCGACGTGGTATATAAAAAAAAAAAATTGTAGAAGGTAGTTACACTTAACAACATCAAACTTGTAGTTGGAATGAAAGAACACGTAGGCGCAATTTAAAAAAAAAAATTGAAATGTTGAAAGAACATGAAATCTAGTTGTTTTTCTCTCCGTGTGACACATAAATAAACGCTGAATCTGTCAAGATATAACATCTCCTGCAGGAATTTAAAGACACAGCTGCAAAAACAAAATCAAATCGTGGTACCTTGGGAGAAACACTGTGCTTACCTACTATAAACTACCTCGTAGTTCGGTGAGCTGTATAAGTATACTGTTACTCCTGTTACTCCGGTCAATTTCAGTATGACTTGATGCCTTGTAAATGGGCATGCTGATTTGTTCGGTTAACAGCGCAAAGAAAGTAAATCAAGGAGATAATATTTGGGTAATAATTTAGATGATATTTTATCAAAGGAATGGAATGCACTCCCACCATAGATGTTCCCAGAAAAATACGACCTCGGTCTCTTTAAGATAAAAGTGAATATGCTATATTACTGAATCGGTGAGCTCCATCTTCGACTATGTCTTCACCTTCCATCAGGTGTGACTATGGTCAATCGCCAATCAGCCAAAAAAAAAAGTGGTTTTGTAATTTCTTTAATAATCATATTATAAAATAGCCTAGCCTAAGAGTTAAGATCTTAAGATAGATAAAGAGATAATAATAATAAAAAAAAGATGTTGATAAAATACTTTAAAAGAAAAGTGTTATCTAAAATATATACATACTGTGTAGATATAAATCGGATGTTAGTATAATTGGGTCAATTGGGTAAGCACTTCTTAAATAGTATATGAACAGCTATCTATTTTAGAAAATTAATCGTTGATTACTTTGTGTGGTACAAAGTATCTACGAGAAAGAAAGCTGACCATGATGAAACAAAATCAATAAAACGATAAAGTGGATACGTGACCCTGAATCGGATTTTAATGCATATTCTATATAGTATCTCTATGTATTACAATGCAATGAATCACGAGCCTTTCGATCCAGAAAAAAAAAACAGGAGACAGTAAAAGTTTTAATAACTATGCACTGCAATTTATAATTAAATTTATGAGTAGGTAGATCTAACTAAACATTATAATATCCGTAAGTATTAGGAATTGCATTAGATGAAATGAAAAATGAAATAAAATGAAATAAATGTTTATTCAAAAACTAAACTTACAACTAAATTTATCTTCTGCCAAACCAGAGTATGGTTTGTCGGCAGACGAGGCTCCAGATACATTAGGTTCTATAACGAAATACTTATATGTACTATTTACTAGTTACTAGCAATAATAGGTGCATATAATGAAGTATAGGGCCGATACAATCAGTTATCATCAATAATTACCTAATATACATTAGACGCCTGACAAGCGACCTATTAAAAAAATGTAAATCATGAAAAGGTATGAAATTAGTGAAATATTATTGTACGAGCCGTACACCTTAGATGATATGATTCTTGATGGTTGATTGTAGTCTTGATAGAAGAAACACTGATTTTTGATACACTTATAAATTTATTGATAACCAATGTATACTGAGTACTAGCTAGGAGCACGTATAAACGTAAACTAATGCATAAATCGATGTATAGCGTAATCGCAAATACAGCAATCAATCACTCAATCAATCATTATTTATTTGCAATAAAACATAACTAAATGCATGCAAATGCAATAAAGCAATGCAAAGCAATTCGAATCAAGTCATAATTATATTAATTTTAATGCTGACGCGAGAAATGTGCGATGCTTGCATTGTACAATTATATTGTATGCTATTGAAGAAAAAAAAACACTCATATATGTATATAAATATTTAAAAAAAAAATGATGTACTAATCTAGTTTTCAAAACAGTCTGAATTGAAAAAGGTAACAGATTTAAAGAAGAAAGAATGAGACTGACATCTAGGAATTTTAGTTAATAAAACACACAAGTATGTTTGAGTATACACTGCAAGTGGTGGTGCAGCGTCCGCTCTGAGTCAACCCTCAGACCGGAATGTCCTAAACATATGACTAAAGATAGAAAATTAATCCCTAATTATAACATTACTTCACATACAGTACTAAGTGGTAAAGACGGAGATTATCAAGTTAGGAATGACGAAAGTGGGCAGACAATTAGAATAAACGTAGTACATTACAAAAAAAAAAAAAAGATACACGGCACAGCATGGCAAGTATTTGAATTAAAACTAAATTGACCTATTATTTAAATATTTATAAATAAAAAAAAAATTAAAACAAGAAAGGGATGTAGTGTATAGGTGTCTCGAGTACATATGGCAGTCGGTGTCCGAGCGAGATAGAGGACAGACGTGCGGTGTGTATTGGCGAGCCAACCCAATGTATATAGGATAATAGCGTGACATTACACATACATTAAATATACCTACGTTACTATAATGATCTGTTAAGAAACTCGCCAACACTATAGAAACATTTCTCACACAACCAAGCTTTCATCATTTTCTTAAATGCTGTAGTTCTTTGTTCTTTTATGTCATACGGTAATTTATTATAAATTGTAATACACATTATGTAGGAATTTTTAGCCGACAATTCTAGCTTTGTAGCTGGTCTATACAATTTATGTTTGTATTGCTGTCTAACATTTCGAGTGCTCATCTGCTGAGTTTCTATGAATTGATCTTTATATTTATGTACAAACATACAGACTTCAGATATATATAAACAAGCAACAGTTAAAATTTTGTGTTGTATGAAATAGGGCCGGCACGATGCACCTCGCCGTAAATTAAAGATATTCCTGATACATCGTTTTTGAGCTATGAATATAAGATTTATTAGTGTACAATTACCCCAAATTACTAGGCCGTATCTAATAACTGAGCTAACATAACCGTGATATGCCATTAAAGCTGCTTCTGTAGATACTGTCTGCCTAGTTCGTCTCAAGGCAAACACAAAACTGTTGATTTTTGCATAAACTTTTTCTACATGTTCTCGCCATTTGCAATGACAGTCAACCATTATCCCTAAAAATTTCGTACATTCAACTTCTTCAATAGGAGCGTTATTATAGTGTACATTCAAAATTGGCGGTATTAAACGTTCTGTATGAAATTGAATATAATTGGTTGGTTGACTACTGGCGACCATTGGTTGGTTGACCATGGCATGTTCCGTTCAAACGCATTATACACCGTGTTTTTTTTTTGTTTTCCGTTAAATTCGACACACAGGTTCATCATCAGAAACCACCCTGTATATTGCTTTTTGTTAAATTCGATTTTTTATTTCCATAAATAATAAATGGATTAATTAGTGTGAGAGGACCTTAATCATAACATTAAAGTCATTGTCAAGTGTTTGACGGCACATGTCAAAACAAATAACATTAAGAAATGGTAAGGGATGATGCCACACACGTGTTCAGTAAGTAATTAAATCCTTTTTTTTTAATAATTCGATAACCGTAAGAGTTAAGAGGCTAGTTTCTTAGAGAAATTGATTGTATTTGAACTAAAGAATATTTTCTTCAAGTTAACGGAACTCAATAAAAACAGGGTGTATTTTGTATGTTGCGTTTTTTTTTTCAAATGTCTGAAAGCAGGCAATTATTTTTCTGTGCATAATTCTGCACATTGCCTTAGAAAAAGATCCTCTTACACAAGCCAATATGTGAAAATTTGCGAGCAATGGTAGGCTATTTCATGGAATGCTTCTCTACATATGAATTTTGGTATGAAGTGTTAGTAAGAGTACATGTAATGTATGAATTTGGATACATTTAAAAAAAAATATAGCTGACTATCAAAAGCCAGAATATAGGCCATTTTCCTGGATTAGAGAAGTCAATAATACTAATATAGGTAAAAGTTCATTCGACCTATATTCACATGGTGGTCCAATCTTACTTTTGGCTAACATCCAAATATATTTTTTATTACGAGTATGCGGAACATTGTACAGAATTCAATGATAGCCAGTAGTCAACCAATTGGAACCCTAGGCCAATGTAGAACTATGTCATAGTGACGTTCTTCTTCTACTTTTTAGTTAGGAGCTATGTAAGGCTTCATAGCGCCTTATGTATCACTGCGACCATTTCTGATCTATTGTGATAAGTCATAGTGACCATAGTGACATTATAAATCAGATTGTAAGATATCTCTTGCTGCTTGTCATTTTGACATGGTTGTAGAGTGGCCTAAGGTTCCAATTGGTTGACTATACCTCAATACTTTTTGTCAAGACTGTTATGATTAATAAAATTTAGTTTTGACTAAAAATGACAAGTGAAATTATAGTTAGGAATGATTAAAATTTAAATCATTTACTTCTTGCACAGGGCCGGATTAAGGGTAGAGCGAGTGGAGCGACCGCTCTAGGCGCCACATGGTAGGGGGGCGCCAAAATCGAGAATGTGGAAAAATCCATACAAAAAAATTATACATTGCGTGGGCGCGCACATATCACAAAATGGCGAGAGGAGAAAGGTCTTGAATGAATTCAACTACCTATTGAAAATCTAGATTTGTAATTTGAATTAAGTGGAAAATTGCACCACAATGTCAACATAATATACCAAAAAACATTAGGGCGCTATTGCTAGGGCGCCTTAAAAGGAGGAACCACTTTGTTGCACGGCCGAACGACAGAGTCACGCCGCTATCCAAATGCAAAAATATGAGTCTATCTGACGGTCCAAAGCGGAGTTCCTCATAAAGCCAAAGGCGCAAAATGTCTCAGATAGGCGCAATATTTTTTTGTACGAGTCACAGGAGATGATGAGCGAACTTTAATGCACCAGGATCCCTTAGGGCACTTAGTGGCAAAATACCGAAATGGGCATCCCGACGGTGACGATCGAGTCCGCAGTAAGTGTCTTAATTATCTCTTAGTATGAACTAATAAATTAACCTCTAACTCTCATGGCGAAATATAAGGCCTAAACGTCGGGAACATAGGCGCCCTGTGAACTCAAAATACCAAACACCGCAGCTCTGCAGGAGATCAAAGCTGGGAAGCTCGCTCCTTCCCCGCTAGCGGGTTGAGTCTTAATAAATTTCGTCAATAAGAAAAAATTTCGCGCTCGCTTCGCTCGCGCTTACTATTTATGTCACTTGTTTTTTAGGTATCTACTTAGGAAAAATTGCGCGCTCGCGTTTTCATTTCAACTCTGCTCTCCCGACTTGGTCACTATAGTACTCCATTTTGTTTGTTATTTAATGCACATGATATCCACATTCAGCCCCACGCAATTATACTAGGGTGTGGCTGAGACTGTTCAACCCTTTGTCCCTTTCCTACTCTGTATGATGAAATCCATGAATTTTGTATTGCGCTAATCTTCACATTATGGTATTACTATGAAAAAAATTTCGCGCTCGCTGCGCTCGCGATTTTTTTTTTCTACGTAGTAAAACTTCCTCTCAAGGGCGCCCAAACTCAAACTCGCTCTACCCTGATCGAGTGCACGGGCCGGCACTGGCAAATAAATATTACTCGTCACAAAAGGATTTAAGAATGCATATAGAACGTAGTGATTATATTCTCTTTGAATGCATAAAATAAACTCTTGACACTCTGAAGGGAAATCAGCTGACAAGAAGACATACATAACATAAAGTCATATCATGGTCATATCAAAACAACAAGTGTTTATGTATTACAATTATTATAAACAAAGGTAAATAAAGCTGCAATATAAAATAACAGTTACTGTTTATTCAGATTACATACTGAACTGTACTTAGTAGTATTCAGAAAACAAAGTTATTTAGTCTCCTAGTTTCTAGACAAGGTTATGAAATAATAAATCTTACTTGACGACATTGTAGAATATCTTCTTATCAAATATGAACCAAAGGAACGTCCAACAACACCAAACACTGAAACAGTTGTAAATATTTTAGATAATGGACCTGCGGACCAATAAAACCGGTGATGTTGCACAAAATTTATGAAACCACTTACTCTTTCTCTCTCGTTATAATTCAACTATCTATCCTCTTCTTTAGCATCATCGCTTTCATTGGATGAAAGTTGTTTACGTTTATAATGTTGCGTTCGAAAATAATTATTACATTACAACTATTGAAAGAAGGAATAAAAGCCAATGTACAAATAAAGTTATATACACATATATTGATTGAAACATGTTATTATATCATACAAGTTTTTAAAGTATAAAATAAAATCAAGGATATTAAATTTATAAAATGAGCACTGACGACAAGGTATTACGGATGGACACTGGCAACCCAGTGCTTTCCTTGTATGGCGGTAAATTTGAACATGGGATCCGCGGATCCGACTTAAAACTACTGCAATATAATGAATTGCTATTCTGTGGCGAATAAAACTACAAAAATATAAAGGTGACAACATTTCACAATTATTTCATAAAACAATACTTCACCATTCATTAGTTTACCTAAAGCCATGTAACAAAACTCATCTAAGCGAAGAAATCAATAACTTAGACATGTAACCCGCCTATTTTAAGTCGTCAAGCATCCCACTGGACAATATCCCAGTCTGCGACTTTTCCGCATACACGTCTGACGGAAATTTAGGTCAAGGACTGGAAAAGTCGTCCCAACCTAAATAAAAGATTAGCTTTCACCACCAGCTGTAAAAATGTCGTTAAAGGCATACGAAGATGCGTGTATTAGGGCAGAGTTATTCGGACAGCCCAAGCCTGACAAAGAAGAGTTTTTAGAAAAACATAAACACTTGGATATAGTGGAGTTTGAAGAAGTGGATATCAAAACCACTGTCAGTGAGGTAGTGTTAAATTGTTGTGTAACAGAAGTTCCCGTATTTAGGCGTTATGTATAAAATAATCCATCTCAAAACTATAACAAACTATAGGCATTTTATCAAAATGCTCATTATTCTTTTCATGCTTAATGCGTCTCAATTTGCTTTTGTTTACTTTTCAGAATACGGCCATGCTAGATGAAAATATTCAACAGACTGGTGGTGGACTCAATGAGTTAAATTCTATTTTAAATTCTACGCAAACGAAAATTAATCGATTGAAGGTAAGTCGTAACTAACTTTTTATTTCTTTAATATTTTTTTAAATTTTAATTGGGTAAGGTATGGACAGCGGGGCAATTTTGACTGGGGGCGAATTGCAACTGATCCACTTTTTCCAAGTTTTTCAATGTTTGTATTATTAAATATAGTGTCCACCGGTTATAGTTATAGTATATGGCACGCCTGTTTAATGGATACATGTGGAACTCAACTTAATAGTGTAATAATGGAAAAAATGGATCAGTTACAATTGCCCCGCTGTACCTTACTCCTTACTGAATAAATTTAGGTACAGATATTCTCTACTTCTGCATGCATTTAACGTTAACTGTGTAATTTACATTTTACTTGATGAGATGACATGTTTACCATTTACGTACCTAATATAATACCTTTAGTCCTATTCCTATTACTTACCTTCCGATACTACCGCACGATATATAATTAGTTTAATAGTGTGTATCGTTATTTCCATAATGTATGGATGCATATTTATTTTATATTCATCATATTCTTGAGTTTAAAGAGTAGGTATCAGATTTTAACTTTACATGTTACGAGCGACATACCCAATACCCCACTACGTACAGTCACATCGGGCCTTACCACGGGCCTTACCTTGTGGTTTGATTGAGTATTGCCATGTAAAATATAGGTAAGAGCATCCTTCATACATTGAATTTTTCATAAAATTATAAATAATTTCCAGGGCGTTTGCGGCAGCTTAACTAATTTCTTCCGCGTTAAACTATCAGCGAAAGACAACCTATCCTACTCCAGTGAACAGAGTTACGTCGGCCAAACAAACTATGACAAGGACTCTGTCCCAGCGAGGACTGAGCTTGGCTCTATAAACCAAGACCTTGGTCCCAGTGACAACGAAATGACGCCGCGCGCGGGAAAATCTCAAGATGGCGGAAATTTAAACGACGCGTTGGACGATTTGAAAACGATGCAGAAAAACGACTCGACGGCCGCTGCTTTTAAGGAAGCGGGTGAGAAAATGACGTCACAAACTAACAAACTTGAGAGTTTACTTGATAAAGCTGAAAGAGCGCAGAGCTCTATGTCTCATCAGAATAAGCAAATGAGGTCGTTTCTACGATAGTGTGCCGCGAAAAGGGAAAAACGTAAAATTTTCACATTTGTACTCGTACTCAAGGAACTTAGGCGACTATAAAATATTCGAACGCTTTTGTGTCTCTTGTGCTTTGGACAATAATATCTACTTAATACTAAGTAATATTATTTCTTAGATGTTTTCCAAAAGTAGAAAAAACTTTTTATTAAAATGTGGCGAACATATTCGAAAACCAATAATATTTCTGCCTTTGTCCTTGTTGAATATCGGCTGTTGTTAAAGCTTTGATGTTGAGACTGGTATGATGTTGAAGGGTGTACTTTCTTATTATAGTAATATCCGGTGTAGGATACTGTACTGCCAAAATATTCAGAATAAGAATTTTAAGAGCGTTAGTGCACTATCGCGGGACGTTTAGGACCTCTTATATTATCAGTTATTAATTGTTATTTCCTTATAAACTACCCCTACGTTCTTTATTACCTACATAGGCTACATAATTACGTGGAAGGATATAGATGCGTTACTCCCCCTTATTAGGTATCTTATTAAGCATTTGTTGAAATGAGTAGACCACGTATTTATTTACTGCTATATTGTGAGTACTTTATAAGATTGTGAAGTGCACAAACGTCCTAATCATGTCAGATTTTGTTTTACGGCGTGTAGGGGCTATGGTGAAAGGGCTCTTCAGTAGGGAGTCCCTACGATGAAGAAACCAGCTGGAATATTTATAGAAGGTAAAGGTATGGACTGATGGGCATATTGGGCATTGAATCTCAAATGCGAGCTTGTGGGTGTGCCCATCTAAAAGAATGAAAACCGAAGTTCATAAACTTCGGATAGCTTTCTTGATCAATCAAATTACCTACTCCTTTATTGAAAAAGAAGAAGATTCCGGCAGTTTCGATGAGCTTCGGTGTTCGGTGTAGATCCCGATCTGGCGAATGCGCCGCGAATACTAAACTTAGCGCCTTTCCTGAATCACTTGAAGCACTGAACGTTTGCTGCGCGATGACATGCTATTATAAGTAGGCGTATTTAACAGACGACAAAGAAGATGTTTGCCTATAAACTTTAGGAATAAAATCCATATTTTTCTGTATTTCATGGCCTGGATCATGGCTCGTTTACGCCAAATCTCATAATTCAATGTTGTCGCGTAACATCTTAAAGTCTGACCAGTTTTTTTTTTTTTTATACTACGTCGGTGGCAAACAAGTATACGGCCCGCCTGATGTAAAGCGGTCACCGTAACCTATGGACGCCCGCAACTCAAACAGTGTCACATGCGCGTTGCCACCCCATTAGAAACTTGTACATTCCCTTTTGCTGTGTTAAGTACACAGCAAAAAGGAGTGTACAAGTTCTAAGGAGGGTTCGGGTTGCCGACGACTCAAAGGACAATAAACGGAACAAGTTAGTTCCGTAAGTCCTCCCGTCATCAGCACACCGCACCCTCGTTGAGCTCTGGCAGCCTTACTCACCGACAGGAACACAACACTATGAGTAGGGTCTAGTGCTATTTGGCTGCGGTCTTCTGTAAGGCGGAGGTACTACCCCAGTTGGGCTCTGCTCTAGATTCGAGCGAGACGATATCCGCTGTGCTGTGCCCTACCACACAAAGCGGAATATCATTCGCTATGCCCTACCTCCTATAATATATGGTTATTGTCAGGAGGGCGCTGTTATTCTGATATATGGGGTGACAGTTCAGTTTAGTATGAAGAAAATAGTTCTAATGAAATTCCGCAACAGACTTTAGCTCACATTCAGAGGGCACACTAGTACCGGTTTAAAATCAGCTTAGATCCTTTGGAGCTAGGGTTAAACTCACTCGAAGGCCTCGAAGCTAGCGAAAGCTTCTTTACTCACGCGTAGGATTAGGAACATTTGCGGCACGTTCGCCAGATCTGACCCTCTAGCACAACTTGCCTTGTCGCGCGCGAGTCCATACTTGAAGTCGCGCTTGATGTATGGACTCGCGCGCGACAAGGCAAGTTGTGCTAATGGGACTGGATAAATCATATTCATATGGTCAAAAAGTTTAAAGATTGGCATTGACATAGGACAAGGAGTGCCAAGTTAACGAAACTGTGAATACACGTCTTGACAATATTACACTTAATTAAAAAATGTATATAACTACCTAAATACTTATAAGTACTTAATAATCTTTGAAATCTTAAATGTTCTAGAGATCTCTTGTTACTCTTGTATCTACTTTGTCTATTGCTATATTTCGCTTTTCTTCCATGTTATTGAATCCTTTGTAAGTATTGTATTTACTAAGTTAAACGTAGAAATTTCACTTATAACCAAAACATGCATAACTTAAATACCTATTTGACATTAGCGTAATAACAGTAAATATATCTACCTATTATTGGTATCTACCTACACAACTACATATACCGCTACCTATACCTACAAATTGATTATAAATTAAGGTGGCTCGCATAGGTTACCCGAAGCTCAGGCTGCGTTAGATGGCGTTAATCTTCAAATTACCAGTCTTATTTTTTTTGTGGAGTCGTACAGGCATTTATATACTTTCAATTATGCTTCGCGAACATTTAATATTAAAATTGACGTATTACAACAAACATTCAACTTCTCATTGTAACGTTAATCCCCTTAATGTAGATAAATTTACTATTTTACACTATTTCTAAGTACCACTCACACATACAAACAGTGTTTTTGTATTCCTTCTAGTCGATAATTTCACGCGGCGACAGCTTGTTTAAATAGCCTTGCGGTAAATACGTGCCATCGCATGATTTGCATGGAAGTACTGGGTTCGAATCCAGGACCTTTTCTCTCTTTTTTTTTTAATACTACGTCGGTGGCAAATAAGCATACGGTCTGCCTAATGGAAAGCGGTCACCGTAACCTATGGACGCCTGCAACTCAAAGAGTGTCGCATGCGCGTTGCCGCCCCATTAGAAACTTGTACACTCCCCTTTGCTGCGTGTGCACAGCAAAAAGGAGTGTACAAGTTCAAAGGAGGGTTTGGGTTGCCGACGACTCAAAGGACAATAGACGGAACAAATTAGTTCCGTGAGTCCTCCCGTCGTCAGCACCCCACACCCTCGTTGAGCTCTGGCAGCCTTACTCACCGGCAGGAACACAATACTATGAGACACTATTTTTTGTTTTATTATTATACATAAATGTATATGTACTCGTACAGTAGTTACTGAGCGTTTTCCACAAAAAAGATTAAAAACCTATTCTCTTACATGGTAATAATTTTTGGGTTCGTCGAACTCAGAATTTCTAACATAATTATCCTAATCTGATATTTTTGAAAATTCCAAAAAAGTATAGATAAATTTTAGTTTCTAAACTACGATTCGAATGATTTTTTTTTCTAATTGTTTATTTTCGATGGAGCGAAATTTCGATTCAAAAGCGATTTGAATACCCTTGGGTATTCAAATCGCTTTTGAAATCTTAAATTAGTAAATGAAAATGCAATAGTTAACTGAGTAACGTAATGCTTTAAAAACTCAAGTGGACTTTTTTTATCTAAGGAGTAATTTCGATAAAATATTATATTTAGCGAGGGTAATAAAAGTTGTGTTTTATATCTCAACTTAATAAATAGAAAATCAAAATGACAATAAAAATATCAATAGGTTCTCTAAGATAAAATTGATACCTTCGGCTCTCCATTCTTGCTCGGTCAATAAAAAATACGAAATTTATATCCAAAAAAATACAAAAAGTTTATAGAATCCTGGGAATCGAGCGCACCTTCACGGCATGACAGACGACTGTACACCAACGACGCCATTACATAACACGCTGTTCCCGACGAAATTGGGCTATACATATATAATTAATTAAATATAAATAATAATGTCAAATCCATACTAATATTACAAATGGGAAAGGGTGTGTGTCTTTTTGTTTGTCCGTCTTTCACGGCAAAACCGGAGCGACGAATTGACGTGATTATTTAAGGGGATTTAGTTGAAGGGATGGAGAGTGACATAGGCTACTTTTTGTCTCTTTCTTACGTGAGCGAAGCCGCGGTCAAAAGCTAGTTTATTATAAATGGGAAAAGCTGGTTACTCTATAATCTGAAGTGGAAGAATTCGTTGTTTCACCAAAGATAATGTGTGTTTGTTTGTTTGTCCGTCTTTCACGGCCAAACGGAGCGACGGATTGACATGTTTTTTAAGTGGAGATAGTTGAAGGAATGGAGAGTGACATATGCTACTTTTGTCTCTTTCTAACGCAAGCGAAGCCGCGGGCAAAAGCTAGTACAGCACGGGTAGCATGGTCGCGCGATAGACGATAAAATATCAGGCCGTCCCTGTCGCACTATTAGTAAGTGCGATTATAGGGACGGCCAGATGTTTTATCATTTATCGCGCGACCATAATTGCCTGCCTGGACCAGATTATATTGATGATAATTATTATTTGTAACCATTTAGTTAATATTGTCTTCAGTTACCGCGATAGTTACTCATGAAATAAAAACTATGAAAACGGATCAAATCGCGTATAATGAGTTTAAAATTCATCCCGATGTTTCAAACACTTTACAGCGTTCGTGGTCAACGGGTGACTGAGGAAAAATTACAATGTGCAAAAGCTATCCATATTCTTGTATATAACCATTTAGTTGTTGAAGAAAAACATTCACACAACAATAACATAGGTCAACCAGCTCAGTAAATGCAATACTTTACTAATACTATGCCCACACTATGACCTATGTATAATGTATTATACCAAACGTGTAATATTTTATTTTGTCAACAAAGGCATAATAAAGGATTGTATTGTATTTTTGTATGAAAATAAAAAATAGAAAAGCAATATAGTAATAGTCAAATATTCCATTAAAAAAATAAAAAATACTTAATAAATCCATAAAAGTTCAAATGATTAAAAAAAACTTCGGACTCGAACCCACGATCTTCTGCATCATAGTCAGTCGTTTGACCGAGACGCCATTTCGATTTATATTAGCAGTGTCGAAATACACGATATGTATCTTTGTTGACAAAATGCGTCATTATTTCTGAGTCTGCTTGAGTTAACTAAACCAATATCTTTAAAAATTTACTTGTCAAGAGCCAAATGTCACTGATGACAATGTCAACTAAAAATGCGCGAAATATGACGGCTCTGTGTCTGTACACAAAATTTGGCACGCACATTTACGTAAAATTAATAAAAAATTGACAAGGATTTGACCATGATTTCTGTATGAAACAATGTATTTCATTCACTACCGCGACGACGGATAATATATAGTAGATGTATGCGCATATTTTTATTTAGTTGTAGTGTGCGGTGACTAAATAAATGGTAGATGTTTTTTGTATGGAAAGCGAGCCACCTTAAAGGAATTTACGGAATCAAGTATCATCAAATAAACACGCGCTTGAAAATAATGAAAAAATCAACATTTGTTAACCTAAGGTAAAATAACCAAATCCTTGCGTTATCCCGGCATTCGCCACGGCTCATGGGAGCCTAGAGTCCGCTCTGACAACTAATTCCAAGATTTGGCACAGACACTAGTTTTACCTGTTTTAGTAAAATAACCGAATATGGGGCCCTAAAAAATCATACATTTTTAATACTTAAGTACTTACCTAAAATAAAGGATTCAAAAACGAAATTTGTTGTTAAGCATTGTGAATTTGTGATACACGAATGTTTGGTGTCAAACACAAATAATTATATTTTACGATTGTAGAATTATTAATTGCAATAAAAGCTGTGATTTACGTAACTTTTTTTCATTGCTTAATTTATTTATACCTAGAAATAAATAAAATTACCTCATATCTTCCCATCGAGATAAAGAGCCCAAAGACAAATTCTTTTTCTTAGCCTAAAAATACCTAATCCGGGTGTCTAACATAATTTCCGTTCAGTTGAAAGGCAGTTTCAACATTAGCTAATTACCCTATAATAAGTTAGCATATAACTTATTATAGGGTAATTAGCTAATGCAAACTTATACTTTGAATAATACCTACGTACCTACCTTATAGGCAAAGGTTATATGACTTCTGAACCCACGTTCACTATTGAATACAGCATGGAAAGCACTAGGTTGTAAAATCGCTCAATGTATCCGAAGTATGTAACCGAAGAATGTAACGCAGGCAGCAAAAAAACTTCTCTCTCAATAGGAATTACCGTTGGAAAGTCCTTTTGTCGCTTCAAAACTTACAGTATAGATCTAAGACATCAATAAGGAAATTCACTCTTCCTGAATGTACCATTGTATCTACCTACAAGTTGTGCTGTGCCTCATTGCCAGTCACGGCCACACAAAAACAACAGCCACCGGGCGTGACATCGATCTATATAAGTACCTAATTACTGGGAAACCCATCATTCTCACTTAACAGAGCAACCGCTATGTTTCTCGCACTTCTCTACTCTTTAATTATTCATCAAACTGTGACCTTTGCTAATCCATATCACAAATATCCATACGCGTTTCTACTAGACATCGGTAACGAAGAAGTACAAACAACTTCTAAACAGTTTAGAGTGTCTGTGCCAGGTGGTTCGTTAGCCCTCAGGTATCCAGCCATCGCCGAAGGAGATACTATAGCCCATGTAAGAGTCACTGGAATTGACTTCGACAATGACTTAAAAGCGAATATAGTTGATGGTGGACCTGGATACAAATATGTTGTTATTGTGTTTATGGGAAACCCAGGAAAGGCGTACGATGCTGTGATTACTGTGTCAACTTTGGACGATGAAGGTACTGACGTCGAAGATGCTGATCAAGCAGGAACTAATGAAGTAAAGGCAAGTTACAAAGTTGTAGAAAGTGACCAAGAAAGTGAAGAGTCGGATGCAGAAACTGGAAAGCATCGAAGTAATGGAAACCACGAGCAATTACCGTCAGCTTCAAACGGTTACGATTCTGCAGAAAGTGTGGATGTAGATCCCAATGATAGTGCGGAAATCGAACAGCAAAGAGGTGATGAAAGTCACGAACAATTACCTTCAGCCTCTAACTTTTACGATTCTGCAGAAAATGAAGATGTGAATGGCAAAGAAGATGAAAGCGGTTCCGATATATACGTGAATAGTGGTGAAGCTGTAAAAATCGAAGATGCAAGAGTCGGCAACATTGATGATGCTGATGATGTGCAGGATTACGCCGAAACCAACGACCGAAAGGAAAACAACGACTACGACGATTCACCGAAAGGAGAAAAATATAGTGTTAACGAAGATTATGATACCGACGAAAACCAAGCGCAAGGTGCTTTAGACAGTAATTTATATCATAAATATAAGGATTTACGACCGCATTTCTACAATTATGCAGTGGCCCAAGCAGATAATAATGCGAATGAAGTGAATTACAACGATGGCTTTAAAGAAAATGTGGTATATGCCCCCGAAGATAAAGAAGATATGGAGTTGGATCAGACGTTCAATGACGAAGAAGTACATAATGATAGGGAGAAATATAATAATTATGCCAATGATAATTATGCTGTAGCATATTAACTTGAATATTAGAGCAAATTAAGTATTACCTGATGATATTATAAGTATTATAACATTTATAACTTCTAAGATATAGATAGGTAGTTAATGTAAATAAGTCAAATAAATAAACTAGTACATTTTGATTTGAAACAGACAAAATGTTTTTAATTTTTGATCCTGAAAAGCCCCCTTTTCCTGAAATAAGTACTTTAAAATAACTTATTATTAAAATAACTTATGTACCTATACAAAGCATTTAGGAGTATTATAAAGACACCCGTGGTGCCGTGGATACTCATGGCGTCGATCGGAAAATACCTACCTAAAATTGGGAAATTGTTACAAACATTTTTGTAAACGAACATATTTTTTGGGAATTGAAATCTAGAGTTTCCTAAATATAAGCTTCCAATGATTTTCTGAAAAATTCAAGAACTTTTCAAATTTTTCGCAAAGTATCAGACATGATATTCCGTAGTAATTCATAATTCATAAGTAAACGTTTATCTTTGTAAATATTTATTAGTCTCGGACTCTGAGGTCATAAATCCGTTCCGCGTTTTTTTGTCTCCATTGAAACCATGAACCGTATTTTGTCAAGTCAAGCGTAATGTTTATACTTTTTTTAAGTTTTTCCGTTGACTGATTTCTTGTGATGCTCAATTTTTTCTATTTTTTTTATAATAAATTTGTAATTTATGAAAGGTAAAAACGGAAGGTAATTGCGCCATGTTCATGGGTGACAAATAAATAATACTAAAATCTTTTATTTCATATTTATTTTGGACACTGTGTTAGTTAACATTTTTTTACTACATAATTACAGAAGGTAGTGGTTAATAACTTGTGTTTTAGAGGGCCAGAGCACAGCATCATTTTAATCCTGAAAAGAAATAGTATTTAATTTTCAATTTTGGTTGAATACAGTAAAAAAAAAAGCAAAAATTAAATTTTCTATGGGACGGGACGATAACATTAGAGTCAAATCTTTTAGGTGACGGATGGGTCGACAGACAGAAACTTCAACTTTTGCTACTGGCCAGTTACAATATGACCTTTTTTATTATAAAATGGTGACGACGTTCACACGACATGACTATCAAATGTAGCAATTCGACATATAGCCGACAAAGAGCAGTAACAAAAAAATGGACATACTGTGCGTCTCGTGTGAAATTCACGAATTCAAATAGGCCCCTTGTTCAAAGCGAGATTCGTTATGGATCAATGAAAACAACGATGGACGTTCTATTGTGATATTGTTTAGTTGTGATATTAACAAAGCCTATATTTCTTTGGCTATAAAGACTGAAGGGGACGTTTTACATAGTATTTGTAACTTTTATCTAAGTAGGTATAGTATAAAAGTACATTTAGGTATAGTTCGTTTTCAGGTTATGGGCCCTATCATTATCATTACCTGCGAGTGGTGGTTTTGTTTACATTCGTCATTCGACGTATAAACAATAATAGTTATTTGTTATACAAGGGGGCAAAGTTGTATTTTAACGCCGAGTGTGGAATTGAAAAACGAGCAAGTGAAAGGATTCTATAGTTGAACCACGAGCGAAGCGAGTGGTTCGAGAATAGAATCCTGAACCTGCGAGTTTTTTAACACACGAGAAGTAAAATACACCCGATTATTGCACCCGAGTGTAACACAAAACTTTTCCCTTCACTATAGCGAGGAAACTACAACGCAAAAAATGCGTTTATCACTGTTTCCAGTAGTTCCACAGGTGGTAAATCATCTTTATTACTAGATTCACCTACTTTTATCAATTTTAAAGCAGTTAATTTGACTTTATTCAAGGTCAAATTACTTTACCCACTAGTGGATAAAATGCGTTTTTACCCGCTGGTATTAAAGGACAAAACACGTGTTTCCGAGCTAGTGAGGGGAAAAAAAATATATACGGATGGTGGTGACATTTGCCCTATAAAAAGGGAATTTTAAGAAGTATTATGAATAGAGTATAAGGAGCAAACCTTGAGCACCACCAGAGCCTGCGCCCGCGCCGCCGCCGGCGCTACCACCAAAGCCGCCGCTAAATCCGCCACCGAAGCTGCCGCCTACACCTATTGATACACAGCATTACATAACCATGTAGTCAAGCCAATCTGTACTTTTAGATACTTAAAAAAACATGAACAAATAATTTGCATATTTTCGGGTAGTTACATTTTATCGGTTAACCAACTAAATACAAAACCAAAGCGGCCTGTCTTTAACCTACTTATTTAGTCGTGTAATAGTTTCATTTACCCAAGTGATTTAAGAGCCTTTTGAGTGTAGATTTTGTTTACATTTATTTAAATACCTAAAGATTAACTTTTAGATTTAGCTTCTGCAGGGGTTGTGATCAGCACAGCTATTTTAAACTTCTACGAAATAATTACGGCTATCAAAATAACTCCAGGAACTAGTTTGTCCTAGGTATATAAATATAGGGTCTCTAGGTATAGGTAAAGTCTGAGATACACAGTGCACGAGAAAAGAGAGACTATTAATCTCATACATTAAATAGAAATTTCCCTTACTTAGGTACTTACAAGTTAAATTTTCTAGTGTATTATCTCAGATGCCTTAAATAGAAATGAAGGGAACTTTTTCCCGGAAACATCTTTTTGGCAAGAAGAAGTTACCGATTTTTCCATCAAGAAAGAGATTTTTTTATCTGAATTTTGTCATTTTATACCCACCTCCCAATCCGCTTCCACCACCACCACCTAGAAAATAATAAATAAAATATTGTTTTAATATGTCTATCGAACGAAAAGGAAATTAAATATAAAATCTCATTAATTTCTGTTACAAATAAATTAAATGTTTAGGCATAATCTTATTTTTTATTCTCAGAAAGTTTTTTCTTTTAATCGACTTTTTCATTTTCATATTTCTGAACATGTATCAAACTACTTCATATATATTTTACGGACTTGATAGACTTACCCTGTTGATCCTCGGCAAGGCCCTAAAAAATATTTAAAATTACAACAAATAAACAATATATTCCTACAACTACGTACATACAAATTTATGCAAATTTTATTAAAAGTCATATTAATCATGAATAAAATTGGCACTAAAATTTGCATTCCAGTAGCCGTTTTTAGTAGACGAATTTGCAATGCAGTGTTTTATTAAGGAATGCTTTATTCAAATAAAATATATAAAACAATACTTACGCCGGCAATAAGAAGCACAACAACGAACAAAATGAAGAAGCTCTTGAACATGATGCCTGTTTTCAGTCAATGCGAATATTAATATATTTACCATAAAACTGCATCAGGCCTTTTTATACCCACTGCAACGCATCGAGATAATTGTGATCACATAATAATCGCCTGAAATGACACTGTGTGATTGAAAATCATGCAGTTATCTTTATGATGCAGCCATTAAGTTGTTGGGGTAAACGGTGTTGTCATTTTCAGAACGGATTATAAAAAAAAAACGTAAATACCTAATGTACTACAGTCGGCAGCATAGGTATGTACTAGTATTTTTACAGTAAATAGTTGTAATTAAATACTTACTTGTAGATATATGGTGCCACTTTATAGCACTAGTGCGCAAACATGAAAATCCCAGTATTATGTGCTGAAAAGCGTCGTACGATACGATACAAGTGCGAAAGGAAATTGTCGATTCAAATCACTCCCTTCAGTCGTGTTTTAATTTATCGCCTCTCGTTTACGCCCTTCCTCTTTTGCGCACACGCTTTTAATGAATACATACAATTGGCCAGTGAGGGCAGTGAGCCCTACATTTTTTTTAAAGATACTTAATTATTTTTCTTTTTGAAATTAGGTAATCTAGACTAAATCTAAAAAAAAGTTTTCATTATTATACTAAGTATTTATTAATTATAGTAAAATGCAAAAATGTTCGAACGGAAAACAAAATCAATTCCTCTCAAAAGGGTAGTTCGGATAATCCTTCCATGTCTTGGGGTCAATAACCCTGACGTCCTTATTGAACTGGCTTATCGTGGCCACCTCCTCATCTGTGAGCTTGAAATCGAACAGGTCCAGGTTCTGTGCCAGCCGCTTTTGGTTGGTAGACTTGGGGATGACGATTAGACCGCGATCGAGCTGTAAGAAAATTATCATAATTAAAAAAAATGTGACAACCCTACGAGAATACAGAGTTATATAAAGATTTCGTCACTACTTTAAAAAAACTTGTATCTTCGTCTGTCAATGAAAAGAAAATTGTAGTAAGTATGTATGGAATGCATATAGACTTACTGCGTTTTAACTTTAAGGAGCAGCGTGAGATACGAGATTTTTTCAAAGTAGTGGCGATTTGTCACACATCTTTTAAACATTGAAAACACGTTACTTTATTATACGGCTATTGATAACATATTTCAGATCTATCGGAGATCCTTCCTCAAGCATGAGTGTTCACAATGGCTACACCTCGTGCACTGCGCGAAACGCCCGTGCGAGCGCGCTGGGTGCATTCGAATTTCGAAACATGGCGCTAATAGCGAGAGAATGAACACGGGTTTACCGTGTATTCAATTCAATACACACCTACTACATACCTACCTACCCCTAAAATTCGTTTTATAGTTTTTATATGTATACAATTAGGCGAACTTACAGGACAGTACAAAGAATTTTTTTATACCACGTCGGTGGCAAACAGGTATACGGCCCGCCTGATGAAAAGGGGTCACCGTAACCTTCCCTAGGTTTAGCTTCGCCTGCAACTCAAGGGGTGTCAGTGTCACATGCGCATTGCCGACCCAATGTTGACAAAGGAATCCCAAAGGAGTTTAGATAGATAGACAGACTCACCAGATACCGTAGCACCACTTGGCTGGTAGTCTTCCCGTATTTACTGGCGATGGCGATGAGCGTAGGGTCATCAATGCGGGGCGGAGGGTCGTCCTTAGTCTCCCGGGAGACGAGAAAGCCGAAGGGACTGAACGCCATCACTGCTACGCCGAGTTTCTGACAGTGGGACACTAGGGGCACTTGTGTTAGGGTTGGGTTAACCTGAAATAAATAACTTTTTGTTAGGTAACAGGTACTTAGAATGGGAAACGATCGGGCTGTCAAAGAGAACGTTCTTGGGTCGACCGGCTGGTGGCTTTCCGGCGGGCCGACCCAGGTATCGCTGGGAGGACAGTGTGGCGGCGGATCTGCGAGCTTCAAGTCAGTGACTGGCAAGAGGCTGTGCAGGATCGGGACTCGGGACAGGTGGCGATCTCTTATTTCGGAGGCCAAGATTCATTTTGGATCATTTAGTCAAAATAGATAAGGTACATCGGGGCAAATCTCGACTGGGAGACAATTGTAACTGATCCACTTTCTCCATTATTACACTATTAAGTTGAGTTCCACATGTATCCACTGGACACGCATGCCATATTTAACCAGTGGACACACAAATTAATAATGTGAACATTGCAAAACATGGAAAAAATGGATCAGTTGCATTTCTCCCCCAGTCGAAATAGTCCCGCTAACGTACCTTACTTAACAAGAACGAACGTAAAAAACGTTTTAAGTTTACCTATTGCAATGCAATGAGGTGAAAAAGTGGATACAGCTCTTTGTTGTCGACTGTACACATGCGCGGATCCAGGGGGGGGTCATGGGGGTCATGACCCCCCCCCCCCTGAAGCCTAAGTTGGCCATACAAATAGACCATGTGACCCCCCCCCCCCCTCTACGGGTATAGATAGATAGATAGATAGAAAACTCTTTATTGGCACACCTCAGCAAAAGATACAGTGGAAATTCTTAACCCGTAGTATACCCATATACTACGGGTTAAGAATTTCACCACCCCCTTTCTTCCCGTGGGTGTCGTAGAAGTCGACTGTGGGATATGGGTTAAATTGTGGCGTAGGCGAGAGGCTGGAAACCTGTCACTGCAATGTCACAATTTGGATTTCTTTCAACCCCTTTTTGCCAAGAGTGGCACTGAAACTTGAGTAGTTCATGTGCTCTGCCTACCTCTTTATGGGATACAGGCGTGATTATATGTTATGTTATGTATGTACATACCTCTATTTGATTAACAGCAGGTTTGATCTGACTGTTCGCGAACAGTCTGTCCAGCTGAGTGCTGTTAAAGTTGGACACCCCAATGGACTTGGCAAGCCCTAGCTTCTTGGCTTCCTCCATACCCTTCCACGTTTCTACGTAGTCGATGTTTGAGGGCGATCCGTCGGCCTGAAATTGATGAAATGTGTGAGATGAGTTAGTTTTGCAACTGTCGTAGATGGCGCTATATAAATGTCAAATCAGCACAAGCTTCCTATTTGGCTACGGAAACCGTCGGAACCCTAAAAAGATTTTTCACATTCAGAGCTAGTACACGCAAAAAATAATATAAATGGAACTAAGTATTTTTAGGGTTCCGTACCAAAAAGGTACAACAGGAACCCTTATGGTGCGACTCTGTCCGTCTGTCTGTCCGTCTGTCACATTCCTAAATATCTCGAGAACTACTAATGCTATCAACTTGAAATTTGGAATAGTTGTGAACATTGTAAACCTCTACAAATAGAAAGTATAATTTTTTTTAATATATTAATTTTAATTGTAGAAAATGGCCAAAATGAAAGGGGGGCAAACTGTAAATTTCAAGTTACTAGGTCAAGTGGGGTATCGTTGGAAAGAGCTCAAATTGAACGTAAATAAGCTATTTTTTATATTTTTCTTGTTGTGGAAAAAAAAGAATTTTGAAGGAAAATGTAAAAAAAATACCGCCCCCCCCCCCCTTATCTCCGAAGTTTACCAACGAAAAATTATGAAAATTTTAGTAAACATTGGTTTTATGCTATATATTACAGGAAAAATATAATCGTGTTTGTATTTTGAATACTTTTTTTTTAATTCACAAAAAACTTTTCAGATTTTTACTTTCAATTTACCCACCTTTGCGGATATATATCGTACTTCAAATTAATACGAGATGTTACGTAAACCATCTTCTGTCCAATAAAGTAAAAACTGTTTAAATCGGTTAACATTATAAAGAATTATCCCTGAAAAACCAGGTCGCGCAAATTAGTTAGCAAATTGACCGGGAGATGGCGCTATACACTATAATACTCATTAGTGTCTATACTTTTGTCTTCTAGTTAAATCATTAGAGTTATATGAAAATATGAGATTATTTTTACTAGGTAGTTTGAAAGAAAATTTGTACGGAACTTTCGGTGGGCGAGTCCGACTCGCACTTGGACGGTTTTTTTATCACAGCAACACTTATCTCATAGTGTCAAAATAGAGTTGCTACATGCAAAGCGGTTTACATAGACCGTGGCGCCCCCATTATTTCCTACTCTTTTTACCAGGCCGTATAAACATTATATTATGTAGATATGACGGTTAAAATATGTGTGAGCGAGATAGCGCTAAGCAGTTATATAAAGAAGAAAAGATTTATTTCAACCATAAAATATGACATACATACTAAACCCCTTATTCATAAACGTACAATAAACGTACACTAAAGTTATCGAGCCTACTTAATCTTTCGGTTTAGCCCATGGTTGACTGGTAGAGAATGCCATCTGGCATTAAGTTCGCCATTTGTACTTTTTTGTATTGTGCAATAAAGTTTAAATAAAAAATAAATAAAGTTCGTTTGTCCCTTTCTATCACACCAATACGTCGGAAAGGGACAAACGAACTTTATCGGCTTGATAACTTTAGTGAACGTTTAAAAATAAGGGGATAAACGAGTACAGAATTACAACATAAAGATAATAGGTTTTTACTTAGTGGTTGCAAAAGGACACCACTAAGCATATGCTCTGGCACAGATGGCGCCACAGCGCTGGTCTTCCGTGGGGCCCAGGGTCGGGCGATAGTATATCGATGTTTAGCTTTAGCTTACACATCGAGGCCTCTAGCCAAGAGTACAATCGTTGATGCTCCAGGGCGAACGATACGCATGTGACTCGGTCACACCAATACGGACGAGATAACGAGACTTACGTTGAGCGCTATCGGGAAGTGGATCAAGAAGAGGTCAATGTAGTCCAATCCGAGGCGCTGAAGGGACTCCCGGAGGGCCGGTACCACCTGGCCCTGGGCGTGCCTGTCGTTCCATAGCTGAAATATGTTACATATCAATTTTTGGCAAGATAGATTTTTGGTACAAACATTTAATCACTAACGGTACTACAGCTAGTGATGTGCAAGTTGCGGAAACTTTTCAAAAAATCTTAAATTTCTTGAAAAATTCACGAAACTTTCACGAAAAATAAAGGGAATTTAAATTTATGAAATGGGAAGTTTCCATCCATAGAATTGTCCACACAAAGTATGGAAAGTTTCCGAAGTTTTTCTATGTGAAAATTTCAGAATTTTGGAAACTTTCCGTCGGCACATCAGTACCTACTACCTACAGCACAGCAATAAAGCCAATAAAGGGTACTATCGTACAGTATGACCACTTCCGCTCCCCGCTAAAAGTGCCGCCCACTCCCTCTCAGTTACCTCACAGTTACCGCCTGTCAAAAACGCGAACAGTCGACCTGTCATATTTCACTCATACAAGCATAGTACGCGTTCATCTACACGACACGAGCTTAGACTGTGTGCTATAGGGACGCGCCTCTTTCATATATTTGATCGCCAGTGTCCGAGGTGGGCCTATACCAGGCCTGTCCTACTCGCGCGTGTAGGTATCGAACTGTAAGTACCCCTCGCGAGGGGCAAATCAGTAGGGCCTCGTGGGCGAGCGGTGACGCACGCGCGAGAGTTATTAATCGTCACATACCTGCGTGCTGATTCGACCGCTGTCACAGGATTGATATCTTATCGTGATACTATTCGAAACCTCATTTGCTTACAAAAGTAACTCAAGGGCGGAAATGTTATTTTTATGAGTAGGTAATATCAGGCATGTTTCAATTAAGGTACCTAAATATCTTAAAGTACTACTTGTACTATTCTATATTCTGTGCCTACAGACAACAAATACTCAGTTCAACACCGTTGTGCGTGCGTGATGACACGACTCGCCTGGTCGTTCGCATGTACACAGACATGGAAATGATGCGCACGTATTGCGCAATAGCCCAATAGGAGCGTCCATCTACAAGTGGGTATTCAAGAACTTGCGACAGGCGTATTCAATACAAATCGCCCGGCATATCCGATCTTCCTTTCTATATTTTAGACGACCGGTCTAGCTCAGTCGGTGTGATGAGCGCACAGATATTTGTTCCTGAGTCATGGATGTTGTCTATGTATATAAGTATGTATTTATCCATTTAACTATGTATATCGTCGCTTAGCACCCATAGTACAAGCTTTGCTTAGTTTGGGGCTATAAGTTGATCTGTGTAAGGTGTCCCCAATATTTATTTATCTTATTTATATCTGTGGGCGCTACCCTCAATAGCTTCAATAGCCCATCAGAGAACTATGTATGTGATGAACTACTGAGTTTCTTATAAATATTATAGAAGCTTACCTTTGTAGTGACGAAAAGCTCTTCCCTCTTGACCAAGCCTTTGCCAATGGCGTCAGCGATGCCTTGTCCTACTTGCGGTTCGTCCTGGTAGATGGCAGCAGTGTCTATGTGGCGGTATCCTTCTTCGATAGCCCAAACAACTGCTTGACAAACTTCCTCGATAGGTGCCTGCAGATGTTTAAATAGGTAATTAAGGCAATGCAATAGAAAAATAAAAAAATATGACTCCAAAATATATGACACGCAGTTTCCGGCAACGTGTGCTTTCCCTTTTATCTGCAAGTGCCGCAAACCAGGCAGGCAAGAATGGTCGCGCGATAAATGATAAAACATCGGGCCGTCCCTATCGCACTTACAAATGTTTAATCGTTTATTGGGCGACCGTGCTTGCCTGCCGCCCCGTAGCCAAATGACATTTCCCTTTATTCGGTTAAGGACAGATTCTGGTTTGGGCAGATTCTGGTTACGGCAGATTCTTTTTATGGCAGATTCTTGTTTGGGCAGAAATACAATCATCGAAAAAAGTGTCTAGAACCCTAATAGAACTTTTTACAGGACTGCCCAAAAAAAAGGAGTGTATTGTTATTTCATGTGTATAGTGAGCTTACCATGAGTTGTATTCGATTACGACTCTGGCAATCGAAAGTATGCTCGTCTTGCTCCCACCAGTGTGTGCCAGAGTCGCAATCGAATACAAGTCATGGTAAGCACACATAGGTATAAATAAATCAGCGAGAGCTCGGAATCGAGATTTTTTTTAATGAAAAACTGGGACGCACATAAATTAAAAAAAATTCTACTGCAGCTTTGGCTGGTCAGAGTATACCAACAATTTCTACAACTTATGATTCTGGCACATAATTAATAAAAAAAATTAAATTGACGTATTATATATATCTTTTGTCCCTTGAAATAGCCGATAGCTCATAGTTTACTAGCTCGCGGTGGGACCAGTGCCTAACAGATTTTGGAAAAAACATACAGGGTGCGAGAAAAACATAATTTGTGACAAACTTTTTTTATGCCATTCGATCCTATTTCCATCCAGGATCAAAAGCTAGTATGGAACCAAAAAAAGATTTCCGGTTAGAAAATCCACAAATTGAAGAAAACTTTCCCCATACAATTTGTACGAAAATGAAAACTAAAATTGCATAATGTGATTGTTCTGATCGACTTAAAGTTTTTGGTCGCGACTGCCCAATTTCTGCCCAAACACGAATCTGTCCTAAAAAGAATCTGCCGTAACCAGAATCTGCCCAAACCAGAATCTGTCCTTAACCGAATAAAGGGACATTTCTATCGTGAGCGTTTGTGCATTAGGCAACGCAAAAAGGTCTCATTGACAAATTTGCGAGTCTTGCGACCATCTCCAATGCACTTAATGCTAGTTCAGACACAGTGGAAACCGCGCGGATGCAAACCGCGCGGATCGGAACGTTCATACTACAACCGCGCGGTGTAGTGTGAACATTCTAGTACTATGCTATTAAAATAAGATCCGCGCGGTTTCCGCTGTGTCTGAACTAGGGCTTACGCCACTCCGCGGACCCATAGTATATAGACTAGAGATAGATAATAGTAAACTAACTATAAGTAAACTTACATCTTTTGCGGTTCCCCTGCCGGTCCCGAGAGCCACGACTGGGATCTTATTCCCGTCGTTCAGCTCGATGACGGGTGCCTTACCCGCCATTATCGTCTGAAACAAAATGTTTTTTTAACATATTTAAAATAGGCTTGAAAAAAAAATCGTGGACCACTTGTAGAGAATACCTAATGACCTCGCCTCCATTTGTGTAAACAAGTCCTATATATTTATTTAAAAATACTTGACTATTTGTAAATAGAACCGTTCACAACTGCTATTACTTGTAGACCGTGTCGTTTATTTTCGAAAAGATCGTTAGGTACCGAATGAATACTGTCTAAATATAGGCTTACCTTACTTGCAGTTGAAGAAAGTAAATAAATTAATTCCAAATCACAATTTCGGCGTCCTACGCAGTGCAATGGTGCAACTAAGATTACGTGAGTGTGTCACAAAGCGAACACGGTTACTACTTTCACATTCGCTGCTTTTGTCAGCTGCAACTGTATTATAGATTATAGCACAGAATATACAATGTTTTAGTACCTAAGTCTTATCGCGATACTTTTCAATTGTTTCTATTAACTTTTTGATTGTTTGCTATTGAGATAGTATAGCTATTTCAAAATAGAATATCGCCGTTTTCCAGTTTTTCGAGTGATGAAGTGCTCGAAAATCATTTATGACTCCAGAATGGTTGCAAGTGCGTTGCCGGCCGGCCGGTTGGTAGCTAGGTTTCCTTGTTCCTTGCGTACATATTTGACAGACTGCTCTCTACATTCGCACTAGGACCATTTGTGTTAATATCATATCAACATTCATTGGATACGCTAGATTTCAGAGAATATGTACATAACCAGAAGGTGTAGCCAACATTCTCATCTCTGTACCGCTACATCTTCGCTAGGCACCTTTATATTTCTTTTCCCCTCACTAGCTCGGAAACACGTGTTTTGTCCCTTAATACCAGCGGGTAAAAACGCATTTTATCCACTAGTGGGTAAAGTAATTTGACCTTGAATAAAGTCAAACTGCTTTAAAATTGATAAAAGTAGGTGAATCTAGTAATTAAGATGATTTACCACCTGTGGAACTACTGGAAGCAGTGATAAACGCATTTTTTGCGTTGTAGTTTCCTCGCTATAATGAGGGGAAAAGTTTTGTGTTACACTCGGGTGCAAATGTATTTTACTTCTCGTGTGTTAAAAAACTCGCAAGTTCAGGATTATATTCTCGAACCACTCGCTTCGCTCGTGGTTCAACTATAGAATCCTTTCGCTTGCTCGTTTTTCAATTCCACACTCGGCGTTAAAATACAACTTTGCCCCTTGTATAACAAATAACTATTACAGCAATAAAACATAGCAAAACAGGAAATAATTCTGTTATATTCGCGAAGTGATGCCGTTCAGTTCATCGCCCGAGGAACCGGAATAACACCTAACGTCCAAGAATAACAAACATTTACTAACTTCTTAAGGTATACCGCACTATCAAGCTGAGTGGAAATGTTTTCAGTGACGCTGTTTATATGCCATTAAGAATTTATGTAAAATTGTGCGGTAAATTGAAAATTTAATTAATCGAACATATAATTACTACACAATCCTGATTATGACGAAAACTGACGACCGCTTCGAAGCCGTTATTTAAATATACAAGTGTATTTCTCTGATTTATTTCGAATTTTCAATTATTATAAAAGATATAGAAGAATTGAAAAAATATGAAAAGAGTTTATAATAGCTTCTAAATTTTTACTAGTCGATGGCAAACAAGCATACGGTGTTAAGCAGACCTAACAATTCCTAATTTTTACAATAGTAAAAAACCAAAGTCACACTTGCAGGCAAAACATAAAAATTACATCATATTATGTTAAAATTTCCATTAACGACGTCAATATCCATTGAGGAAAATGTTGACCACGATTGTGTGAAAAACCTTATTCGGGGAGTCCCATTTCGTCTAAAGAAAATACATTTCATTAGTCTTCCTCACGTAGAAAAAGAGAGCTCATAGCTTTAAACAAAGAAGTTCTATTAAAGTCAATATTTGCGAATCAAAACCGTTAGAAAAGCCGATGTATTCTAGACTGTCCGATTTCCTCAAGTACCTACTGTACCAAACAAAAAAAACTTTGTCATTATCATTTTAATGACCAACTTGACCCCTGCTAATAAACTAGACAAGCTTACCTGAATCCCGAGACACAGTAGAATCGCGAACCACATCTTGAGAGCACCGCGGGTATACTGGTTATGCAAGCGCGGACGCCCTCACATCTCATGTGAACTAAGAACCGGTCACGACTTTAGCGAGCTTGATTAATACTTAGTCGATAGAGACGTGTATTATTATCATACTTAAGTAGGTACCTAACCTACCTTAGTATAGATAAGGTACAGTCAACCAATTGGAACCCTAGACCCTAGGCCACTCTACAACCATGTCAAAATGACAAGCAGTAAGAGATTTCTTACAATCTGATTTAAAACGTCACTGTGACATAGTTCTACAGTGGCCTAGGGTTCATCAGATATATCGGAGCTGCTAAAGCTCTCACAAATATCAGATCACACCTCTATCACGCCTATATCCCATAAAGGGGTAGGCAGAGTACATGAACTACTAAGTTTCCGTGTCACTATACAATATGAAATCATGATCTTTAAAATAATAACACCCGCTCACTTTGTGCTATCATAATTAGAGATCGATGGTGTAATAATAAAGCATTGCAAAAAATCACCTATGACAAATTGATTCGATTCATCTTTAGTTTTTTAATGTAGGTAATGATAATTGAAATTGATTGGTCGTCATCATAGCTGGGCACCGTTAATCAAATAGTTAACTTCGATAATCGTTAATCCGTTACTAAAAAAGTTAACTTCGTTAATCGTTAAAGCGATACATTTCTACAAATTTAACGGAAGTTAAAGTTAATCGATAATCCGTTAACACGTGATAAAACTTGAATTTTACTTGCATCAATAATCCATTATATTTATTGTATTGTTACTGTTCAGTACAGCAAAGCCTCTCAAAACATCCCTGATAGGTCAAAACGAAATGTTAACAAATGTGAGTGTGTTTATTAAAACGTCCCACTGTGTTGGTTACCATTAACGCGAGATTTACTTGTATATTTATATGAATATACTGACAAAGTGGCTTTATAGCATTCGACAAAGTGGGACGTTTTCCAGTGCACATTCACAAATTATCGTTTTGAAGTGAATGTGGTCATAAATTATGCTCCAATTAGCGGCCCTGACACAATCGCCATGGTAAAAACCTAGGATGCACTGAGTCAATGTTGGTAAAAAGCGAAGCAAAGAGAACAATACTAGCTTATATATAATTTCGTATTTTTAACGATCGACATAGGGTTTTTTCAGTAGCGTTCACAACGTGTTTTTCGCTGCGCCGCTGGCGCCTGCCATGCTAGATTAACGATTAACGGACTAGGATAAATTTAACGGAAGTTAACGAATCCGTTAACACTTTTTAAAGTTAACTTAAAAGTTAATCCGTTAATCGAAATGTTAACTTCGTTAATTAACGATTAACGGATTAACGAGTTAATGCCCAGCTATGGTCGTCATAATCGGATAATTAATAAGTACCTAAGGGTCAGCTGCATCAACCAAATTTGACAGACGCATCATCGTCACGCAGCAGACGCGTCTATGGAATTCCCATTTCCAATTCCCATACAATAAAATTTAACGAACGCTTTAACGGTAACAGACGGTTTGATGCAACCGGCCCTTTAGTATTTAAACGACAAATAAACGTTAAATAAAGCAGTCATAAATTTATTTTTAAAATTTATGACTGCTATAATTTTAAAGAAAGTGTGTTGCTGCATATTATTTAGTTTGGCATTATGAGTTTGACTTTATCCGTTAAAAATCGGAAGAAAAGTTTATATTTGTAAAGTACTATAGCTTTCGCTCGCGTTAAACTCGAAACGTGTGGAATGTTCCATACACACTTCCAACCCCCATTTTAGGGACTTGGGGGGTTGGAAAGAGACAAAAAGTAGCCATGTCAAGCCATCTCTTCAACTAACTCCACTTATAAAATCACGTCAATTCATCGCTCCGTTTTGCCGTGAAAGACGGACAAACAAACAGATACAACACACTTTCCCATTTATAATATTAGTATGGGTTTTCGTTGCGATAGTTTTTTATAATTTTGGTTTGTAGCTGGTAATTTTCCTCCCTTGCGTGAATACCTACCTGCGTTCGCCACGCTCATCATTATTTTGCTTTACTCCTGACTTCTTATGACCACTCAGTAAAGATGTCACCCCTATAGATGTATCAGTGGTAGACAACTACTTCCTTGTATATTACCTACCAATGTCTATACATATAAGTCAATTAACACATACCTACATGTAATCGTACGTATCAAGTTGCATACCTTGTGTAATGTGAGGCATTCTCAAGATGTAGTTTATTGTTTATACTGTATCTAGGAATTGAAGTACGTAACCAGTAGAAGACGTAGGTAAACAACATCAACATCCCCAGGGTGTATAGACAAGTTGCTAATATTATTTAAAAGGGAAAGTGTGTAGGTATGTATGTTTTCCCCTCACTAGCTCGGAAACACGTGTTTTGTCCTTTAATACCAGCGGGTAAAACTAAAAACGCATTTTATCCACTCGTGGCTAAAGTAATTTGACCTTGAATAAAGTCAAATTAACTGCTTTAAAATTGATAAAAGTAGGTGAATCTAGTAATAAAGATGATTTACCACCTGTGGAACTACTGGAAGCAGTGATAAACGCATTTTTTGCGTTGTAGTTTCCTCGCTATAGTGAGGGGAAAAGTTTTGTGTTACACTCGGGTGCAAATGTATTTTACTTCTCGTGTGTTAAAAAACTCGCAAGTTCAGGATTCTATTCTCGAACCACTCGCTTCGCTCGTGGTTCAACTATAGAATCCTTTCACTTGCTCGTTTTTCAATTCCACACTCGGCGTTAAAATACAACTTTGCCCCCTTGTATAACAAATAACTATTGTTTGTCCGTCTTGTCTACGGCAAAGATAGTTGAAGGGATGAAGAGATTGGAATGACATGTGGTACTCTTTGTCTTCTAACCCCCACTTCCCTAAAATGGGGGGGGGGGAGCCACGGATTGAGAATGAGAACACTTTGTCACTTTGGCTAGGCCGGCAGCTCCATGAAGCAAAAGCAAAGCGCAGAACCTGCCCCTTTGGCTCCGCGCACACGGGCGACAAAGTTGCTCGGCGACTTTCGTATTTGTATGACCTGGACAAAGGAGCACTCAGGCTGAAGGAGTTAGTAACAGCAGCATACCACAAGGCATGTCCAGAGAAACTCGTGCAGGCAGGTAAAGGACAGCCATGGTGGAGCAGAGAATTACAGAAGGTAAGGAAGAAGGTTCGCAAGGCTATGAGGGTGGCGGTAAAGAAAGGCGACACTAATAAGTATACCAGACTAAGAGAGAGCTAGACAGGAGGGCTGGAGAAGATTTACAGAAGACATTGACAGTTACTCAGAAGGTGCGAGGGTGGTAAAGCTATTAGCTGGAGACCGGGCGTGCCAACTGGGGAGCCTAAGAGTAGACGGTGACTTAATCACAGAGCCGGAGAGGGTACTGAGTACAATGCTGAGCACACATTTTCCGGGCTGTGAGGAGGTGACAGAGATAGATGAGCAGGTAAGCCGGGGGGAGGCCGACTGGGGAGAAGCGGCGGAAGTGGTGGAGGAGAGCAGGATGGAGTGGGCGCTCTTCTCCTTTGCACCCTTCAAGTCTGCGGGCCCGGACGGGGTCCTACCGGTACTACTGCAGAAAGGGTATGAGCATATAAAAGATGACCTACTGGAACTGTACAGGGCAAGTATCGCTCTCAGACACATTCCAAAGGTGTGGAGAGAGGTAAGGGCGGTTTTCCTACCTAAACCAGGCAAGAAATCATACCAAGAGGTAAAATCATTTAGAAGCATAAGTCTATTGTCTTTTGTCCTAAAAACCCTAGAGAAGGTGATAGACAAGCATATAAGAGAGAAGGTCAACGGCAGTGGAGACCCGCTTCACGGGAATCAGCATGCATATATGGCTGGGAAGTCAACGGAGACGGCTCTTCACAACCTAGCTGTGAGGGTGGAAAGGGCCCTAGAATCAAAACAGTACGCTCTAGGCTGCTTCTTCGACGTGGAGGGGGCCTTTGACAGGGCTACCTTCCAAGCCGTTGAGGAGAGTCTGGTGAGAGAAGGCATCCGACCGACATTAGCGCAGTGGATAGGCAGTATGCTAAGGTGCAGGTCTATAACGGCGGAGTTGGGAGGTATAACAAAGACGATTAGTCCCAGGAGGGGGTTCCCGCAGGGAGGCTGCTTGTCACCCTTGATGTGGTGCCTACTTCTGGACTCTATGGTAAGAGAACTCAACAGGGGAGGCCTGTACATGCAGGCCTACTCTGATGACGGAGTACTACTGGTGAGAGGTATGGTCCTCAGTGTCATGAGGAACATAATGGTAAGAGGTCTCAGACAGGTACTGGGATGGTGCAGAGGGAGAGGACTGGATCTCAATCCGTCAAAAACTAAGCTGGTGTTATTCACTAACAAGAGGAAAAAAGAGCTGGAACCCATAAAAATAGAGGGTGTAGAACTAGAAATGGTAGACGAGTTCAAATATCTGGGCATTACTCTTGACAGTTCGCTCAGATACAGGACTCATATCAGAGAGCAGACGGCTAAGGCCATAAGAACGCTGTACCAATGTAAAAGGGCAGTAGGGAAGAACTGGGGACTGAAGCCGAGTATGATCCACTGGATTTACAAAGCCATTATCCTACCCAGGGTGCTATATGGGGCGGTGATCTGGTGGCACAGGACCCATATTGGAGAATATCGGAAGAATCTGACAAAAGTACAAAGATTAGCTTGCCTCATGATGACGGGGGCTATGAGAACCACCCCGACACATGCTATGGAGGTGCTGATAGGCTTAAAGCCCCTCTGGATTGAGGCAGAGAAGAGAGCCATGGAACAGTGGTACAGAATGAGAGCATGCAAGGAATGGAGAGGAAGTTGTGTGGACAAGAGACACGCACTGATACAAAGAGAGGCACTATCAAAACTAGAAATGCTGATGGTCAATAATGACCTCATAAAGAGGGAGGAGATTTTCGATAAGAAGTATAGGGTACATATAGGAGAAAGAGACAACTGGAAGGTAGAGGTCGTGCACCCAACGACTATATGTTTCACAGATGGCTCTAGGAGAAGATAGATAGATAGATAGATAAATTCTTTATTCAACCACAAACTTACATGCTTTGCAACACAAAACAAAATAAAGAAAGACGAAATACTAAAAAGACTTAACATAACATTATACAATAATTAGGACACTTATTAATTTAACTGAAGTATTGGTCGTGGAATGTCAGTTGTGGTATAGAATAGGCGCTGACTCAGCATACATGCTACGGAAGCCGCAGCGCTGATCTTCCGTCAGAACCTTATAAACTTAATACTAAGGGAACGACCTAGTGCAGCGCAAGTCGATATATAGAAGCTCTACAAAGCTAGCAGGGGCGGGAATAGTAATCCCGAAACTAGGAGAAAAGGTGTCGATACCACTAGGGAGATACACTAGCGTGTTCCAAGCAGAGGTATGTGCCATAGCGCGCTGTGCACGTATATTAAAAGAAAGCGACAAATAAGATGGAGCCGTGGTAATATACACCGACAGTCAAGCGGCGCTAAAGGCTCTGAAGAGAATATCGGTGACCTCGTCCCTGGTGAGAGAATGCAGGGAAGAGCTAAACTCGATAGGCAAGCATAGAAGTGTAACGGTTGCGTGGGTACCGGGACACCAGGGAGTCACAGGTAATGAGAAAGCGGACGAGTTGGCAAGGGCGGGGGCGGAGACGGAATTCTTGGGTCCGGAACCGGCTCTGCCTATGTCAGCTGACGTCACGAAAGGAGTCATTGAGAGGATAAAAGAGATGGAAGCACAAAGAGCCTGGGAAAGAGAGACCAGTTGTAGACAAACGAAGATGATGATAGAAGGTAGAGACCAAAGGAGAACTAAGTATCTTCTGAAACTAGGTAAGAACAGTCTAAGAATGTTGACCGGTATCATAACGGGACATAACACCCTTAACAGACATATGAAGATAATAGGTATCAGTAGTGACGAATCCTGTCCACACTGTGGTAAGGAGGAGACTAGCTTGCACCTACTAGCAGAATGTATCATGTATGCGGCACCGCGACATGACACATTCGGTAGAGACAATCTGGGAGAAGATGAACTCAAGGATGTCAAACTTAAAGATGTCCTTCTGTTCTGCAGGAAAACAAGAAGATTTGAGGAGAGAAGTGTGGGAGGGCAGCCGGGACAGTAACCTGCAGCTCCAACTCCAGGGAATTGGGCTGAATGAACGCACCAGCGATCGACAGCCCGCCTGTATCCGGCCAGGCGTCCCTACACTACATCTACATCTTCGTATTTGTATAAAAAGTTGCGTCGCCTCGTGTGCGCACCTTCATACTAGCCCATAGACCGAGCGACGGAGACAAAACAGTTTTGTCTCCCGTCTGTGGGGGGCCTTAGCGCGCGAGTCCATACATCAAGCGCGACTTCAAGTATGGACTCGCGCGCGACAAGGCAAGTTGTGCCAAAGGGGCAGGGAGCTATTCAACTTCAAACTTACAGACGAAATGTTAAGGTGATTATTACATATCAGCATCGAGCCATCTTGTGAATGAGAAATCGCTCGTTGGTATGAACATGCGATGCGTTACGCGTGCTTGCTTCACTCTTGATGATGATGTCCTCCCAGACGTATCCGTCGCTTGCGAAGCCGAGTTTTGTTTTAAACTTCCGGTCGCAAGTGATGCAGTAAAGCTCATCATTTGCGTCATAGGTGTATGTGTAGGAGGGCTTGGGCCAATATTTCCGGAACTTGCGTTTAGCGTCCAGATCTCCGAGGCGTGCGTTTTCGAAGTCGTTGAGACCAGTGTTGATCGCAGTTCGCCAGTCCGATCTCCGAGTTGCAAGCTCCTACCACGATTCACACGATATACCGATGGCCGACAGGTGGCGCTTTAGGACATATTGTACCTCAGATATTACCCACCAGCCTTGCGTTTACCCGAAGCTATAGTTCAGAGTAAAACACAATTTTGGGCAATCTTGATGGTGGCATGCGAACAAGGTGTCCGTCCACACCAACGCAGTTGACCTTTGACGACTAGGCAGGTAGGTTCCATACCCGTCATACCAGTACGACGCAGAACCTCCGAGTTTGGAATAGGGTATGCAAACCGGTTAACCGGTTAACCGAAAAAAACCGGTTAACCGAGACTTTTTGGCCTCGGTTAAAAACCGGTTTTTATAGTCTCTAACCGGTTAATAACCGAAACTATATTTTTTCCCCGAAATGACCAAATTAGGCATAAAAAAGGGCCAAAAGTACGTAATTCTTTAATTTTTTGCAATAATAAAGATTTGTTTATTACTTTTCCTTGACAACATGAAACACCTGCACTAAATTTCTTAAAGAAGTCATGATTTTATAATCTAACTAACCGTGAAGATTAAAAATTTGTCCAAATTCACTCGAATATACATTTTATACAGTAGAGTCCGGTTAGTATTACGACTCCGCATATACCTAACGTCGAATCGCTTACAACGACGTAAGCGTAGGTATTTGTTTGGTTTTAATGTGACTTCGGTTTTAACGACCAGGCTTTTTTACGACGTAATCTTACCCAAAATCCGTTTCCGACAACGTTTGTACTAGTAAATTAAGGAAACAAAGTTATTTCCGCCCCAAACACGGTCCTCTGTTTTACCTACAACAAGTAGCAAGATGAGATTGAGGCCATGTAACTTTTTGGAGCATTGGTTTTAATAATTTTAACAATTTTTCGCCTCGGGTCTCATCTTATAAGTATAAACTAAATAGAACCCACTTTTTATTTTCAGATTGTGTATAAACGAGCTATACTTACATACATACATGTATATTTTTTGTAGGTATAAAAATTCAATTGTCATTAGACTTATATTGACCGTGACTACCTGATTACCTTTTTGGTAGCACGGAAAACTCCGTGATCATGATGCATGCAACTGCGTCGAAATATCAGGAGCTCGATAAAAATCAATCACGGTCTATATTCCGGTCAATATAAGTCTAATAAAAATAACCGTGAATCATTCAAAACTCTTTTCGATTGTCATATTAATTAGGTAAATCGAGGTTCGAGGAATGAGACTATTTATTATTACGAATTACGATAGTGATTTGCCGGTGATGCGCACGCACGCATACTAAGTAAAATGACTTATTCTAGCCAAACAAGTCACAATAAAATAAAGTATCATAATACCCTGTAAATAAACCTATTTTCATTGATTTTTTTTAGTAATAGTGATGTAGGTATTAATTTAAATAAAAAATAAATAAATTGGTTTTGTACGACGTCCGGTTAGTACGACGTTATATCAGCGGTCCCTTCGTTATAACCGGACTCTACTGTATATTTAAAATTATATTTTTAAAATAAAGTAAAAAGGGAGATCTTGGTTTTCTTACGTCAATTGTTTGTATACTAGTGGCTCTGGGAGCTGTGGACCTTCACGGCATGCTTACTTAGAAAACACAAAACTGAAAAATATTTAGTTCTTAAAGTGATTATCACGACAGTTTTGAGCGCCATATACGCTATAGGCACTCAACTCACATTCAAGCCATTTATGGCAATTTCCGCCTTTTACAAAATTTTCAAAAAGTGGATTAAAATGATCTTTATCGTGCAAGTAATACCTGCTACGATCATCAACATCAGAATTTTTGAAGGTAATAGTAAAATTATTGCTTAGTAAGGTCATTTACTAAAAATACGCAAAACCGGTTAATAACCGGTTAACCGGTTTTGAAGGAAAAGTTTCGGTTATTAACCGGTTTTTAAAGTTAACCGGTTTTTACCTAAGCAATTGTTTACTAAATACAGAAAAAGATGCATTACACTTTTATTGAATACAGTGTTCTTGAAGATCATCAATAAGGTAGCATCTTGCTAACAGAAGCAGGGGTCTGAGCCCATCATTTGGCAGTGTACCCAGATAAATGTAGTCCTTTAAATGTTGAAGTGTTTCTAGAGTTACTCCTTCCAGAGATATTTTGCATTCTTTTGACTCTTGCCATTCTCCGGCCAGCATCCGTTTGAACACATCACTGTGAGCAGCCAGGCATGCTTTGTGGACAGCAACACATCCCTCGGGTGTGCTTAATTTGAAGTCAGTGTAATCAGTGTCTTCATATAACTTAAATGAAATCATATCGGATTTAGCTTTACAAGCAGTAATGTAATAGTCGCAAGTGGTGTAATAATAGGAAGCTAAATTGGGAAGCACTTCTGGTGTTATCTCAGCCATATGCTGCCAATCCGACCACTGTTCTGGTGGACAAAAGTTCGTCTTCACATATTTTAATTTATCACTTCTCAAATCCACATAGATTGTCGAACAATTTTCAAAAGTAAGTCTCTTAGATGAAAAGCTGAATACTATTTTAATTTTTTTGCAGACGACTTACAATAGTTCCATTTAAATCGAATTAGAATTAAATTATTTACGATAAATGGTATGGAGACCAAAGTGTGTTTGTCACCACTACAGGTTATTGTATAAATAACTTTCACGGCCGGGCCTGCCAGCAGTTGCATAGGAATTCTGAAAAAGTTGTTCTTTTCTGAATTGTGAATAAAAAACTGTTTGCCCGGCAAGACCAAAAGGAAGATATCTAGTACAGGTACAGTACTGATTTGTCCATAACTGATGAATATTAAGTATCTGGTATCAAAATGGTGCATGAAAAGCTTACAATACAGGTCCTACTCCTAGGTTAAGGGCTATTCAATACAAGACTACAGTTGTCTAATTATCTAAGTAGTACTTACGCTGCTGCTATTTTCTCTGTGTTTGCGCTCATGATGTGATTTCAGTCCGCTTGTTTAGACAACTTGGGGTACTGTACTGAATAAATCACTCCATAAAATCTGTAATCTTACCCTCAAATTAATATTTAAAAGAATGATTGTTGAGTTTTAGCATAGATTCTATGCTAAAACACAACAACTATGCCATAGAAGAATCGAAATTCAGTATTGCGATATTTGTGAATAAAAACCAACCGCGCCGAAAAGTTCGAAACTGACAACCATAGACAGCAGTGTCAGCAATGGTTTTATTTTTTGAACAGTGAGTGTTGCACTTTAAAAAAATTGTACGAACGAGTTACGTCACAGTTACGTAGGTGCATGTATGTTGCCTTTACCTTGCGTATGCTGAGCAAATTTAATGTTGAGGCGAGAAAGAATTTACCTTCGTATTTTTACAGAAACTCACAAACGTATCAGCACAAGAAGTATTAACGTTGACCGAACTAGTATGACACGTTCCTTAGAAATTAGTTTCCGTAAAACACGAAGGAAAAACATTTCACACTTGTATAGGTATCTGTACGGCACAACCTGCATACTTCGGACAGTGGAGTTATTTTCATGTTATTTTTCCCCTCACTAGCTCGGAAACACGTGTTTTGTCCTTCAATACTAGCGGGTAAAAACGCATTTTATCCACTAGAGGATAAAGTAATTTGACCTTGAATATAGTCATTTTTTCTACTTGTGAGTGAATCTAGTGATGACGATGTTTTACCACCGGTGGAACTACTGGAAGCAGTGACAAACGCGTATTTTGCGTTGTAATTTCCTCGCTATAGCGAGGGAGAAGTTTTGTGTTAAACTCGGGTGCAAATGTATTTTACTTCTCGTGTGTTAAAAAACTCGCAAGTTCAGGATTCTATTCTCGAACCACTCTCTTCGCTCGTGGTTCAACTATAGAATCCTTTCACTTGCTCGTTTTTCAATTCCACACTCGGCGTTAAAATACAACTTTGCCCCTTGTATAACAAATAACTATTTCTATGATTAGATAGGCCAGATATTACTTCAATAAAACCACATTGTATAAAAGGAAGACATTTATTCAGCTATTGGCTACGTGCATAACAACAGTGCTGCCTTATCGTCATAAAAGTTGTATTTAATTAACACAAAAACATAAAATTATATGTTACATAGGTAAAGCAATTTAAAGTTTTGAAATTCAACGTTAATTTGGTCCCTAGTTTTCTAATAATATTTTCTTATAGCCAATACAAAACGCATTTGACTATGATATTCGTTTGCAGTTTAGTATTCTGTTCATTAAAAAACAAGTGTGTAAAAATTCGCTGCCATCTAAAAGTGTATATACAAATATGTATTCTTTTGGTTCTATTGACAATGAAGGCATACTGTCATAAACAGTCAGAATTCAACCTTACTGACAAATTGACAATTCATATTATGGGACCGTTTCACTAAAAAGTCCCAAATTTCCACGACTTTAACAATTTGCCCAAAATATCAACATTTTTTAACAACCATTTTTAAATTCATAATCATAAATCGTTTATTTGCCAAAAAATATCTATACAGGGTGGCTAGCCGAATGGCACAATCGCTCACGAAACGCTCACGAAACGAAGCGCTAGTAGATATCTATCTCTATCGCGCTTGCGTATTGGCGCGACAGAGCCAGCGGCGTATCGCTTTCGTTTGGCGTCGGAGAAATGCCATTCGGCTACGGGGCCAGGTACATTTCCAAGCAGAACTTAACATAATTACATTTTTGCCATTAAGGTTATATCCGTCGGCCCCAAACTAGGCGCAGCCTGTATCTCGGGAACCGAAAAAATAGATTTAACTGTGGGACTTTGTCTAAACGGAATATGTTGGCCGTTTTGTTTTTTGAAAAATATTTTTACAAAGGTAATACAAATTACATTAAATTCTAGAAAAGTGCATGCACAGAGACAATAAAAAAAAAGCTATTTAAACTAAGTAAACAGGGCAGACATGCATATGTGGAAGTGACATTTAATGAGTGTGCGCGTGTGTGTGTGTGTGTGTGTGTGTGTGTGTGTGTGTGTGTGTGTGTGTGTGTGTGTGTGTGTGAGTATACGCAACTAAGTATGAATTATTTCTTCTGTTTGATCGTAGGACTGAGAAAGAAGCCATTTTTTAGTTTTTGATTTTAAGATAGAACAAGAGAAGTCATCAAAGTTACATATCTTGGAGACCCTGTTGTAGACTGTAGGGTGTAGAAAGAATGGAAAGCGTTTGGCGAACGCAGTATGGGCTCTAGGACAAGAAATAGTAAGGTGATTAATACGCTTCAGACGTCGCCTGATGTGGTCAACAGAAGATACAGCAATTCTATGAGATTCTGTAACAGCTTTTACTATGAAAAGTTGACGAACTCTAAGAACTGATGTTTCTCTGTACAACTCGTCGGTGGGATAACGAAAAGGTTTCCTCAACATTACCTTCAGTACGGCTCGCTGCGCCCGTTCTAATTCTATCATTACGCTTTTGGCGGTTATTAAATTTAAATTTAATTATGGCGGTTATTAAATTACTTCGTTATTTTAATTTGATAAGATTGGCCTAATAGAATTATCTTTATGACCATCAATGGCTACAGGTTGAAAGTAACACCTTATTATTTGTGCCGTTTGTATATCCGAGGTCTTATATAGAGAGAGCACGTCGTAGACGTCGCATCGGACCGATAGATGGCGCCATCGTTCGTTGCAAGTCGCTCCGGCGTCACACCGCCGCGATGTTGGTAGTCCCGTTTTCCCCACCTGCAACATAAGGCTCCTACGCGCCCCCACCCGCCACCAGCCACCCTCATTGTTTCGTCGAACGCCGAAGTGACCGGTTGTCGCGTATTCCGTTCGAACATTTTTACAGCATGGTGTCTCGAAATTAATCTTTTAGTTTCTATTTCCTTGTTACTTCTGGTCAAACCAGAGTTATTCGTGTTTTTATTTAAAAAGTGGCTTATAACATTTCGGAATTATGAAATTTTTCAATTTCATCCGTCAATTCTTTCTTCCCTTTTAATTTACGCTCGTTCGTCTTGAATAATGAGATATATTATGCCTCGCTAGCGATCATTATTCGTCTTTCGGGGTTCTCACGATAGAAATGAACGAGCGGTGCTTTATGATTCTACCCACTTTTTTTGTAAGAAAGTTCCATGCTGCAAAAATCGTTACCGTTAATCAGTTTTCTTTTTAAAATTCGCATTTCCGAGACTAAAGTAGGAAGTGTTATCCGCGTATTAAAAGTTTCGCGCGAGAATATAAGCGGTAACGTAGGTAAGTTGCTCCGCCGGGGACCACGTGCTCCGGGGACCACGTGCTTCGCGACCGCGGGCCGCGCGACCTGCGGGCTGCGGCGGCGGCGGCGGAGGGCGCGGTGGAGGAATACCGCGCTCCAAGGAGGTTTGAATTTCTCCGACGAATGGGTGAGCAGCTTCATATTATTTTAGAAAGAACATGTTCGGTTTCCGATTCGGTGCGGAGGACGGCGGACACGTGTCGGCGCCGAAACTTACTGTAGCGCTGCGATAGCGCCACTGACCGCGGCAGTGTTGTCCGCCGCGTCGGCGCCGCCGAAGTTGCGTAGAAGTTGCCTCCTCGTTAACGATGGCCATCTCTGCGGTGCCGCCGAACAACGTTGTGGCCACCACATAGGCGTCGCGTGCGACGCTGTAAGTATGTCTGCTGCTGCCCCGACGCGAGCGCCGCGCCGTTAGTGATCTGTCGTCAATATGCAGGCTACCAGCGCGGCCACCTGCCCCCGCCACAACGCGGCGAGCCTGCTGAAGCTGTCCACCAATATCGCTGGCCGCCACGCTTATGCTGGCGCCTCGATGGTGATGCAGAGCGTTCGTCTGCCGTGACAACGCCGCGATCCTGTTGAAGCTGTCCACCAATATCGCTGGCCGCCACGCTTATGCTGGCGCCTCGATGGTGATGCAGAGCGTTCGTCTGCCGTGACAACGCCGCGATCCTGCTGAAGCTGTCCACCAGTATCGCTGGCCGCCACGCTTATGCTGGCGCCTCGATGGTGATGCAGAGCGTGCGTCTGCCTTGACAACGCCGAGAGCCTGCTGAAGCTGTCCACCAATATCGCTGGCCGCCACGCTTATGCTGGCGCCTCGATGGTGATGCAGAGCGTTCGTCTGCCATGACAACGCCGCGATCCTGCTGAAGCTGTCCACCAGTATCGCTGGCCGCCACGCTTATGCTGGCGCCTCGATGGTGATGCAGAGCGTGCGTCTGCCTTGACAACGCCGCGAGCCTGCTGAAGCTGTCCACCAATATCGCTGGCCGCCACGCTTATGCTGGCGCCTCGATGGTGATGCAGAGCGTTCGTCAGCCCTGACAACGCGATCCTGCTGCTGCCCACCAGTATCGCTGGCCGCCACGCTTATGCTGGCGCCTCGATGGTGATGCAGCGAGCTCATCTGCCGTGACAACGCCGCGATCCTGTTGAAGCTGTCCACCAGTATCGCTGGCCGCCACACTTATGCTGGCGCCTCGATGGTGATGCAGCGCGCTCATCTGCCGTGAAAACGCCGCGACCCTGCTGAAGCTGTCCACCAGTATCGCTGGCCGCCACACTTATGCTGGCGCCTCGATGGTGATGCAGCGCGTTCGTCTGCCGTGACAAGCCTCAGTGGTGATGCGGAGCGTAATACTGTTAACCGCTGCACAGGCGTCGCAATCCTTCTGCTGCGTCTGCCGTGACATCGCCGCAAGCTACTTGAAGTTTTCCACCGGTGTCGTCGGCCGACACGCTGATGCTGGTGCCTTGATGTCGCCTCGATCGCACGAGGTAAGATTGCAGACGCGGCGACCTTCATCGCGCCACCGAGCGCAATACTGCGGCTGCCGCGAAGGCGTCGCTAATTTTCCTGCCGCGTCTGCCGTGACGACGCCGCGAACTCTGTTGATGCTGTTCACCGATGTAGCTGACTGTCATGCTGGCGCCGGTGCCTCCCGCGCTGACGGCGGCGACCTCGAGAGGGCCACCGAACACGATACTGCGTGACGCGACAGGGGCATCGAAGACGCCTTTCGAGCTGACGACGGCCGTCTCAATCTCACCGCCGAACGTAACATCGTCTGCTGCAGTGACAAGCTGGTAAGATTGCTGATGTGGTCCCTTGGTACTGCTAGCCGCCACGCTGATAACGTCCGTCGCGCCTAAGATGTCACGCTCACCGCGAGCACTGTCTTCCCCTACAATGGTGCCACGACCATATCCGGGCTCCGTCTGCTACGGTATCGTTGCAGACTCTGTTGCTAACCAGGCTGATACTGCCCTCCAATGTGACGCCGGGCGCCGCTATCAGCTGACATCCCGTACACTATGGTATCCACTCTTCTCTTTCCAGTTCCCGTGAAGTACTTCGACAGTATTTACACTCTATTTTGACCAATGACTCCTCCGTCGCCGAAGTGAGAACAGATAAATTCTAAAGATGCTACGTCCTAACGTGGCTTGGCCACCCATAGTTGAACGAGGTAAGACGTCAATAACCGGACGAGGAGCCGCACTGCTGCGAGGGTGTCCTGAAGATGTTCGCGAGCTATCTAATCGGAGAGGCGCCTCGCGAGACGACCCTGTGATTCCTGTACGTCGCTCATTGTGTAGGTCAAAGACATCGTAAAGGTTTGCGGAATTTAAAAAAAAAAAAAAAAAAAACTCTTTCAGAATGTCCAGATCTGAATTCGAGCCAGCGTGCTGCATCCTGAGCGTGCGTCTGTTTACCGGGCGGACACCAAAACCGATCGGTAATCTGGCCGCGGGGGTTCCAAGTACACGACGATTTCCCGGAGGCTTGTGGCGCTTCCTGTCCATTCGAGAGATTAACTTATTCGCCGAGCCTCTAATAAACAAATTGGGAAAAATAAACCCGCTTCGCCTTAGTGAACTTGAGATTCCAGCTCAAAGCGAAAGGGGCCAGGAACTCAGGAGGACTTCAGTAGTTATCATCTGGCTCGACTATACTGAATTAATATAGTGCTTGATTCGATCGTAGAACCTGATTTCATCAATTTCACAACTTTCGTAGTCTACAGAGGAAGGTTGCACCGCTGCAGTTTCCAGCATTACCTCGTACAGCTGCCGATAGCTGTAGGCCAATCGCTCCTGTTTTGCTTGCATTTGCAGCCCGATAAGACCTTCAATAATCGGAATATTGTACAAAGTAAAGCTCTTCCGATGGAAAATAATCTTCAACAGGCGGTGGCGCTGGCGACTGAAGTGACATGCAGCCGGATTAAGGTTCGCATAGCACTATATGCTATGCACAGTTCGGTTGTATGTTATGTTATGCTGTACGATGGCAGGACTACATCTCTTCTGTTACGAGTAACTACGACAGTAACTGCTGACTCCAACAGACTGTCGTACGAGGTCAGTATGCACCCCCTGGGAGCCAAGTAAGTGACCTTCGGTGACCTCGCCTTCTTCTGCTTCGCCCGTCATCGTACCTCTTCGTCTGCGAGAGTCCTGCATTACGCCGTACAACGGTACGTATTAAGCCTCCGCCACACATAAAGCGCATTCCGCTTCGCTAACGCTACGCTATCAGCGCGCGCATTCCGCTCGCGTCCCGCGCGCGTTGCGCTCGCAATCCGCGCTCGTTAGTTCCCGCTAGTGCCCACTGGGCGCAACGCCAGCGTTTGTGCGGTGCACCGCCATTATTGCGCTCCGCCTACGCTCTCAAAGCGCGCATGTGTGGCGGTGTTTTAATTCACTCCTTGACCTGCTACCACGACGTGTTCAGCAACCACCAGCGATGCGACACGGACGTCACCTCTCAGTCTACACTGTCGACCTTCATTGCACGAAGTAGAAATACGTCGCATCGGGTTTTGGATTAGGTAATGGATTACCCTAAGAGTCAATGACTGACTTGAAGAAATCGACTGATACCTCCGTCCAGTGTAGTAGCAATCGACAGCGCTCGTACTTTTCATCTTCTCAAATGCCCTCACTAAAAAGAGTTCAGAGTTCAGGAGTCTCGCTTGTAACCGCGCTCGCTTGACGCGAAATAGTCTGATCGAAAATACCAGTATCGTAACAAATAGCCCTCGGGCGCGTGAGTGATGACCTTTTTCTGTGTTTGATATGGACGTAAGACGTTGGACTTTAAATAGTCATATCAAAGCTAATATTGATTTAGATAATTTTTACAAAGGGTTGACAAAAGCAGTATCAATTACGTTACCCTGCTACAGTACAGATAGTTACACTACTTTTACAGTTAATTTCCACACTTTGTGTCTGAAATTGGGTTTATAATAACCTGATAAAATAACGTGTCTGTTAATAATAAAAGTGTATCTAAGGTTTTTGTATCTTGTTCAAGTCAGCCTCGCCTACAATGTATAATAATGTCATTTCTCTAACTATTCGCTGACTAAAGCTAAACGTCATCACGAAAATCTCTTTAGGCGTTTCTGGCACCGAGATATTCGCGGATCGAAGGCGATTTCGACTGATACATCTGTCAAATCGGTTCAACAACCGATTCACTTATTCTTCTATGCTATGCCAATAGGGCTACCAAAGGCTTGCGCGCCAGCTGACTCGCCACCAGGAGATAATAAACAGGTCTCTATATAAGACCTCGGATATACAAACGGCACAAATAATATAAAAATTTTACCTTCCAATAAAATTGTTATTATTTTGCCTGGTATATCCGAGGTCTGAGTGATGCCTTCCTGGTAGGCTTAATATACCGTCGGCACTTCTCCTCAACAATGAGGGTGGCTGGTGGCGGGTGGGGGCGCGTAGGAGCCTTATGTTGCAGGTGGGGAAAACGGGACTACCAACATCGCGGCGGTGTGACGCCGGAGCGACTTGCAACGAACGATGGCGCCATCTATCGGTCCGATGCGACGTCTACGACGTGCTCTCTCTATATAAGACCTCGGATATACCAGGCAAAATAATAACAATTTTATTGGAAGGTAAAATTTTTATATATATCTGAACACAAGGTCTAAAATAAGCTGGCATCTTGTGGCACGATGAGAACTTCTCTCTTGATGTCGCCGGCACCAATCCTGCAGTTCGGCATTATTTCGAGTTCTTTAATACTGTAAAATAAAAAATGTAAATTAATTTGTAGCTATTAACTTATGTATAACTTCATAAGGACATGGCATCTGTATCACTCTTCCATACGTACCATAAATTGTGAGTGTGCACGGGAAAACGTCCCACTTTGTCGATTGCTATAAAGCTGTTTAGTCAGTTTATTCATATAAAGGATACAAGTAAATCTCGCCTTAATGGTAACAAAGTGGGACGTTTTACTAAACACACTCACATATGGAGATTACTTGGGGGAGGTGGGATGCCCTTATGATTTTTTTAATAATAAGAGTAACAGAGGCAGCATTATTAATGTTTGTCTTTGTCTCATATTTTGTTTATTACCAAAAAAATTTTATGAATTTTTGGTGGGCAACAAATAAACAAAATATTAAATTTGTAAAATTTGGTATGTTGCCAGGCCCCGTAGTCGAATGGCATTTCTACGACGCGAAACGAAAACGAAACGCTGCGAAAGGTAGTCTGGTTCTGTCGCGCCAATAAGCAAAAGAGCGATAGAGATAGATATCTACGAGCGTTTCGTTTCGTTAGCGTTTGTGCATTCGGCTACGCACGCTGTTGGCATATTAGAACGGGTTTTTAATTTCGTCACGTTGCGTATCTTTTGTTATACTATAATTATTAATTTATACTAATTCTCTCTCAAACACAGGAGTTTTTTTTTAAATCTTACAACTATATACTAACAAAGACTGCATCAGTACTAACCTGCTAAGGTCCTTGCTAGCTGTCTTGTCCATCTCACAGCGTACACTGTGCTCCGAACACCCAGATATGCTGGTCTCGTTGAGAAGCACTGAGGACCCGGAGTAGATCTGGATGCCAACGCCACATTTCCTGATGCTGCAGCCTCTTAGCTCCACCTATTAATGATTGTAAGTAACTAATTAGTATTACACATTGACATAAGTGATGATTTCTGTACCTCGTCATATTAACGTCTCGTTTGAAATGTCATACGAAATTGTCAAACGATTAAAAGCGACAACGTACAGAAATCATCACTTCTTTATGACGGAGACAGGAAGGTACATAAGGCACATTTATAGTACATCGCTCAGCAACGAATTACTAGCTCGCGATCATCGCGTCTCTTTTATTTACGCGGGAGCGACTATCTTTTGTTCGTTCCTATATCGCCCATAGCTCATGCTTAGGCTGAGTTTAGACGTGCAAGTTATTGCTGCAAGTTTTGACGACCGGTCTGGCGCAGTCGGTAGTGACCCTGCCTGCTGCGCCGCGGTCCCGGGTTCGAATCCAGGTAAGGGCATTTATTTGTGTGATGAGCACAGATATTTGTTCCTGAGTCATGGATGTTTTCTATGTATATAAGTATATATATAAATTATATATTATATATATCGTTGTCTGAGTACCCACAACACAAGCCTTCTTGAGCTTACCGTGGGCCTCAGTCAATCTGTGTAAGAATGTCCTATAATATTTATTTATTTATTTGAGACGGAAGTATATGCAAGAAAGAGATGCCGATATTTGCCACTCACTCTTACCTATAGTTGCGTCGCAAAACTTGCAGCAATAACTTGCTGGTCTAAACTCAGCTTTACTCGCTTTTGGTGGACCAGTACCTAAAGCCCCACTAATATGAAAATTGCTTTAATAAAATAAGCAAATAGTTCGATTGCATTTATCAACTACTTCATTCAAAATTTATAAAAAAAAACATGCTATCCTAAGCACGCCCAACCATCTCACTCACCCTTACGCCGTTTTCACATTATCCGATCCGATATCGGATGTCGGAAGAATTTCCATAGAAACAATCCAAGATGGCGCCTGTAATGTATGGGATATCGGTCCAACATCCGATATCGGATCGGATAATGTGAAAACGCACTAACACTCAGCGAGATACATATAAGAACTATTCTACAGGGCCTGTAGGCCTAGCACATGATGGCCGCGAGAGTATGTCGCCGCGAGATAGACTACCCGTCCTTATGTCATTAATACAGTTAGAAGAAGACGTGTCATCTATCTCGCGGCGACATACTCTCGCGGCCATCATGTGCTAGGCCTACTGAGTAGCGTTTTAATTCTGTATGCGCCGTGTGCAAGCGCCATAAGTCATGAATTATAGAATTTCGGAATAAAAAAAAAAGTAGGCGCTTAGAATGAGGAAGTATACCTATTAAAACGTTAGATGTCGCCACAGCAATAGCTACAGCGTGAGTTTCTCTTACAAAAACTTCGAAAAATTGTACATGATCTTGAAAGTGACAACAATAAAATGTTTCTTCATTTGTGTCCTTTATAAAAAATCGAGTTCTACCAGTTTATTGACCAGTTGGCTGTGTTTCAGTATAAAAAAATTGTTCAAATACCTGAGCGCCTTTATGCACGACTATTCCCGAGTAGAAGTTGTCGAACGTGCAATTCTCGATTAGAATTTTTGAGCCGGACATCGCTATGATTCCTTGCGCGAAGTCACCCTAAAATTGAAAAAAGAAGATTTTTTTATTTACTCATTTTAAGAATAGTTAGGCGAAACATAGCAACCTACATTGCTATAATTATCAAAATCTCGAGCAGTGTAAGGTTAAATCTTGCAGTGCAGTTTTCGCTTACGGTAGGTTTGCAGGAGAGCCCAGGGGCCCATTTCTCGAAGCTACAAGTTACAATTTACAAGTGGTAGTCAATGTCTAATACGACAAATTGGAAAGAGACTTCCGCGTGTAATTTTTAACTTTCAGTTTTGAGAAATGGGCCCCAGGTGGGGGAATTTTTTTGTTAAATTAGCTAGAAAACACCATTGTAGTAAATCAATGGTGTTTTCTGGCAATGGTGTTATCTATTCGCAGATCAGCTAAGTAATTAAGTTAGATTAAGATCATACATAAATACATAATTACATACATACAATCACGCCTGTATCCCATGAAGGGGTAGGCAGAGCACATGAAACTACTCAAGTTTCAGTGCCACTCTTGGCAAATAAGGGGTTGAAAGAAAACGAAACTGTGACATTGCAGTGACAGGTTGCCAGCCTCTCGCCTACGCCACAATTTAACCCATTTAACCAATTTAAGATCATAATAATTATATATGTAATGAATGAACTATTCATAAGAGCTTGTAATTAGGCCTATAACTCCAATTGCTAATTCGAGTCCAAAAAAACTACTACGATGTTGCCACTGCAATAAAATGTTTGTAAAATAGTATAATCCTTTTTTATAAAAACACACGCCAAGATAAATTATTTACTATTTATTTCAATCCTTTGATTTATATATTTAATAGTCTTTTATTATTTACATAAATACTAGGACGCTCGATTTTTTTTCTTTTTTTCCGTGATTTTTAGTTGTAAAGTTGGTATTGCGCTTGTATCACTTCAGGTATCAATAACATTTGGTGCTATATTTTGCGGTATAGAACAAACTATTGATGATATAGATATTGTGACCAATTTTTTATACATATATTTTACAATCAGCGAAATAGTGTATAGTGGGCTTTATGGTTGCCACGGCCGCCATTGTTTTGGAAGCGGCCATGACACCATGGTCTGTCAAACTTTATTTGAATTTATTATTATGTATGATACACAGATATACAGACTACATCTCTGATATATGATAGACAGACGTTAATATGCAAGTAGCGCTTTATTGACAACGGACACTTATGAACCTGTAGATAAAAAATGGCACATGTAATGATCTATTGTTTTACCTTAAAGAGAGTATTTGTAAGTATGTAAGTAAGTTTGAGTAATGTTCTTCAATTAATGGTTCCAAATCTCCTGAGGAGTCTCAGAGATACATTGGGCACTCGTTCAATACGCTAAGGAAATACCTTTCGTGAGCCCCTGACTTCGCCACGTGCCATTCTGAGAGCCAGTTCAGGTACTACCCTTCAACAATAACATTCTAATATTGGTAATGGGTTGTTAGACTCCAATGACTAATTTAATAAACATTGGCGAAAATTGCACCTGACTGAGACAGGGCATCTTTAGTGCATACATTTGTCTGGTTTAAGTTTTAATTAGCAACGTGAATGAAGGTGATGTTGATTGTCACAAATACACATAATATAATGTGAATTACCAACATTTATCAGTAGTGGCGACCGGTGGAACTAATTTGACGTATGAGAATTAAAACAAAAAAATTAAAACGAATTTTCTTCACAATTTTATCATCAAGTATTCTTGGATTTCTTACGTGCCAAATAAAGAATGTAGAAGGTTGGCGAAACCTGAAAAGTATTTTGACAGTGACATAAGTGACATTGACAGCTGTGACATTGACGTATCTGTCGTAGTTTTTTTGGACTCGAATTAGCAATTGGAGTATAGGTACATGAATAAAAATATTTTTGAGTTTGAGTTAATCTTCTAGATTTTTATTACTATTGATTTGAAAACGCCAGCCCTATACGTGCGGCGCGTCATCATTAATTTTACAATGATAGTCAAAGAGTTAATCAAACATTACGACCGGTCTGGCCTAGCGGGTAATGAGCCCTGCCTGCTAAGCCGAGGTCCTGGGTTTGTGTGAAGAGCACAGATATTTGTTCCTGAGTCATGCTCAATGAATGTTAAACTTGAGTTGTTTACGTGCTCTGCCTACCCCTTTATGGGATACAGGCGTGATTATATCGTCACTACTTTAAAAAAAACTTGTATCTTCGTCTGTCAATGAAAAGAAAATTGTAGTAAGTATGTATGGAACGCATATAGACTTACTGCGTTTTAACTTTGAGGAACAGCGAGAGATACGAGATTTTTTAAAAGTAGTGACGATATGTATGTATGTCATGAATGTTTTCTATGTGTATAAGTATTTGTATATTATATCATTGTCTGAATACTAACAACACAAGCTTTCTGAGATTATCGTGAGACTCGGTCAATCTGTGTAAGAATGTCCTATAATATTTTATTTACTATAAGATAAAAAAAAAGATTTCATGGAAAAATATGAAATAAATTTTATCTTATCTTTTTTTACTATACCTGACAACTGTCAGAATCGTCAGACAACGCGCAGTTAGCGACGTGTAACGTGCCCGCTCGCATGAGTATGACGGTGTTGACGAGCGCGCAGTTTAGGGTTAAGTCTCGCAGGCGGCAGTCTTCGCTTAGATGGAGTAGGCAGGTTCGCATCTCTGCTGCTCTGAGGGTGGCACCTGAGAAAGCAACATAAATATCATTAAAATCTATTAAAACAGTGGTCTCCAAAGATTTTCCAAAAATTTTAAGTAGGTACCTGCCTCTCTGCCGTCAAAAATGTTATGTCTACGCACGGTAATATGTGCACTTGCCTCACGGTCTCGCGCCCCCTTTAGAATATCGCTACGCCCCCCCTGGGGAGCGCACCCAACAGTTTAAATTAAGCTGTATTAAAACAGTGGCATTCTGACTCCGTATGGCATTTGTTACCTGGCAATTGTTTAGGTTGGTACAACTTGACGGCTGTTTGCATGTGCTACTGTGCTAGCATAGATAATAGTACATTACGATTTTGTTTCCAATTTCATATTTATCTCATTTGTATAAATATGAAATTCGAAACAAGTGACGATAAATTAAAACACGAACAATGTTTAAATCGACACCAGTTTCGAATGCCTTATTTATGGCATTTGTTTCGTAATGTACTATATTATCTGTGGTAGCGCCCGCTAGTAACGTCAAGTTGTATAGTCACCGGCATAAATATAATATGGCATAGTGATGATTTCTGTACCTTGTCGCATTAACATCTTGTTTGAAACGTCATACGAAGTTGTCAAATGAGTAAAAACGACAAGGTACAGAAATCATCACTTATTTTTGCCGGTGACTGTACCAAAAAGTTTTCCCTGTGGCTATAGGGTACTTGAAATGATTTAAATTATTATACAAGTAAATCTGATTTACCTTTAAAACTGCACAGTGAAATCTGTGACAACGGCATCTCAGGCACCTCATAGTTAGGACTGCACACAACTATGTCCTCCGGTTCTAGAGCCAGACCTTCCTCTGCAGAGACCACCACGCTGAGGGTCTGCTCCTTAGATACCCGGGAGCGGAGGAACTTGAATATCTCTTCAAATTCAGAGATGGAGCCACCTTGGCAGAGAGCTACCACCTGGAAGTTTATTATCTAAATTAACTAACGTTTTTTTAAATCGATAATGTTTCACTTCATAATAGTTAGTTGAACGACGACCTCTGTATTTGAAGGCGTCCGTGGGCTATGACGACTGCTGACCATCCGGCAGGCCATATGCTTGTTTGCTACAACGTAATGTTTTATTATGTGCAATAAAGAACCCTCCGCCTTACAGAAGACTGCAGCCAAATAGCACTAGACCCTACTCATAGTGTTGTGTTCCTGTCGGTGAGTAAGGCTGCCAGAGCTCAACGAGGGTGCGGTGTGCTGATGACGGGAGGTCTTACGGAACTAACTTGTTCCGTTTATTGTCCTTTGAGTCGTCGGCAACCCGAACCCTCCTTAGAACTTGTACACTCCTTTTTGCTGTGTACTTAACACAGCAAAAGGGAATGTACACGTTTCTAATGGGGTGGCAACGCGCATGTGACACTGTTTGAGTTGCAGGCCTCCATAGGTTACGGTGACCGCTTTACATCAGGCGGGCCGTATACTTGTTTGCCACCGACGTAGTATAAAAAAAAAAAAAGAACAAATACTTTAAATAAACTGGTCATTACACCGGTCAAATCTTACATGAAAATCGGCTAAAAAAACAAAGTGTGATGTAAAGCTGGATTTTTAGTATGTTATTTGGAGTCCTTGGGGGAATGTAAGACTATATTTTGCAAGCAAAAAAAAAGTGTGCTAACTTCGTAATTTAAAAAAAAGTAAAAAAATCGGACTTTTTTTGGTTTTTATTTTTTTTATTAAAAAACTATGCGTTTTTGGTCAAAAGTTGCTTTGTAATGTTGAAAGCGCATTAAATTTCAAACAGTTTGACATCTTTTTTATCAATGTCCGTCAAATAGTTTTCGAGATATGAAGCGTCAAAAAAGGTTAATTTTTGACGCATTTATAAAATGTAGCGTTTTGCCAATATTTTTAGACAAATATCTGCAAAATACTTCATGATATGATATATATTGCAATATAACATTGTATAAAATTTATTTTGCTTTAGTTTTAGTGCAAATAAAGGTCAGTAAGACGAATAGTTACTTTGGTGAACAAAAAAAAAACTATAAATAGAGAAGCCAAGAGTCTGGTAGATTGGTTAAGGTAAAATAGTTTACGCTAAAAGTTTTAGGTTGAAAGTGCTATCTATTCGATCTTACTTTCTTTGATATCTGTTTATCTGAAAAAATTGTCTAAGCTAACTTTGCATCGATTTGACTATTACTAATGAAGAAATAAAATACAACAAAATTTTGAAGTTTAGTAAATTAGAAAAATAAAACAGAATTAGTTAGATTTTACTTTTTCCTTTTTGAGGGTCCTGGTTCTGCATCTTGATGGCACAACTCCTGTAGTGATAGAAAGTCCACTTGAGTTGTATTTGACCACCAATTGCTGTGGAATAAACTACGGGAACGGAAAGCGCCCACGCCAATTATTAAGATACTGGAGAAGTGGTATTCCCAGCAGAAGAACGTAGTAAGATGGAAGTCAACTCTGTCCACAGCCAGCGGGCTAAACTGTGGCGTGAGACAAGGAGGCAGTATGTCTCCGGCTCTCTTCAGCGTGTACATGGATGGGCTGTCGCAGGCTTTGACCAGTACCGAGGTTGGCTGCTCCATCAATGGGCAAATGATAAATCACATCGCTTATGCAGACGATATGGTCCTACTAGCACCATCTGTGGGAGCTATGCGTAAGTTACTTGCAGAATGCGAGAGATACGCCAGCCAGCATAACATGAGATACAATCCGGACAAGTCTGAATTTATGCTCATGGAGGCAGCACATATGCCCACACCTGTACCACCTCTTTTGCTTGATGGAGTTCAATTGCGGAGAGTACACGAAGTCAAATATCTTGGCCACATCTTGTTGTCCAGTTTAAAAGACCAGGAGGACATAGAAAGGCAGAGGCGAGCCACCGCAGTAAGGGCAAAGATGTTGGCTAGAAGATTCACCAAATGTAGTGACAGCGTAAAAAGACAGCTGTTCCTCAGTTTTTGTACAAGCGTGTACTGTCGAGTTATGGCCCGACTACACCTGCGCGGCGGTGAGAGACCTGCGCGTGCAATACAACACATACTATGTACTGATATTTCGTTAAACGGAGAATACTATGATTCGGGCACGTCCACGACAACGCTCGTGAGATTGCATCGATGTTATTGACCCTCAGTGATATGCTTTAAAAACCAGTCCGTACAAGAACAATTTCGGAACAATCTGATTCAATTAATGAGGTTTTTCTACTCGTAAATATTTTTTTCCGCCAAGCGGCGATCCTGAGGTCTTTCTGACCGTAAACTTAACTTACTAAATAAATGTTGATTTGATATACGCAAATATGTGTCTAAGGCCCACTTGCACCAACCACTTAACTCAGGGTTAGTGGGCTGTCATCTGTCACATTCCATATAAAATGGTGGGTTAACCCTCGGGTTAACCCTCCATTTTCGTCGGTGCAAGTGGCCCTAAGTAATACTTGAACAGCCCCCAAATAATAATAATTCGTTCTCCGCTACGCCTCCTGTAAATATATGTAAACTATCCCATTTGGCCATTACCATCCACCGATTATTTCTGATCCAGTTATACTAGACTTATGATATAATCCTATTTTTTGAAATAACTGGCACTCTTTTGGTCTTAAATGAAAGCTAGTGAAATTTTCTACATTTTTATTTTACAATTTATGTAATAGCCTGAGTTGTTTTGCTGATATCTGTCTCAAAATATTAGCAAAACGAATATTTTCATAGAAAGGGGAAAAATGCTCTTTTTTTGACGCTTCATATCTCAAAAAATATTTGACGGAAATTGATAAAAAAGATGTCAAACTGTTTGGAATTTAATGCGCTTTCAATATTACAAAGCAACTTTCGACCATAAATGCATAGTTTTTTAATAAAACGGCAAAAACCAAAAAAAGTCTGATTTTTTTTACTTTTTTTTTTAATTACGAAGTTAGCACACCATTTTTTTGCTTGCAAAATATAGTCCTACATTCCCCCAAGGACCCCAAATAACATACCAAAAATGCAGCTTTACATCACACTTTGTTTTTTTATATCTCTTTTTGACCAGTGTACATCTTTTTTAACCACCTTTCAAATCTCAAGTTATCAATTTGTCTGTATGTTTTTTTATAAACAACTAGCTTTTTCCCGCGGCTCGAGTTAGAAAGAGACAAATAGTAGCCTATGTCACTCTCCATCCCTTCAACTATCTCCACTTAAAAAAATACGTCGATTCGTCGCTCCTTTGCCGTGCGGACAAACAAACAGACACACACTTTCCCATTTATAATATATATTCTGTCAAATAAGTCTGTCAGTAAATAAGAACTAAGAAAACTATAGGTAACCTTTTCTAGCACCTTAAAGAAAAGGATGCATATAGTTTTCTTTGTTCTTATTTACTGACAGACTTGGTTGACAGAGTTTAAGTATGGAAGTATGGATATACTCACATTCTTCTGTGCCTTATGTTTCTGCCACTTAGCCCTCGCTTTAGCCAGGTACGGTTCCCGAATCAGCGGGTTTTCATACAGAGTCCATTTCGACATGAGCCCGTCCAGACGAGCGCTCATTACTGCGCACAGCGATATGTATGATGGCGGCAGGAGGGAATCTGTAGTCATGAAGGGATTATTATAGCACCTTTTCGAATTTTAACCATAGGACTCCAATTAACACATTCACTACCAGACAAAAATGGCGCAATATAACTTGACTGTAGTTAAAATATTTTGATACCATGCACGAAATAAAGCATCAGATAATTATAAGAAAAACATGGACAGCAGTTATTTTTAAATCCAATTTCTATTGGGTTGGTAAGAAAGTAATGAGCGATCGATTGAATTCCACATAAAATTTTTGAGAGAGTTCTAGAATCTTCTATGGTCGAAAGTATATAAAGGGCGAGTCGCACAGTTTCTCGTCAGTCATTCACTAGCTGTCGCCGAGCTAATATAAGGAAGAAAATGGACGAATTAAAAGTGCATGTAAGGCATTGCTTACTATATGAATTTCAGTCTGGCCATTCAGCCGCCGAAGCAGTGCGTAATATATGTCAGCGTGTTGCTCCTGAAGTTGTGTCTGAGGCCACGGCGAAACGATGGTTGCAGCGGTTTCGTAGTGGCGACTTTTCATTATCAGATCAACCTAAGTCTGGTCGACCGGTGAAGATTGATGTAGACAAATTAAAAACCTTAATTGAAGGAGATCCGAGGCTAACGAGTCGTACTCTTGCTACCGAGTTAGGCTGCTCTCATGTCACCAAAGAAACACATTTACACGAGTTGGGAAAAAACTACTAATACAGTGTTTGGATACCGCACGAACTTGATAGAGATCAACTAAACCGCCGTGCCGATATCTGCATACAACTTTTGTTTTTTCGCCGCACATTCAACTGGTTGGACCATCTTATCACTGGAGATGAAAAATGGGTCTTATATATAAATCACACACGCAAACGTCAGTGGCTAGCTCCAAACGAAAAAGGAATAGAGGCACCAAAAACAGAGCCTCACCCGAAAAAAGTTATGCTGTCCGTTTGGTGGGATATTCATGGTACCGCATCAGTATACTGTAATCAGCTTGAAAATTTAAACCAAAAAATCTGTCAGAAACGTCCACAGCATGCTAAAGTTTTTTTCTTACACGACAATGCCCGCCCACACATTGCAAAAGTGACTCGGCTAAAGCTATTGGAGCTAGGTTGGAAAGTGATACCTCATCCACCGTACTCTCCAGACTTGGCACCTACGGATTACGCATTGTTCAGATCGCTAAGCAATGCCTTGAATGAAAAAAAGTTCGATGATCAAGCCCATCTACGACAGTACATAGCTGAGTTTTTTGAATCTAAACCTAAGAACTTCTTCGCCGATGCTATTCATTCTTTACCAGAACGATGGAGACAAGTAGTAGATAACGAAGGCCGTTATATTTTTGATAAATGATTAAAATAATAAATTAAATAAAAATTACAATATTGGTTATGATTCGCTCATTACTTTCTTACCAACCCAATATTTATTTAATAATTCAGGTAGAAATATATAAAGTAACTGAGTTGACCGTGACGTCACTCAATTCGATTAGCAAGTTCAAATTCGTTTTGACAGTTCTTAAAAAGAAGCTGATTTGACTAGGAGGCAAGTAGCCTATACGTCAGAAACCGGACGTTATCTATAACCGCCGGCTTGTATAGCGACCCCAGCGACATCTGAACAAAGTTGACGAGTGCCTACCACGGGTTCTTAGTTGCGAAACTGGTATTTTTCTACTCCCGAACTGTTATTCGTTATAGATCATTAAAACCCTACATAAAAGTCTATTCCCCAAAGCCGGCGTCCGCCAGCTAACCCCGCATGCGCGCAGTATCGAAAAAACTGAAAGCGCATTGTTTGGCTCTGTAACCATGGCAACGCATTGTTATAACGATACTGCGCGCGTGCGCGGGAAGGCTCTGAGCAGCTGAGCTGACAGTGCAAACCTTTGCGTCAAAACACAGGAAACAGTGTGAATTTCACAAAAGTTATTCAAGAAAACTATTAAAAACTAAGTGCATGGTCATAGAAAAAGTATTGCATCATAGTAGAAGTATAGCATAGGTCAGTCTTAAAAAGGCTTGAGGTGACTTGAGATTCGTACCATCTTCATCAGTCAGTCCCCCTTCGTAAAGTGAGGAGTCCAGCTCTTTCAGTTTCTCATAAGCGTTAACCGCACTGCTACGTAGCAGAGTTATAGTGCGGGCGACACAGTTGGGTATAGTGCCGTTGTGCAGGTCCATCCAAAGTTGCATGCGGTCTTCGATGATGTTGGGGAGGACTACTTTGTCGTCCTGGTCGTCCCAGGGCATCCAGATGTTGTTGTAGTAGAATCTGTGGGAGGAACAAATTATATTACAATTTTTTTTTTTTTTTATTATAAACTGGCCAGTGATTGACCTTAGTCGCACCTGATGGAAAGTGACGACAAGGCCGAGGTTGTAGCTCACTGGTTCAGAAATAGCCTATTCACGTGATATTGAGTGATATAGGCTACTTTATGTCTCTTTCTAATGCGAGTGAAGCCGCAGGCAAAAGCTAGTTTACAATAAAGGGTAAGAGGAGTATTATAAGTCACTTTGACTTATTAATACTTGGCAGGATAACTTGAATTTCTTATTAAGAGACAGTCCATTTGTATTAGTAATAGTGAGAAGGGGTGGCCTTTTTCCAGCAGTGGGACACAATCCATACTAATATTATAAATGGGAAAGTGTGTGTGTCTGTTTGTTTGTCCGTCTTTCACGGCAAAACGGAGCGACGAATTGACGTGATTTTTTAAGTGGAGATAGTTGAAGGGATGGAGAGTGATATAGGCTACTTCATAGCTGGGCATTAAGTCGTTAATCCGTTAATCGTTAATTAACGAAGTTAACATTTCGATTAACGGATTAACTTTTAAGTTAACTTTAAAAAATGTTAACGGATTCGTTAACTTCCGCTAAATTTCATCGAGTCCGTTAATCGTTAATCCAGCACACCAAGCGGCTCGTTGCGCCGCGCAAACCACGTTCTTACTGCTACTGTAAAAGCCCGTAGTACGGCAAAACCTACGTTTTATCGGTAAAAGCAGATCCGTCGGTTATAAACAGTCTAAAGACCAATTGGCGACTTTGGATCACTTATTCGAGATCTTCTAAATCTTATTAGGCGTGCTAGATCGATCACTAACCTGGGAATAGAGTGCAATAATTAGGCATGACAGAAAAATCGCGCAACCGACGCATCGAGTTAAGAGTCCGGCGCGGGCCCTAGATTACTCTACCAAGTTATCGTAGCCTACAGCATCGAGTTGTCATCTCAAAACTCAATCTGAAGAACCGACGCACCACGATCGCGACCGCATGAATGACTCAATAATTACCAAACCGAAGTAAAACCTAGGATTTAGGCAAACAACGGCGGTAAAAGCCCGAAGAGACCGTAATTATTACATTTCGGTTTTTTACCGATTGGCGTCACAGGTTTTAATGGTTTTTGAAGGATACTTAGTAAATAGAAATACATAATACCTACAGTGCAGTCCTATTTTTATGACATGTTAACGGATTATCAATTAACTTTAACTTCCGTTAAATCTACCGAAATGTATCGCTTTAACGATTAACGAAGTTAACTTTTTAAGTAACGGATTAACGATTATCGAAGTTAACTATTTGATTAACGGTGCCCAGCTATGGGCTACTTTATGTCTCTTTTTAATGCGAGCGAAGCCGCAGGCAAAAGCTAGTTTACAATAAAGGGTAAGAGGAGTATTATAAGTCACTTTGACTTATTAATACTTGGCAGGATAACTTGAATTTCTTATTAAGAGACAGGCCATTTATATTAGTAATAGTGAGAAGGGGTGGCCTTTTTCCAGCAGTGGGACACAATCCATACTAATATTATAAATGGGAAAGTGTGTGTGTCTGTTTGTTTGTCCGTCTTTTACGGCCAAAACGGAGCGACGAATTGACGTAATTTTTTTAAGTGGAGATAGTTGAAGGGATGGAGAGTGACATAGGCTACTTTATGTCTCTTTCTAATGCGAGCGAAGCCGCGGGCAAAAGCTAGTTTACAATAAAGGGTAAGAGGAGTATTATAAGTCACTTTGACTTATTAATACTTGGCAGGATAACTTGAATTTCTTATTAAGAGACAGGCCATTTGTATTAGTAATAGTGAGAAGGGGTGGCCTTTTTCCAGCAGTGGGACACAATCCATACTAATATTATAAATGGGAAAGTGTGTGTGTCTGTTTGTTTGTCCGTCTTTTACGGCCAAAACGGAGCGACGAATTGACGTAATTTTTTTAAGTGGAGATAGTTGAAGGGATGGAGAGTGACATAGGCTACTTTATGTCTCTTTCTAATGCGAGCGAAGCCGCGGGCAAAAGCTAGTTTACAATAAAGGGTAAGAGGAGTATTATAAGTCACTTTGACTTATTAATACTTGGCAGGATAACTTGAATTTCTTATTAAGAGACAGGCCATTTATATTAGTAATAGTGAGAAGGGGTGGCCTTTTTCCAGCAGTAGGACACAATCCATACTAATATTATAAATGGGAAAGTGTGTGTGTCTGTTTGTTTGTCCATCTTTCACGGCAAAACGGAGCGACGAATTGACGTGATTTTTTACGTGGAGATTGTTGAAGGGATGGAGAGTGATATAGGCTACTTTATGTCTCTTTCTAATGCGAGCGAAGCCGCGGGGAAAAGCTAGTTTACAATAAAGGGTAAGAGGAGTATTATAAGTCACTTTGACTTTTTGAAGGGGTGGCCTTTTTCCAGCAATGGGACACAATATGCTTATAAAAAGTTCCAAGGTTAATGTTTGACTTACAAATAATAATGTAGTGTATGTGAAGGTAACCTAAACTAATAAAACTAGTAAAACTATTAGCGCAGTCTGAGATGATAAGTATTTCATTCCATGAATCTTTTCAGTGGTGAAGAGTTACCTCAACAAGTCAATGAATTCAGCCGTAGTAGCATCATTAATGCACTGCTCTCGCTGCTGAGTCGTCGGCCAGAGCTCTATCAGCGGCACATCTTCCACTGTCTCCGGGAGAGACACAGCTTCATGCTGCACGCTCAGTACTTCCACCGATGCTGAGAGAGCCTCGAAGTCTACTGATGACACGGTGACATAGGCTATGCATGGGAATCTGACCTCTGAAGATATGAGAGTAGTAATTTTAAATTATTATGTAATGTAGAACAACTCTGATTGTAAAAGAAATTGGGTACATAATTTTCAAAAAATCAAGCACATATAATTTTTGAGACCCTTCGAGTCCCAAGCTTCTTCACACGCAAGCAATCTTCTGTAACACTGAGCAACGACAACAACGTACAAGGCGAAATCTGCTACATTGTAGCAGATAGCACCTTGTACGTTGGTGGGTAAGGTGCAATTTTAATAATTGCAGTTTGCACCCTATACGTTGTTGTTGTCGTGACATTATATCATGTCGCTGAGACTCGAAGGGTTAAAGTTCATGCATGATTATGTTTGATTCTACTGGACTGGGCAGTACTATTAAAAAAGGCTACAACTACAATACAACACAATTATTCATTTAATTCTTGGTTTTCTTTTATGTACACAGCCTTAATCAACACTTTAAAACTACTTGGCAAAAGAATCGAAACTTTAAGCATCAATTGACTTACCAAACCTCTTGCAAAACTGTTTCGACAGCTTCCACAAGGCATCCCAACCAACTGGTTCGACTATAAGTTCGGCCTGCGCGCTCCACTGCTCCCGGGCGGTCCCGCGGCCCGAGCTAAACACGCGCACCAGCTCTTGCAGGATCTCACTATCACTCCGATTGAAATTATACACGGACATCATCTGTCGTAACAAAAACAACCTTATTATTTTGAAACATTGGAAACACAAGAATCCATGAACGAGATACTTACTTGGACTTCCGGTTGGGACGCCATCATAGCGGTTTCGTGTCGTGAATAATTTATTTTTCTTTTACTTTAATGTTGTTTAAAGTGTAATATTGATAGCGTATTATGCAGTAAACTAATGGTGTAGTGAGAAGCTGATGAAGAATTGTTCTCGAAACGCGTTTAGCCTCTTTTTTGTCGTAAACGGCCGGTAGTCCACGTGCTCTTGTAAAATCTAGCTATCAATTTACAAGTGCTAAGTCACCGTACAATGTCGTACTTACCCACTACTTACCGTACAAAAATTACTAATATTAGCTCATATCACCTTGACACTGGCGAAATAGTCCCAATGGACTGAAGCCATTTAATTTTAAAAACTGAACTGAACTGAGATACTTACTTTGGAATTAGAGTCCGTTTGAGACTTAATTAACATAGTATAACGCCTGCAGAAAGTAATTTAAAGTTATTTTATCGTAGTAGATGACTAATTCATTCTAATTATTCCAAAACCCGCCTTTGAGCCGTTTTGTGTTTTCCGTTCGTTTGAAAAACAACCCAATTTGACGTCAAAGTCACGTTCGGATACTAGTATAAAAGAAAAAATTGAGGCGGGTTTGACGCGGGTTGGACGCGGGTTTACTTCGTAAGTAACAAAAACTTTCAACCTGCATGAAATGGGTACCCGCATCTGTTTGTAAATTGTGCATGAAGATATAATTATTATAATAGCTAATTTCTCCATCATGCGCATATTGTTTTCATTGCTCCAGTTACGCAACTGCAAATTACCGGTTATTAACCTAAAGGGTCCATCACTAACTTGAAAATCAATGACAGAGTCATCCTGGCAACCCCGCCTCTTCCTGTCAATGTCAATTGTCAGCCCAGCCTGTGTTGATGGGCGACATAAAAGTGACTAACTTATTATTGAAATAAAAAATGATTAGTTCAATAACAACATAAACAATGTCGATGGACGAAAACGAATTCTTTAAGCAGACCGTGCAACACCTGGCTCGCTGTCTGTCCAACATACAGCCGACACCATGGGAAAAAGTAAGTAGACTCATATCTTGAGTAATCGGATTTTGCGAAATACCAATTTAACAAGGACATAGACTGTAATACTATTTATATTTAATAACTGTTCAAACCCGGACTAATTCCTGATAGATAGACATTTATTGTTATTGTATACATACTAGAAGAAGTGAGGGTCTTTATAATCTTCTAATTTAGTACCACTTATCAATTTCCTATTTGTTTGTTATGATCTCATCAAAACCTCATCATTTTCTCATCATTTCCGTTTTGCTCACTTTCTATGAAAATACAAGTCGAAAGTGACTGTAATCGTTATTTTATCGTCTAAAATCAATTTATGCATCCATAAAATTAGTAAAACCACTTTAGTTGTGGCCTTGACCAGTAACAGTTCAAGCCCTTGACTTCTGGGCAACTTTGTACATTTATTATACAATAGTTTGAACCTATGTTAATATATATTACATGCATAGGCTGTCATCGAAAATTGTACAGGTTAAAACAAAACATCAGGCAAACACTACTTATTATATTTATACATACGAGTATGTAATGTATGTTGTTTAAAGCTTTTTGGGATTATGAATAAGTTTGTATTCTTTCAGATAGCCAAATTTTATACATATATAGTTGAAAAATGAAAAATGAAAATGAAATATTTATTTTTCAAGTAGGCATATTACAATGCGCATATGAACGTCAAATAAAGCTACGCCGGCTCTAACCCTACGCCTCAGCCTCGAGAAGATTTCAGTCCCCCCTCAGTTGGGAGGGGGGTATCCACTATGGGACCGGCAAGAAACTCGGCGGGCAACTTCTTTTCAAAACATTACATCGTATACTAACATGCATTAAATAAATGAAATGAAATATTTATTTGTCAATAAAAATGGGTGTACATAAAAGATCTTATTCTATGAAAAGACAAGATATAATTTAACGTGCAAAAGTATTCATCAAAGAATATGAACAGACTAGGTACTCTATGGAAATTAATTTCAATAAATATATTATTGCTTAATAATACGTCGTTCTTCTTCAGTTAATGAAATTGCAATGAGCTGCTGAAAACATTAAATGTCTTGTCCTAAGTCCTAATGATTTTAGGATTTAGAAGGATAAAATTGTATTTTTTAATTTTTGTTTACTTGTTTTCATGCATGTTGATAGAAATAAAATTAAAAACCTAGATGTAATTTAAAATTCAAGGATCTCTTTTACTTAACTAGCTGAAGTTGAAAAACAAATTAAGCCTAATAGAATAGGCAGTTCTGGAACTTATTTCTTATAATATGCATTTTTTTTTATTATACCACGTCAGTGGCAAACAGGTATACGGCCCGCCTGATGGAAAGCGGTCACCGTAACCTATGGACGCCCGCAACTCAAGGGGTGTCACGTGCGCGTATGCATAGCATCAATTTATACTTCTGAGATCAAAAAATTAAAACTTTTATTAATAACTCTATTATTTTATTACAGGTAAACACACTGTTTATACTATGTCCGCAAGCAAGCTCAGCACTCGTAGTCACAACCCGCAGCATGGAGGCCTGCATAGCCCTAGGGCTGTACTACCTGCAGAGCGGAATGCAGCACCAGGATAAGCTGCACCCGTACTTCCTGAAGGTGCTGAAGTGCCTCACTACCGCTCAGTTTGAGGAGCCAGTGTTTCAGATAAAGAGTGGTGACCGTAAGTAGGTTTTTTACGTATTAAACGGAATAGTCTTCTTCTTTACTTCCTGTTACCCTCTGCTGGGGTGTAGGGCTCGAGTCATATTTCTCCATTTACTCCGGTCTTGGGCAGTTTGACTGACCTCCTCCCACCCCATGTCTAGCACCCTGAGCTCCTGCTGAACCGAACGACGCCAGGTCGATTTAGGGCGGCATGGTTTGCGCTTTCCGGGTACATTCCAGGTGAGGACCATTTTGGATAGGTGGGTATCAGGTTTTCTGAGGATGTGTCCAATCCAATGCCATTTCCGCGTCTGTATTTCTTCTTGTACGGGTGCTTGTCCAGTTATTCTCCATAAGTGGGCGTTTGTGATCCAGTTAGGCCAAAAGATATGCAGGAATAGTAGTCTTTGATTATTCATTATCACATGGAAATCATGTTGTTCTCCACATGTTACCTGAGTGACTAAGAAATGTGAAACATAAAATTTATATTAAAATGATTTTAACAACCGGTCTGGCTTAGTTGGTAGTGACCTTGCCTGCTAAGCCGCGGTCCTGGGTTCGAATCCCTGAAGGGCATATATATCATCGCCTATCACCCATAGTACAAGCTTTGCTTAGTTTGGGGCTGTGTTGATCTGTGTAAGGGTGAAGACACACCTATCAGCATCGAGCCACATTTTGTGTATGAGAAATCGCTCGATAGTACGAAAATGCGTACGCTTGCTTTCAGCTTTCCGATGCGTAAGCGTCTTCTTACTAACGAGCGATTTCTCATGCATAAAATGCTTGATGCTGATAAATGTGACTTCACCCTAAGGTGTCCCCACATTTTAATTTATTTGACACTAGCTTTTGCCCGCGGCTTCGCTCGCGTTAGAAAGAGACAAAAAAGAGCCTATGTCACTCTATTCTCCATCCCTTCAACTGTCTCCGCTTAAAAAAATCACGTCAATTCGTCACTCCGTTTTGCCGTGAAAGACGGACAAACAAACAGACACACACACTTTCCCATTTATAATATTAGTATGGATTTATAAATTTTATGATTTGTACCTAACACACATATTCAAAAGTACTACTCATATTCAATGTCGGTTGAAACATACTTATTTTTCGCCAGGTATCCCTATGTCAGAGAAGTTCAGCTTCTGTCTGAACACGCTTCTATCGGACGTGGCCACGAAGCAGCCGTCGCTTCGTGAGGAAATCATCACGGCGCAGATTGAGCTTATGGCCTGCCTTACGCAGGTCATTCTGGACTGCCATCAGACGAGAGACTACAGCGGTTCTGTGTCCAAGCTGCAGCTGTGCAAGGGGACTATACCAGTGCTTATAGGTAAATATATATACTCTGTACTTTTAGGTATTTAAAATAACGTAAACAAATAATTGCTACATTTTTGGGTAGTCAAATTAGTTAGTTTTTTAAAATTAAATGGCTTCAGTCCATTGGTACTATTTCGCCAGTGTCAAGGTGATATGAGCTAATTAAGTATTGTTAATTTTGGTACGGTAAGTACGACAGTCTACGGTGAGTTAGCACTTGATAGCTAGATTTTACAAGAGCACGTGGACTACCGGCCGTTGACGACAAAAAAGTGGCTAAACGCGTTTCGAGATTAATTCTTCATCAGCTTCTCACTACAACATTAGTTTACGGCATAATAAGCTATTGATATTACACTTTAAACAATAGGAATGATCAAAAGAAATAGAAATTATTCACGATAAGAGGCCGCTAAGATGGCGCTCGAACCGGAAGACGGGTAGTCAAATACAAAATCCAAGTGGATCTGTCACAGCCAACAACCTGTCTTTAACGTCCTTATTTGGCCGTGTAATGTTTTAAATTACCCTCAACTGGCATACCTCGGCATAAGATGTCTTTTGAAAGTAGATTTTCTTTTTAAATACCTAAAGATACAGACTTAAGGCAGGCAAAGTATGGTCGCGCGATAAATGATAAAACATCTGGCCGTCCCTATCGCACTTACTAATAGTGCGATAGGGACGGGCTGATATTTTATCGTCTATCGCGCGACCATGCTACTCGTGCAGATCGTATGATATTAAGTCATTGTTCTATGCGACAGATGTTTGGAAAATAACATCGCTGCGTTACTGGCGTAAAACAATAAGTTTATCTGATATAAATTGTCCATTCGTTCAAGTGATTGCAGAAAACAATCGCCCTCTTAAAACGTCGTGAATAGGTTTTTATTGTCTGAAATTGTGTGAAATGAGTCTGTTAGGAGAAAATTCGTGGAGCATAATATAAGAGAGAAGAAAGGATTCTCTTTCCGGCATCCTTACATACTCTATAGAAGATGTATGTTACAAAACTATTTCAAAGGTACCAGATTGTAACTCTAAGCCTTGCGATTGCTACAGAAAATCCTAAATAACGTACTTATTGTAAACTAAAACTATTCATCAGGCATTAATAAAAAAAAATCCTCTGTTGGCGCGTTGGGTGGACGACATCCTGAAAATTGCGGGCCACAACTGGATGAGACTAGCTCAGGACCGGGACAAGTGGAGTACTAGAAGAGAGGCCTATGCTCAGCAGTGGGCGATAAACGGCTGATATGATGATATTTTTAACCCCCGATGCAAAAACGACGGGGTGTTATAAGTTTGACGTGTCTGTCTGTGGCATCGTAGGTCCCGAACGGATGAAACGATTTCGATTTAGTTTTTTTTTTGTTTGAAAGCTGAGTTAGTCGGGAATGGTCTTAGCCATGTTTTATGAAAATCGGTCCACTAAATATGTCGCGGTCGGGGGTTTTTTCATAATTTTAATTTTGTGGTTAGGTTATGTGCAATAATTCCTAAAATATCTTTCCAGGTCTCGCGAGATCCATGGGCCGCTTCGCCACCATCGACCCGCCCCTCCTTTGCCGCCTCTTCCCGCAGCCCCCCAGCCCGGTTAAAAACAAAGAACCCGAACCCAACTTCGAATACTCCACCCTAGACAAGAAGAGGAAATTCAACCAGTTCCGACCGATCATACCCCGGTCCCTATCCGGGAATCTCAACCCAGTCGAACATATAATGGAGAACGGAAGCGACACAGTCGACGGAACATTAAAAAGAGGCTCCTTAAACAGCTACCATTCAGTCCCATACGACCCTACAACATACTTCTTCCACAAGTTCGGATCCAGTTTTAACCAGTTTCCTTACATGAGATTCTCTGAGTCTCCGGAAAGGAGGATAAATGTGCAGTTCTATGTAAGGTACCTGCAGAATATACTGTCCTATGCGAAGAAGTTGCTGACTAAAGATTTGCTGGCGTTTTTGGATGAGGAGGCGGATGATATATACGCGGCTGGGCAGATACAGGTACTAATTAATTTATTCACGTTTATTCATTTAAAAGTAATTCAATAGGCAACTAGACTGTACTTAAAATAAAATATTTTATACCATGCACGAAATAAAGCATCAGATTATTATAAGAAAAACAGGGACAGAAGTTATTTTAACTCCAATTTATATTTTATAAATCAGATAGAAATATATAAAGTAAATCAGTTGACCGTGACGTCACTCAATTCGATTTCATATTACTTCCATATTAGCAAGTCGTTCAAAATGGTTTTGACAGTTCTTAAAAAGATGCTGATTTGACTAGGAGGAAAGTAGCCTAAGATGTAAGAAATCAATGTTGTATTTTAAGAAAAAATATATATTAACGAAGTACTTGTGTATAAGGTGCTTGATAATAGTTTTTATACTTTTTTAATACCACGTCGGCGGCAAACAGTTATACGGTCCTCCTGATGGAAAGTGGTCACCGTAACCTATGGACGCCTGCAACTCATGGGGTCTCACTTACCTGACGTTGTGATAATGTGTATTCATATTTGGACATATAAAATGCAGACCTACTAGAATAATAAATCCTTGCTCAAAGTCAAAAGTTGTTTTTGAGCAAGCAATGACCAAGACTATCCAAACTATAAAATTGAATGTAAGTGTAAGTGGTTGAAATGAAAAATCACTAAACTGTAATGTTGAAATTACCTTACTTCTTCTTGTAACTTACTACTTCTTGTTACTGGTACTTGTTATTGTTTGTGTATGTTTATTCAATTTGTGTGTTGGAAATTAAAATAATTATGTTTTTTTTTTACTCTTTTTGATTATGTTATTTTTATTTCCGCTACCCAAAGGTTGTCTGGTACAGGTCGCTCTTTAGGCACTGGTCCCACCGCGAGCTAGTAAGCTATGAGCTATCGGCTATAAAAACGAAATAAAAGAGACACGGCGATATTGATAGCTTACCGCTGGGCGAGTAACTATAAACATCGCCGTGTCTCTTTTATTTACGTAGGAATGATTATCTTTTGTTCGTTTTTATAGCCGATAGCTCATAGTTTACTAGCTCGTGGTGGGACCAGTGCCTTAGCGATAAGACCGCCTGTTGTCTGCCTCTATTTTATAATCATTTTTTGTTTTGTCTTTACTGTATATTTTTTCTGTATATTTTGCTAATGTGTGCCAATAAAGAGTATTCTATCTATCTATCTAAGATAATATTAATAATTTTACTGATTTTTTTTATCTATGGATATTTTCAACAGGTTTTCCCATACAAGTCATTCTCCGAGACTCTGAACCTAGTCATGGTGACGCTGCTGCGAGAGATACTCCAGCACCAGAAAGATCTACCCGGGCCTTTCACCAAAGATGTGCAAGTAAGTCTAACATATTCATCTCAAAACATGTAAAGTGTGCATTATATTTAATCAATCAGAATCAAATCATATAATGAACCGTCAGATCAAGCTAAGTAGACAACAATTTTGATATTTTTGTTAGCCCAAGCCAATGCAAGGGTTAAGTCATCGTCATGATTTTATCGCCTTCGGCGTTTAAGTTAAGCCATCATTAAATATGTAAAATGGGGTAACTCACTTAAAATTGTCGAAGGTCGCTCGACATGTTTCGCTCCGTAACGTGGACCCCGCCCCGCAGTCTGCGTCGGGATACCATCGGCATCGCGCGTGCTCAATCACAGAATACATAATAGTACAAGTACAGAAGGCCCACTGCTTTGATGTTCACGAAATGCCGCCTTTTAAATGCCTACAAAATTATTACAAAGAAACGAGCCGCACGTGCGCAGCGTCGGACGATAGGGTTGACTACGGATTAAAAAAAATTAATACCTATTCAATTATATTCAAGTCTTGGGTCCTTTCTAGGTATATATACAGTATTTATATTATTTTTGTTTAAGTCCCAACGTCACAAGCCTTATTGAACGTTTCCGTGGGACATAAATTACTTAATCGATAGTAGAAAGTGTAAGATTGTCCTATTTTATTCATGATGTTTATTTAACTAAGCATTATTAGACATTCCACCCGCGGATATCGCATATGAACCTTTAAAAAAACTCGCGACGTTTAGTAACAATAGAAAGTGCGAACGTGCGTTCCGTGGGAATGCGAGCCACCCCTGATTAGGCCGCGAACTCGCGGCCGCCCACATGTACTTGTAGCGCGGCGATAGAATCGCAGAGTGAGCCGCCCCTGGCTCAATGAAAATGCTCCTCGTTACGGAGCGAAACATGTCGAGCTACCTTCGACAATTTTAATATGTCAGTGTCTCACGGTAGTTTTATTATTAAGCCATCATTAGTTTAAACGCCGATAGAAAAAAATACAAATGACGGACTTAGTGCCTTAAGGTATTCCCTAACAGTCCACCAGACTAAGTAGGAAATTCTCGAATGTGGATGCATAAAAAAATAGTGGTTGATTGATTGAAGTTTGATATTTAAAATATCATTTAGCCAGCGAGGCTGTCAAAATCTCTCCCAATTTAGTTCGGTATTAACTATACATTTTTTGAAGGTTCTTATTTAAAGTTTACTTGTTAACTATCCTATTTTATTTCAACCTATACCTTACATTTCATATTAACCCCCTTATTCATAAACGTACTCTAAAGTTATCAAGCTGATAAAATTCGTTTGTCCTTTTCTATCACGCTAATACGTTGGAAAGAGACAAACGAACTTTATCGGCTTGATAACTTTAGAGTACGTTTATGAATAGGGGGGTAATTATATAATCATCGGTGCAGGAATTCGTAAAGTGCCTCTTCCTAAGCGGGCAAACGGAGCTACAGTCCCGCCACCACGACGCCTCAGAAAAGGAAGACCGGGAGAGTAACTTCGCCACGGTCAACAAGTTCAAGGTCAACGTTATGGCCAACTCGGCGTGTGTAGACCTACTAGTGTGGGCTATTGGCGATGAGACAGGTATGTAGACCTATGTGTTAGAGAACTTTGACATCGAGAAGTTCAAGGTCAAGGTTAACTTGTGTAGATCTCGGCTTGTGTAGATCTGCTGGTGTGGGCTATTGGTGATGAGACAGGTATGTAGACCTATGTGTTAGAGAACTTTGACATCAAGAAGTTCAAGGTCAAGGTTAACTTGTGTAGATCTCAGCTTGTATAGATCTGCTGGTGTGGGCTATTGGTGATGAGACAGGTATGTAGAGTAGACCTATGTGTTAGAGTAACTTTGTCGTCAAGAAGTTCAAGGTCAAGGTCAACTCTGTTTGTATTTGTAGACCTGTTCGCTTGGGCTATTGGAGATGAGAAGGTATGTAGACCTACCTACGACTAGGTATGTACCTGTGTTAGAGAGAGAAACTACGTCGTCAACAAGTTCAAGGTCAACGTGATGGCTAACTCGGCGTGTGTAGACCTGCTCGTGTGGGCTATTAAAGATGAGACAGAATATGTAGATCCATGTGTTAGAAAGAGAACAACTCTGTTTCCAACAAGTTCAAGGTCAAGGTCAACTCTACTTACGATTGTACAGGTATAAAACTCAATGCAGATAGCCATTTCGCGACCGTAAATCGGGAAAGTTTGCTTCAAATGGTTCTGCGTGTCATTTATCTTATATATTAGTCGATATTTTGGTTCTAGCTTCGGTGGAGTGTTTTGGTAGGCATCCAAGTATGAAGTGAGATTTCGACTAAAATTTATGAGTAAAATCTACTTGATAGAAAATTACTTATCTTATGTTACCTGCAGGCCTAACATTAGAGGCGCGAAAGAGTCTCGCCCGCGTGATAACTACCCGTTCGTTTCAATTAATACAATTTATCAAGGGTCGGTACTGGTATTTCTTTTTTTTTTTCAAATAAAAATACCGGTTTTATTTCGTTCGTTTCCGTTCTTTGGTTTATTATTTTCTTTTTAACGGTACTATCTAATAAATAGAAGTATTTTTTATCTAAATACAGGACTCGGCCCCACGTAACGAGCATATAATAATTAAAAATAAGGTACAGCTTGGCAAATCTCGATTGGGGGGCAATTGTAACTGATCCATTTTTTCCATTATTATACTATGATTATTCTACGTTCTACATGTATCCACTGAACACTCCTACTATATGTATAACCGGTGGACACTCTATTTAATAATGCAAACATGTAATACATGGAATTATGTAATACATGGAAAAATGGACCAGTTACATTTGTCCACCAGTCGAGATTTGCCCCGCTGTACCTTATTAGGCTTCTTCAGTGTTTTTGAAAAAAAAAAAAAAGGTTCCGAGCCCTGCAATTTATATTCAGGGCGAGATACTGTTGCGTCACTTCTGTGCTAGGCCCACAAAGTCATAATAATAGTTGCCTATAATTAATCTTATGTATATTTATTTATGTATTATGTCATTCATTATATATTTCAGTGGATGAGGAGTGTGGGGTGCCGGCCCTTATAAACGCTCTAACCATATTGATAGGTACTTCCGTGGGTTTTGAGTGACCCTGAGCCCTGTCCAAGCTAACACCTGCATGAGAGCTTAACTAAGAATATACTAGTTTTTTAGCATTAGAAAAAAAAGATAGACTAGGATACAAACGGCTAGAAGATAGACCCAATCTTGGCACTAAAAAAAGGAGGCAAATTTGAAAAATGTAAGGGTCAGCGGCCAATAGGGATGACGACTACATAAAAAAATGGCATTCTGTTTAGTCTGTCAGTTAGATCGTCCAAAAATACTGAACACATATTTTTCGCTTTTTCTAATTAATGAAAAAATAGAAAGATATAGAGCATCAAAGTTCCGGAGTGGGGGCTTGTGACGTCACCTCTAATTAAAATTGTACCTAGGCGTGACGTCACGCGAAACTTCAACGCACTGTATCGTCGTCATTTTTCGTTTACGAGAAAAAAGAAAAAATACGTGTCTAAAATTCTTTGGTGATCTAACTGACGGGCTAATTAGTTTTTAAGTCGTCTCGCCTATTCTCTTCATAAAACGCGTGCCTTCCTAAAGCTTGACGTTGGCGAGATCACTGACGAACCAAAATACTTAAAAATTGATTGAAAATGTCGGGGTGAAGGTTTAATTACCATAGAAAATTTAATTTTGCGCCTTTTTTTAGTGCCTAATGCCTGTATGTAATGAATGAGCGGGCAAACTGATATTTTATTACGCCTGGTGGCGCCACTAACTGACCTTACAGGTCAATCGATCGACTACTGTCAACTGTCAAATTACAGACATTTTTGTTCGCAGTTTTTCTGGGGAAAAAATGCTGTACCTACGTACTCCGTACCCTACTTTGCAGTCGTAGTGCTGATATCTGTCCTAATTTTTCAGTACGCTTCCTCATTATTTTGTGTCATGGCGGAACTTAAGCCAGTAGCGACTTCAGGCGAAATTGCGCGACCTAGCGAAACTCCCCCGCCATCATACGATTTATGAGACACACTGGCAACGTATGTCGCGCGCTGTTGCCAAACATGTTGAGCGAAATCTGGCAACGTCGCATCCCTTCAACATTTGTCTCCTAATATATCCATTGTAACTGTTTTCTGATGCTAACAATCTAGTATAGCTATAAAATAGAGAGTCGAATTTCAAATTTTGAAAACTGTGTTAAAATCGTTCGATTTCAATACCTACTAATAGTTTGTTAAAGTCCTATTGTTTCATCATTCATATTTAGACATATTTGTGCAGTGATATCAAACATCAATAAATCAGTTAATAACATATTTCTTACACTATTTATTTATTCTAGGAGCTGATTCTTTGTGCGGACGTCTGACTGAGAAGATAAATTCGAATCACAATCATAAACTGATACTGGCGCATATGCCTCTTCTCATGGTGTGTCTTGAGGTAAGTTCTAACTTCCTAGATGCTTAAGGGGCTCCTCTGATGTTGATACTCGTAATGTCCATAGGCGGCGATGACTGTCTCCCATCAGGAGGCTCGTTTGCTTGTTTACTGCTAGTGGATAAGTAATAGTAGTGAATTTTAAGTATGCACCTATCCATCCAATGGCAAACAAGATAATACAGTGCTGTATGGTCTTGCTTGCAATTGCTAGTAAATAATATAGATATGCAACCTAATGTATTTGGAGCCTCGTCTGCCAACAAACCATACTCTGGTTTGGCCACACTAGGCTTGTGTCGTTCACGAACTATGAACTGTTAGGAATAAAATCCCATCAATGACCGAAATGAACTGAATCTTTCCGTGGTCTGAGAATCGGTCTTTGCTCATTTAGTTCAGTACAGGATCGGCGAGCGCGAGCGGTTTGGATCGAGAACGAATGTGTGACTGCGCCGACCGAGAGCGAGAGCTACTTAGCAGAGCAACAAAAAAAGTCAAGTTTTCATATTAAACTTCGGTTACTTACAACCTTTCGGCCCATCTGTGGACTATTTGTATCATTTTGACACTATTCGGTCCCATTCGTTCTGATCTTTCCGACCGCAGTGGTCGCTGGTCTGGCTGAACTAAATGAGCAAAAGACCTAAAAAAGCGAACTAGTTCGTGGGAGCGATTGAACGAGATCGGAGCGCTCCGATCAACGAACGAAACGGCACAAGCCTAGGCCACACCTCGGACACTGGCGATCAAATATATTGAAAGAGGCGCATTCCTAGCACACAGTCTTAGCTCGTGTAGGTGAACGGGTACTATGCTTGTATGAGTGAAATATGACAGGTCGACTGTTTGTGTTTTTGACCGGCGGTAACTGTGAGGTAACCGAAAGGGGGTGGGCGGCACTTTCAGCGGGGAGCGGGAGTGGCCATAACACTATATAGTACTGTACGATAGTACTCTTTATTATACTGTGGGTTTGGCAGAAGTTGTATTTTAGGTTAGAATAAACAGTGATTTCATTTCAATTCACCAGTTACGATGTGCTACTGCTCTAAAATAAACTTTATTACCTGTCATTTAAAACATTTCAAAAATCAAAGCCATTTCAACCACGTATATAGAATTACCCCCTTATTCATAAACGTTTACTAAGTTATCAAGCTTATAAAGTTCGTTGGTCCCTTTCCGACGTATTGGTGTGATAGAAAGGGACAAACGAACTTTATCGGCTTGATAACTTTAAAGTACGTTTATGAATAAGGGGCTAAAAGTCTATCTCTCCACAGGGTCTTGGTAAACTGGCAACGAAATTCCCAACGATCGCGAACACATCCATATATTGCCTGAGGGACTTCCTCGTGACACCCTCGCCGATATTATTTAAACTGCACAAGTTAGAACTGGAGAAGACTGGGAAGGAACATATGAAGGTTACATGTAAGTCTGGTATTTTTCGATATATTTCGTGGAAGATGTACCCCTAGGCCACTACAACCATGTCAAAATGACAAGCAGTAAGAGATTTCTTACAATCTGATTTATAACGTCACTGTGGCATAGTCCTACAGTGGCCTAGGGTTCCAATTGATTGACTGCACGCTTTTAAATATTACTTATGAAATTGGAACGTTGGTTTTACGTACTTTCATATTGATAATCAGTTGCGTCCCTATATAGCTTAAGTAAAATTTAGAAGTGTATTATATGAGTACATATTGGAATTAAAATAATTTTAGTCTAGTTCGTATCGTTCAAGAAATAGACTTGGGACTAAAAATCCGCGTCGACGGAGAAACTTAGAGGTCTTATAGTTAGACATTCAATTCTTATGAATCAAAAAATCCTATTTTTTAAAGAGATTCACAGAAGTACAGTACTCGTTATGCATTACATTTGGTGGTTTTTATTCCTGTATACTTTGGTCAGAAGTGGATTTCTTATCTGTTGTCTAATGCCTCGTATTTAAAATACAGATGTAGTACGAAATGTTTGTCCTTCGTGTTTTCACGGCAACTCACGAGTCACGACCGCGTCATGCTAGTTCGGCCAACGTTAGTACTTGTACTGAGACTGACTGAAATGACATCACATGTTCGTGAAATAAAATACGAAGGAACAACACTTCGCACCACATCTGTACTATATCTGCTACTCATGTGTCAAGTTTTTATTAAAATAGCAAAATTTCGAAATTCGAGAAGAAAACTTAAAATTCTGAAGTGTTCTTATCTTAATTTTTGAGTTTACTGTTTTGAAATTTTGCAATCTTAGGGATGACGACTACATTCTGTTTATAGTCCGTCAGTTAGATCGTCCAAAAATACTGAACACATATTTTTCGCTTTTTCTAATTAATGAAAATATACAAAGATATATGTAGAGCATCAAAGTTCCGGAGTGGGGGCTTGTGACGTGACCTCTAAGTAAAACCTAGGCGTGACGTCACGCGAAACTTCAACGCACTGTACCGTCGTCATTTTTCGTTTACGAGAAAAAGAAAAAATTCGTGTCTAAAATTCTTTGATAATCTAACTGACGGACTAATTAGTTTTTTTTAGTCGTCTCGCCTATTCTCAATATGGGCTATTTCTTGCTTGGTAGTCTAAAAAGCACAGTATGCTTACGCGGTTACTTTACGCACAGTTGTCACAATTATCTGTACTTGTATTTTAATTTCTTAATGAGACTCTTCTTTCTTATTAAAGCTAACTCTGTAGATTCGAGGCTAGCAGGTATTTGTAGCTAATATTTGTTTAATTTATGTGAAAAACTGATCAAATTGATGCTAATCCAGGTTTTTAAATTATGACATACATAGTATACATACTATACATACTACTTGCATATATTTTAGGGACACTATTACACAAATTGACTAAATCCCACGCTCAATAAGGGTTGTTTTGTGATGTGAGTAAGTACTGACATCGACATATACAAATACTAAATACTTAAACACATCCATGTTTTAGAAACAAATGTCTGTGCTCATCATGCAAATGTTCTTACTAGGATTCGAACCCACATCGGCTTCACAGGCAGGGTTACCCGCTAGGTCAGATCGTCGTGGTCCAAGAAATCATACCTTATGAAGTGTATGAGTGATTTTTTGTACATACAGATGTGAGATATGTAATTCTACGCAGACAATCAGTCAAAATACATCAATACACTTCTCCCATTTGCACCTCAGAAAACTGTTACCGACTACTCTGGATTAGCCTCAGTTTGACCAATCTTCGCATTCCTAACTCAATCCAATTTCAGTACAAGGTAAAGAGCTATCCGGAATGACTGAGTCCGGGGTTCCGGTCAAATCTACGCCGTTCGAGAAGCTTCGAGACGCTGCCATAGAAAACCTCTGTGTGGCGTTAGAAGCCGCGCTCACTGTGGATCCCTTCTGTGTTCCGGCGCTTGTGGGTTCCGTCAGTAACAGACTGTTCACTGCTGAAACCAGTGACAGGTGAGCAAGAAATAAAATCTAGAGAAATAGGTATCAGGGATACGGACACTGCACATTTTGTTATGGAACTGTAACGTGGGGTAACGGACTTAAAGAAAAGTTACTGTGTGGACTTAACACACAAAACACACGAAAACATAATACACATGTTATAATATACATAAACGCATACTTTAGTTCTTTGCGAAAATATTTTCATTACCGAAATTTTATTTAGGACTTTCGAATGTTGAATGTTGACATTGTAAACTATTCCAATATAAACGACTATTTTTCCTTCTGTCTATCTGGAATGGAATAGTGACAGGTGAGCGATTACCATCAACCATCATGCTCCATGTCACTATCGTAATCATTACATCATTACAGCCATTAGATTAGCCGAATTACATTACTGCGACGCGAAACGCCACAGAAAGGTAGTCTGGCTCTGTCTCTCCAATAAGCAAGAGCGATAGAGATATTATCGTGAGCGTTCGTGCATTCGGCTACGCACACAGGACAAAACATAGGATATCCATACTAATATTTATTGTATTATATATTATAAATGGGAAAATGTGTGTGTCTGTTTGTTTGTCCGTCTTTCACGGCAAAACGGAGCGACGAATTGACGTGATTTTTTAAGTGGAGATAGTTGAAGGGATGGAGAGTTATATAGGCTACTTTTTGTCTCTTTCTAACGCGAGCGAAGCCGCGGGCAAAAGCTAGTTCTTATATAAACCCTACAGTAAGCTCAAAAGGCTTGTGTTGTGGGACAGACAATGATATTATAAGCACGAAAATTTGGGATTCGAACTCACAACTGAAAGAAAGAAATAAGCAAAGAAATAAAAAACATTGGTTACCTGCGCAGGATCATTAGCGACTAAGTCAGAGTCAGAACTGTCGTCATAATCTCGCTTTATAGTTCATGTCCAGTAACTTCCATACCCACGAGGAGCTGCTACTATGGTTACGTTGACTGCACAATTTGTTATGGAGTTATAATGTGGGGTATACAGTTGCTTGCGAATTACCAATAAAATGTGAGTAAATCACAGAGGTAATAGGCTACTTGCCTCCTAGTCAAATCAGCTTCTTTTTAAGAACTGTCAAAACGAATTTGAACGACTTGCTAATATGGAATTAATATGAAGTCGAATTGAGTGACGTCACGGTCAATGCAGTTACTTTATATATTTCTACCTGATTTTGTATCAAAAGAAAATGAGATTTGTTTCTTAAATATGTTAGCTTGCAGCAATAAATAGTAAATACCATAACTCTTACTCAAGATCTGTAGATCTAAACTACCGTGTTATGCAGCTCACAGTCCTACCTATCGTAATTACGAGTATTCAGTTTGAAATATTAAAATAAATAAATAAATAAATACTTTCACAATGAGTATTAGTACAAATCTAATTGCTTAATATTATTTTTTGTTCGCAGTGAATCGTCATTGATAAGCACCAACATAGTGATAATGTTGGGCCACGTGGCCGTGGCTTTGAAAGACACTCCGAAGACAACGGACACGATTCTTCAGTTCTTCCAACAAAGGTTAGTGCTCTCAACATAATACAAATACTTTAGGTCAATTTATTTGAGAGCGTAGAGAGTCAATTTTCATGTGTCTAGTATAAGATAGCGTATAAGGGACATGGAGTATACCGCTAGTTCTAAATAAGTCTATTCTATCAAATGAACGGCTTAGTAACTCAAAGGGAAACCCAATCGTTGGGGCAATCGATAAACGACTTAGGACCAGTTGCATCAACCACAGTTAACGGATACTTCGACGTCACTCAGCAGATGTCTAAATCTTCATACAAAAAAGTTTGCGAACCCTAAAGCGTTGGCAAACGGTTTGGTGCACCGCCTTAGGATTTTTATCTGGGATGGGATAGACTGGTCGATAATCACGAGTATCGAGACTCGCGTCGCGTCTAACGCGCGAACAAGTCACTGCGATAATCGTGGCTCTAATGCACAGAACACCCCACTAGAAGCCAAATGCAAGCGATATTGTTCGAGACGCAAATCACCAATCCTTGCGGGGTGAGGCGGGCGCGCACGGTGCTGCCATTGGTCGTTTCAAATAATGGCGCGCCTTTATGATTAGCAGTAGGGATGGGAATGGGACATGTCTATTATAGACAATGGTACCGGTACCAGTACTGTGGTGAATTTGTTTTGCAACAAATTATAATATTATAATTAAATTATAATAAGGCCTAGTTACCCTTCGGGTTGGAAGGTCAGATGGCAGTCGCTTTCATAAAACTAGTGCCTACGCCAAATCTTGGTAGTAGTTTCCAAAGCGGACCCCAGGCTCCCATGAGCCGTGGCGAATGCCGATGCCGGGATAACGCAAGGAGGATGATAATTGTGATAGCATCTCAATAAAAATCATTCTAGTAACTTTTAACTAAACTGTGCATTTTTACTTACATTTACTAAGTTAAATAACCAACTAAATATTCTAAACTAATCAATGAACTAAATACCACTACAGACTACAGATTCTAGATAATTATTCACTATTACAAATCTGCTTTCTTTTATATTTCATAAAATGGTAGCACATGGTACGAACGGCAGTACGAAGTTCCCGCAACAGACATAAACTAACATGGCCCCATGCCTAGTCGTTTACGTGAAAGGGATAGCATATCACATTGTTAACTCGGTAAAGAGGGATGGACGCGCCTCGGCGCCGCTCAGCACAACCATATTGACCAGTATAAATGAACTCCGCGGACAATAAACAATATTCAACAAAATAATTAATTTGACTTAACTGTGGAATGTTATTCCATCTTTTTTACATGTAGAAGTGTTAGAAGACTTGCCACACCACTTTATGCTGTAAGAGACCATTGTTTGCAACCAAAATTGATTATTTAAGATTTTTCCCGAGCGGACACGGACACTGTTAGCGGGTCGTATACTTGGGCGCTACTGATCGGTGTCGCACGCGTTCAAACTTTTATAAACCTGATTTGTCGTATGCTTGGTGACCGCGAGTCGCCCTGTAAGGGCCATCTTGTTGTATTGATCTGTGCTCTAATGTCAAGTAGCGCGAGCGTAGAACGCTTCGTCTGAACAAGCTTTTTTTTTTTAGGTTATGCCGCGCGCCTTCATCTCTCGACACGCTAATAGTGGATCAGCTAGGCTGTATGGCACTCGCCAGCCCCGCGGGCCCGGCGCACGACGAGATAATGCGGATGTTCACCGTCATCACCGTCGAGGCCGCCTCCGCCGCCTACCATCACACCGACGACCGCAAGCAGTACAGGTACTACTATTACATAAATTACATTACTGTTTTATAGGTTATATACTGAGAAAAACTATATTCATAGTGGACCAGCTTGTATGATACGTGACGAGATAATGAGGATGTTCACCGTCATCACCGTCGAGGCCGCCTCCGCCGCCTACCATCACACTGACGATCGCAAGCAGTACAGGTACGACTACATATTACTGTTTTATAGGTTATATACTGAGATAAACCGTACTAATAGTGGACCAGCTAGGTTGTATGGCACTCGCCAGCCCCGCGGGCCCGGCACACGACGAGATAATGAGGATGTTCACCGTCATCACCGTTGAGGCCGCCTCCGCCGCCTACCATGACACTGACGACCGCAAGCAGTACAGGTACGACTAAACGACTATATTATGTCAGTTTTTAGGTTATATACTGAGATAAACCGTACTAATAGTGGATCATCTAGGCTGTAAGGCACTCGCCAGCCCCGCGGGCCCGGCACACGACGAGATAATGAGGATGTTCACCGTCATCACCGTAGAGGCCGCCTCCGCCGCCTTCCATCACCGGTCGGTGCAAGTAGTACAGGTATGACTGTTTTCATCACAAGACACGCTAATAGTGGACTAATTTGAGTTCTTACCGAATGAGAAGCAATAATAGGTTTTTGAAGTTTCATCATAGATACAAGCTTTTATCGCTGTCTGCTTTTTTATACTCATCGAGAGAATTCTAGCAACCTTACAAATAATTTGCCTTATAAACCTCCCATGGTCATTTCTTGTATTTATCATCAGAAGAGCCCCCATATTCTATCCATATCAATATCACATATCAAGAATTTTCATCCAATTAGAAATCGACAAATGGGTCCAATTTTGTTTCCATGATTCACCTAACAAGGTGGCTAATTAGTTGAAAACTTGCAATAAAAAATACTACACATATTAATTTTTATGCATGTTTAATATTATAAGAATACAGAATACATACATTATGTTATTTATGGTCAACTTTATTTCTCGACAAATCATTTTTAGTAATGGAAGAGGTGATAAGACTGATAAGTCTAAGCAAAAAAAAAATCTTTAATTTGATACCAACAGTTCAAGAAAAGTGGTTTACAAGTTGCTCTCAATGGTTGTTTTGATCCAATCCAAGTACTCAGAAACTCTTGTGTAGACTCCAGGATAGATGGCGCACTTTTCGCCAAAGGAAACTATGCCGACTTGTGTGCCTTTGTACGTTAAGGGACCGCCGCTGTCACCCTGTAAAATGAAATATAGTGGATAACATACCTAGGTCAGCTAAGTAAAAAATATCTCAGATCACATGTAATTGTCGGCTGAGGCAGAATCGAGGTCTACAAACATGCGATCTGAGGCTTTCTTATTTTGGTGGTCAAGGTGTGTATACTATTTTTCTGTTACGGAGCCGGGATGCTGTAGGTAACTTCGTTTAGCGCAGTGACCTGAAATTTGACGCTTTCCTACCGGAGGACAGAAAAATATATTTTAAATCTGCTAATATAATGTTTGGAGTTGCTATATGGAGTACTTTAGAGGCTTGAATTTTCCATTTGATTGTATTTAAAAAAACTTTGTTTCAATGGCATATTTGAGCGATTTTTATGCTAAGAAAGTCGATCTGTTGTGTAAGGACAACTACAAATTAGAAGTAGCCATACATAACCGTCCAAACATTACTCTGATGAGTTTTGTAATTGCTGAGATCAATCGAAATCCCTACCTTTAACATTTAAGGCTCATTTAGACGCGCGAACTAGCATGCGTTTTAGAATACATTGATGTTACATCGAATCCGAAGACCTATACTATAGCATATGTCGTCGTTTAGCCCAAGCACAGTATAATAAAGAGTACTATCGTACAGTATAGCCACTCCCGCTGAAAGTGCCGCCCGCCTACTCTCGGTTACTTCACAGTAACCGCCTGTCAAAAACGCGACCAGTCGACCTGTCATATTTCACTCATACAAGCATACTCACCTACACGTACGCAGTGAATGCGTACTCACCTACACGAGCTTAGACTGTGTGCTAGGAACGCGCCTCTTTCATATATTTGATCGCCAGTGTCCGGGTTGTGGCACAAGCACAGAACACCCCACTAGAAGCCTAATGCAAGCGATATTGTTCGAGACGCAAATCACCAATCCTTGCGGGGTGAGGCGGGAGCGCACGGTGCTGCCATTGGTCGTTTCAAATAATGGCGCGCCTTTACGCTTAGCCGTAGGGATGAGAATGGGACATGTCTAATGGTACCGGTACCAGTACTGTGGTGAATTTGTTTTGCAACAAATTATAATATTATAGCAGTTTATCTAACTTATTTATATTTCTTTAGTTATAAAGTATTATTTCTACAAGTAATGGTAAGAAATGCGCAAGTTAGGCGTTTTTGCAAGCTTTTATTTAACTTGCAATGTTAGTATATTCGGGTGAAATCATGCGACTTTTAAAGCAGATATTTTTAACCGATTGAGCTGAAATTTTGCAGACATAATTGTGTAAATCACGTGACGATGCAACGTTATGGTATCATGGAGCTGATCTGCTGATGGAACAGAAACGTGGCCATAGATTAAATTTCATATCTGGCCTAGTTACCCTTCGGGTTGGAAGGTCAGATGGCAGTCGCTTTCGTAAAACTAGTGCCTACGTCAAATCTTGGGATTAGTTGCCAAAGCGGACCCCAGGCTCCCATGAGCCGTGGCGAATGCCGATGCCGGAATAACGCAAGGAGGATGATGATTGTGATAGCACCTCAATAAAAATCATTCTACTAACTAATAACTAAACTGTGCATTTTTACTTACGTTTACTAAGTTAAATTACCATCTAAATATTCTAAACTAATCAATCAACTAAATAACACTACAGACTCTACAGATTATAGATAATTATTCACAATCACAAATCTGCTTTCTTTTATATTTCATAAAATGGTAGCACATGGTACAAACGGTAGTACGAAGTTCCCGCAACAGACATAAACTAACATGGCCCCATCCCTAGTCGTTTAAATAGGATAGCATATCGCATTGTTAACTAGGCAAAAAGGGATGGACGCGCCTCGGCGCCGCTCAGTACAACCATATTGACCAGTATAAATGAACTCCGCGGATAATAAACAATATTCAACAAAATAATTAATTTGACTTAACTGTGGAATGTTATTCCATCTTTTTTATATGTGGAAGTGTTAGAAGACTTGCCACACCACTTATGCTGCAAGAGACCATTGTTTGCAACCAAATTTAATTATTTAAGATTTTTTCCCGAGCGGACACGAACACTGTTAGCGGGTCGTATACTTGGGCGCTACTGATCGGTGTCGCGCGCGTTCAAACTTTTATACACCTGTTAGACGCGCACCTGGCTCACTACACAACGTCACGACTACGTCATCGAGATACGTCACAGCGTCGCATCATCAACACTGCATCACGCCTGCGTATGCGCCGCACGTCACCATGATGTCACCCCGCGCCCGCGCATCGCATCTTCGATATTGGGCAATTGGTCCAACTGTGTTAATAAAACGGAAGTGCAAGCTCACTCTGAGCCTTTTTGACACCTAACATCGGGTCTTAGGACAACTCGTTAGATTAAGTTATAAATGTAATCTTTAATATTTTAATTAAATCTCTTATATCCGACGCAATCTTGTAATTTATCTCCTCCACTGCTGCCTCCCTATATAATTGGCGCAGTCGTGAGTCGAGTCGATTCGGTACGCGAAATCTAGCATCGATATCCCGTCCAGAGCACGAATCTACGTGTATATCGACTCTACCTCTACAAAGAACCGAGCAGCACAGACGAGGAGATCTATCTACAGTTGGCGCTTGAATACCTCTAGAGAAGAAGGAAACGTGAAATGTGGTGGTGAGTACACATAGGGTTTGGTTGCATTCCTGTGTATTTCCCCCTTTTCCGAAATTCTTCGTCCATCTTCCGCCTTTTCTAGAGATAGAGATTTCAGTGCATCGAGCACATTGATTTATTTATGAACTTAGATAGTAGGCTTCGGCGCATCGAGCGTATTGATTTATTTAGGAATTTAGATAGGATTATAGAAGAAGACGAAATGGCAAACAATGATTTTAATGACATTTTTAAAGCCCTTAAGGTTGTTCCAGAATTTGATGGAAACCCTAATGTTTTAGTTAGATTTATAAATATATGCGATCAGATAATTGCTAGGTATGTGAGAGCAGAGGCTGGAAATGAATTAAATAATTTGTCAGTCTTAAATGGGCTATTAAATAAAATCACAGGTTCCGCAGCGAGAACCCTAACAAATAACGGAATTCCCAGCACCTGGGCAGGGATTAGAGATTCCTTAATAAATAACTTTTCCGATCGCAGAGATGAAACAGCACTATATACAGATTTATCTATGATGACGCAAGGTAGGGACACACCACAGGTGTTTTACGAGAAATGTCAGCACATGCTTTGTACGATAGTGACTTATGTCCAATTGCACGAAAATATAGAAACCACTATAACAGCAAAAAGAGATTTGTACAAAAAGCTCACATTAGAAACATACCTGAGAGGTCTAGCTGAACCTCTTGGATCTCGATTGAGATGCATGAAACCCGACTCTATGGAACAAGCCCTCGAATTTGCACAAAAAGAACTTAACGTCATTTATTTACAAAATAAAAATAAAAACTACGAAATTGCGCAGAAATCTTACCCTACTAACAAAAAACACAGCTTTTCACCGAATGCTAATACTTATCCAATTAACTATAATCAGCCGCAGTATCAAAATCAGCAGCAGCAGCAGCAGCAGCATCAACCTAATAATAACACCTATCAATTTAGACCTTCCACTAATAATACTAACCCACAGCAAGCTGGCCCGTCTAGGACCCAGCAAATGCTCCGAGCGTTACCTCGCTCAAATATGTCTACAGGATTTAGGATTCCGCAGAGAACACAAGTTCAGCAGCAAAATAATACTCAACCAATGAGCGGTGTAAGCCACCCCGTAGCTCGCACTCTAGCCCCAACTAGAAACAACTGGAATCAACCCTCTCGTAATAACAATACAGCCGAGACGAACATGCACGAATTACAATCTTACTATGACTACGACTATGACAATAACTATGAGTGTCAACCACCAGAACAATTTTTGCCATCGGCAGGAAATTTTGAAATAGAACAACCGCAAGAATTTGACCCCCATTCCGATAGTATAAATGACTCGATTTTTTGCCAGGATCTTGTGAAAAACTCACCAAGATAGAAATTAATATTCAAAATCAACAACAGTTACCTTACATACAGATACGGAACCCTCCTCTTAAAATACTGATCGATACGGGCGCAAATAAAAGTTTCCTCAGCCCCAAAGCCGTCAAACAATTTTACGCTCAATACTCATTACAATACGATCCATTTATTGTTACCAACGTACATGCTTCAACTATCCACAAACACTCAGTAACAATACCTTCTTTCCCGGAACTTAACAATGGCGAACCATTGAAGTTATTTGTGTACAAATTTCATGATTATTTTGATGGTCTTATTGGATCCGATTTACTTGATTTGTGGCAAGCTGATATAAGCTACAGAACCCGTCAGTTGATAACCCCATTGTCTACCAACCCTATACATATGTATACATCCGGAAATGTCAATTTACTCGAAACAATAATACCGGCTAATTCGTCACAATTAATTGAAGTACCAGTAAACATAACAAATGGTGATATATTCGTGGAACAACAGGTACATTGCAATTGCATCGTAAGTAATTGCATAATTACTGCAAACAATAACATAAGTACAGTCGAAATTTGCAATAATTTCTCACGCGATATGATATTCACGCTAACTCAGCCGATTAGCGTTGAGTTATTCAATTCGGAGACTGAGTGCTACCGTAGCGGTGACTCACAACAATTCTCACGTGTCGACCATGTACTCTCCCGATTGCGCACAGATCATTTAAATACAGAAGAGACAGCTAATTTAAAACGACTTTGCACTAAATATGCCGACGTTTTTTATGTTGAAGATGAACCACTCACGTTTACTAATCAGATAAAGCACAGAATAAAAACAACCGATGAAATACCTATTTATGCGAAGACATATAGATACCCACAAATCCATAGGCAGGAAGTTAAATCTCAAATTGCAAAAATGTTAGAACAGGGAATAATTCGACCATCGACATCAGCCTGGAGTGCACCTATCTGGGTCGTTCCGAAAAAAACAGACGCTTCTGGTAAAATTAAATGGAGATTAGTTGTGGATTTTCGAAAACTAAACGCCAAAACTATAGACGACAAATATCCTATCCCCAACATAAACGATATATTGGACAAATTGGGTAAATGCCAATACTTTTCAACTTTAGATTTAGCCAGTGGGTTTTACCAAGTAGAGATGCACCCTGAAGACATTCACAAAACCGGTTTTAATGTAGAAAACGGGCACTATGAATTTCTTAGAATGCCAATGGGAACAAAAAACGCTCCATCAACATTCCAGCGCGTAATGGACAATGTTCTACAAGGCCTACAAAATTCCATATGTCTAGTTTACCTGGACGACATTTTAGTCTTTTCCACTTCCCTCCAAGAGCATATTAACAATCTAGAAAAAATATTTCAAAGATTACGCGAATCTAATTTCAAAATTCAAATGGATAAATCCGAATTTATGAAACAGGAAACCCCGTATCTAGGACACATCATTACCCCCAACGGTGTTAAACCGAACCCTGACAAAATCTCAGCAATTGAAAAATACCCCTTACCACAAACAACGAAACAAATTAAACAGTTTCTAGGTTTACTTGGCTATTACAGGAAATTCATACCAGATTTCGCTCGCATAACGAAACCCTTGACACAATGCTTGAAGAAAGGTGTAGGTATAAATATTAATCAGGAATACATAGAGTGCTTTGAAAAATGTAAAACTTTACTCATGAACGATCCTATTTTGATATACCCGGATTTTTCAAAGGAATTTATTCTTAGAAGTGATGCTTCTAACGTTGCGATTGGTGCCGTATTATCTCAGGGACCTTTAGGTTCGGATAAACCTATTTCATATGCATCACGCACATTAAATAGTAGCGAACAAAATTATAGCACAATCGAACGGGAATTGTTAGCAATAGTATATGCAACCCGCTATTTTCGCCCATATCTATTTGGCCGTAAGTTCAAAATAGTAACAGATCACAAACCTTTGCAATGGATGATGAATCTGAAAGAACCGAATGCAAGAATAACCCGATGGAGTTTACAACTCTCAGAATATGATTTTACCGTAATATATAAAAAAGGCAAGTCAAATACAAACGCGGACGCCTTATCACGTATAGAGATACATAATGAAGTTAGCTCCATTATACCAAATTCACCCGAAATACCTAATGTCCATGAACTAGGAAGCAGATCAACTGAGACAAACCACACAAGTGATGAGAGCCCCATCTTAGAAATTCCAATTTCCGATGAACCACTAAATAAATTTACGAAGCAAATAGTCATCCGTATTCTTGACCGTAAACCACGTATATCCGATACTGTTACAAAACCATTTGAGACACATTCGAAAACATATATCGAAATCTATGAAGGGAATTTAGAACAAGAATTAGTCACCTCAATTAAAAAACATGTAAACCCCAAACACCGCACCGCAATATTAGTCCAACCTTTAGAAAAAATGTACGCTATAGTCCCTATAATTCAAAAAACCTTTAAAAATTCATCCATGAAATTAATATTAGTAAAATCAGAAATCGAAAACATTAACAGTTACGAAAGACAACAAGAAATTATCCGGAACTACCACGAAGGTAAAACAAACCACCGTGGTATAAATGAGTCATACTTAGCATTATCACATAAATACTTCTGGCCGAAAATGCGCGAGAGCATTTCCAAGTACATAAATGAGTGTATTGTTTGCGGACAAGCAAAATACGAACGTAATCCAATTCATCCACAATTCCAGGTAGTGCCACCTGCAAGCAAACCTTTCGAAATCATTCACGCTGACACTTTGACTGTTGAAAATATTAAATATTTGACAATTATAGACTCTTTTACCAAATATGCCCAAGCATATCGATTACCAGATGGTACTGCACCCAGTATAGTTAAAGCTCTATTAAACTATTGTACGCACCATGGCTTACCTTTGACTTTAATAACAGACCAAGGCACCGAGTTCTCAAACCAGTTACTAGCCGAATTCTTAAGAGTTCACAAAGTAAACCACCATAAAATCGCAGCTAACGCACCAAACGAAAACGGATTAATAGAAAAATTCCACTCGACTATACTAGAACATTTAAGAATATTGAAGTTAAAAAACCGGGACCAACATTCTAAACATTTAATTCCGTACGCTTTGCTAGCATACAACAGTTCAATACACAGTTTAACAAAATGTAGGCCCTTTGATTTAATTACCGGACATTTTGACCCAAGAGACCCGATAGACATAGACACAACGGAACTGCTAATACAAAACTACATCAACGACCACCGAAACAAAATGAAAACTGTATACGATCTTGTACATGACACTTCCTTAACCCAGAGAGAATCTAACATGGAGAGATTAAACAAAAATAGAGACCCGATAATAGATTACTCCCCCGACCAAGAAATATATATACGAAATCCTGCAGCGGATAGACAAAAGTTAGCCCCTAGATATACTCACGACAAGGTCACAGAAAACTTACCTGTTCATATATACACTTCAAAAAAGCGAGGCCTTGTCCCAAAGTCCCGATTAAAAAAAGTACGTAAATCTCAATTGTTACAGGCCCCTGTTACTGACGTGGACATGCATCAACCTGGCCCTAGCTCAAGAGATCCGACTTGAAAGCTACGATAATGGACCCGGACTAGTACCATTCAAAATGGGACCCACTAAAGTTGTATCCCATTTTCACACATTTTTACAAAATATCAATCTCGACAATTTTCGCGACAACATTGACTTAATTAGAGCCCAACTCACTAATGCAAGTAACTCCTTAACAAATAATACTTTTAATTTATTTAAATTTCACATAAAATATTTGTATGCTAAGCTTGAAAAGGCTTCGGCGCAGTTGAGTACTTTTTCTAGCAAAAGGGTTCGTCGAGGGCTCATCAATCCATTAGGTTCAGTTATAAAAAGTATAAGTGGCAATTTAGATTATAATGATGCCATAAAGTATGATCATGCTATTAAAATGCTCAAAAGTAACGAAGGAAAAATATCTAAAAACTTTAATGAGCACATAAGCTTATGTAAAAATTGGATCCTCGAACAAAAGAAAATCTTATCTACGTTATCTAGTAATCATCAGATTCTAAATAACGAACTACTAAATTTGAAAAACAGTACCATTAAATCATTCAAATCACTACACTTAACGCAATTGTTCAGCATTATTAATGAAAATGTCAACGACTTGTATTTAGAGTTATTACGTATAGAAAACATACTAGCTTCTTTTCTTACTATTCATACTATTTCATACTATTTTCTTTTCTTTTTTTTTTTTTTTTTTTTTTTTTTCTTCTTTTTTTAGCTAGCTAGCTTTTCGTATGCTTGGTGACCGCGAGTCGCCCTGTAAGGGCCGTCTTGTTGGGTTGGTCTGTGGGCACAAGAGACAAACCGTTGACGCTACGTGGCGATCGAATCGAAACGCAGTCTGGCTCTGTCGTGCCACTATACGCTCACGAAGCGTAAGCGATTATGACGTTACCTAGGGCACACCTCGTACACTGACGATCAAATATTTGAAAGAGGCGCGTTCCTAGCACACATTCTAAGCTCGTGTACGTGAACGCGTGCCATGCTTGTATGAGTGAAATATGACAGATTGATTGTTCGCATTTTTGACAGGCGGTAACTGTGAGGTAACCGAGAGGGGGTGGGCAGCGCTTTTAGAGGGGAGCGGGAGTGGCCATACTGTACGATAGTATTACTCTTTATTATACTGTGCCTAGGGTGTATTCAAGTCAAGAGAGAATAGGCTATTACTGAACCAGTGAGTTCGGCGTTGTCGTCACTTACATCGGGTTCAACTAAGGTCAATCACTGGTCAGTTTGTAATAAAAAAATCTAGGTATTCAGACTTTACCTGGCAGGAGTCGTGGCCTTTAGATCCAGCGCACATATGCTTTTCAGTAAGCCCCGCAAAGTCCGAGAAGGCCTCCTTGCAACATTCGTTAGACACGATCGGTACTATAGTCTGGCGCAGCTCATTCTCCAATCCTGTACTATTCTGTTTTAAAAAAAAAAACAGTTTGAAGCTGTTAATAAATCACATTGTGCAAAAAATATGAGATTTAGAGAGGAAACCCTTCTGGGCGAGGGCCTCGCTCCATTGTAAGCCACGTCTTCGCCTCGGCCATGGAAAGCTCATTTTGAATCGAAAAAAGGGAGTTATTATAAGTCATCTGTTTATTAGTATAGTAATTCCAGTAAATAATATACTTACTCCTATGTCACCCCATCCGGTAACATTGACCAGAGTACCAGGTTCCAACTCGAAATCTGCATCGGGCAGCTTTACTTTAGCTACCTGAAATAAATGTGAATTATGTACGTCAATACGTAAATACGTATGTATAGTCGCCATAAGATATATCGGAGCTGCGAAAGTGTTCAAGATTCTCTGAATAAGCACTGTAACGCCTTTTGAAAAGAGGTGTCTTCATTGATAATGCAAAAATTGGGAGAATCCTCCCAAAGCCCAAATCTCCACCATCTGCCAAGGCTATTTGATAATCTCGACGGAATGAAGCTTAAGATCGTTACTGATCACATTGCTCTGAAATGACTGATCACCCTTGATAATCCAACTAGAATTATTTGGTCTTATTGACATTTAAAAGAAGGCGTTTCATGATGGTTTGTCTGGTAAGAGTGGTAAGCTTTATGTCCCTTCACATCATCTTCCTTCGCTTGTTCGATGGCGACTGTACATATCGTCACTAATTTGAAAAAATCTCGTATCTAACGCTGCTCCTCAAAGTTAAAACGCAGTATGTCTATATGCATTCCATACATACTTACTACAATTTTCTTTTCATTGACAGACGAAGATACAAGTTTTTTTTTAAAGTTGTGACGATATGTCATGTCCATGTCATGTGAGTCATGCAGTGAGATGTATCAAAATAACTGAAAATCACGCAAATGAATATATTTCTAAGTGTACCTTGCAACCAAACGGTACTGGCTCCTTAAGTTTTAACAGAGCGATGTCGTTCTCTATAGTCATGTTAGAAAAGCTGAACTCCTCGTGGTTGAACTCCTGTTCCACATCAATGAAGACGCCTCCGGTGTTCAGCCGGTCGGAGCCGATGAGAACCCTTTTTGTTGCGTTTTCTTGCCTGGGAATTATAAATAGTACATCAGCTTGCGTGGATCTATGTATGGTGGTCATAACACACGGGTATTTCCATCTGGCTAGGATATTTAAAACAAATAAGTTTTTTCGCACAAAAATTTCAGTTTTGGCACAAGTTTTTATCGCCGACTGTACTTTTCTTTCAACAGTCTTCTACTGCTCTCCGAGACGTTTTTAAAAACCACTAACTCGATAAGGATACGACATTTCGTTACAGAGTTCCTATGGCCATTTTTCTGCTCCATCATCAGATCAGCGTGACCATTGTCACATATGTGTGCAAAATTTCAGCTCAGTCGGAAACCGGGGAGTGGGTCAAATTTAACTTGTTTATTGTTTATTTATTCAACCAACTTACATTTACAGCATAGTGCTAAACATGAAAGTTATAGGTCATAATATCACTAATTAAAATTAATTCAATACAATTCAAATTCATATTTAAAATTACAATCAAAATTAAAATAAATAGTATACAATTATTCAATGTTTTACTTGTCAACTTAACAATAATAATAGTTGCAGGTCTGAATAATCGCTGCACATTAACTCATAATCGTAACATTTAATTAGCACTGTATTGTGGTAGGCGTGTGGATCGATTCGAGATAACGAGAAGCTGTGGCCAGAAATCTCGACTCCGTGTGCGAAAACAGGTCTAATGTCGGATCATAGAGGAGAGTATTGTTGACGAGATTTAAGGCCACGTACACGGGAGAATTGCTCAAGTTGTTTTCGGCGTTGGCGACCTGGAATAGCGGCCGTTGGCGTGGACGGAGGGTACCTCTTATGTGTAGCGGTACTTTAAACGATATATATTGTAACAACGAAGGATTATATATAGTGCCTCGTAGCAGCCTGAAGAAATATTTGATTACCGCAATCCGTCTACGCATTTCAAGGCTTTGGTAAGATACCATTCCTAGCACAAACAGGGTCGGGTATAAGTAAGGGTAGAAACCATGAATTTTATAGTATAGGTAACGGACAAATGACTTTTGAACTCTTTCGATTAAGGTAACATGTTTTTGATAGTGTGGATTCCATACTATGCAGTTACTTTCTAGCACACTGCGGACATAGGCATTGTAAAGTAGCGAAATGACATTGTGACTATTGAAATGTTTTGACTGCCTTAAGACAAAACCAAGAGACTTACGCGCTTTGTTACAAATCTGTACAATGTTTTGATCGAATTTTAGCTGTGTATCAAAGCACGTGCCTAAGTCACGCATAGTTTGAATATTTTGCAGCACCTTGCCATTTTACGTGTATAACCGAGAGTTGGTTAATGATGTCTTTGAGTATGACATGCTTGCACATTTAGCAGTATTGAGGTGTAGACTATTATTTAAACCCCACCGATAAACGGCGTCAATGTCCGATTGCAGTTTGCTGGCATCAGAGTCAACCTGGATTGGTTTAGCTAATTTGACATCATCAGCAAACATCAGAACAGTAGAGTACTTGACGACTTCGGGCAGGTCATTAATTGTGATTAAAAATAAGAGGGGGCCAAGCCTGCTGCCCTGCCCTATACCCGACGTCACTGGGTATTCCAAAGAATCAGCTTTATTATAGGTGACATACTGGGTACGGCCAGATAAGTAGTCAGCAAAGAATGCTAACAACATTCTCGAGAAACCTGCTTTCGCCATTTTTTGTAATAGAATGTCACAGTTTATCCGGTCAAAGGCCTTTTGGAAGTCAAGGTAAACCACATCAACTTGCTTTCTATCTTAGCTTATAACTTGCAAGATTTGATTACACAGCGTTGTCTGTGGGCAACGGGACAGGTGAAAGTAAATAAAAGCTTGTAAAAATGCTTACTGTATCCAGTCGATGAAGTAAGTACAATGGGCAGCAGTCAATATAAAGCGCTCATGTATAATGGAACCACCGCAGAACGCCTGGTAGTCTTCATCCTCGGGCTTGTAGTACAATGCCACGATGAAAGGAGCGTCTTCAATGGTCACTGTGTGACCGCCGATTATCTCCAGGTTGTGGTTGGTGCAGTTGTCCGTTTTATACAGAGCTGGAAGTTTGTAATTTGTAATAACAAACCGTTTTACAAATTCTAAGTTTCTAGATAATATTGTTAGATTAGGGTCTTTCAAACATATCGACTTGGAAACGGCTTTTGCCGACCAAAAATCGTTCGTTAATATGAACATGCGTACGGATGCGTTCAGCGACGACGACGCGTAAGCGTCTTCATACTAACGAGCAATTTTTGGGTCGGATACCGCGTCGATAGGTTTGGGGAAACCCTTAGTTAGTCGCTTCCGCGACGAATGCCAGTGCAACCTGGCCGAAACGTTGGGAAAAAAGGTAAACTAATGTTAATTAATCGCGTGCGACCTGTATGTGACTTTAAATATGTGTACAAAGCGCGAGAACTTAAAGTGTTATAAACCCTTAGTTTTCAAAGCGAACCCCAGGTTTCCATGAGCAGTAGCGAATGCCTGGATAACGCAATGAGGATGATGATTGCCAGACTAAAGACAGATTTACCATTAGGAGTAGTAGCTTAGCGTGGTATGGGCATGTATTAGGATAGGTGAATCTCAAATAGGCGAGGGCGAAGGGAAAATCTAAACAATGATGGATGGACTGTGTATACGGATATGAGAAAGAAAGCAGTCAGTGCTGAGATGAACACACAGAAGGGAAGAAAAATACTACTATTTACCGATCACATATTTGACATTATTATAACTAAGATAACGTAGGATAAGGGTACCTAGGAGGAAGATCACCGGTTTGCTAAAAAATATTGTCATAACAGTTATTTTCAAAATAGAGTGCAGAAGTGGGACATTTATCGCCAAATTTTTATTTATTTTATATTTAATTGACTTGTTACCTGCGCTAGATACGACTTGAATAAATGCCGCAATAGCTAAAAAATACACTGGCTGGAGACCCATGGCGAATGTGCTTATGCGTCGAAATAACTTTTATTAATGTTAGGATATCAGTACAGTTACAACATTTATTAATTTAATTAAGGATAATCTAATCATTATCAATGCGAAACTAATGCAGGAATAATGAATGAAATAACTAATTGGACTGACACAATTTTTTTAATAAGTAGGTATGTCAGTGATTTCGTCCGCGTTTAAATTAGGGCAATGGGATTAATGCTGAAATCTGATCATGTGATTTTTTTTTGTATGAGTATGTGTCATAGAGGAATAAGTAAGAAAGAGTTATAACTCCATACATCAGTAAATTTGAGTTTAACCGTAACTAAGGATTACGTGATCATTATCTAGACCCCCCCCCCACATCATCAAAATAAAGCAAAGCAAATAAACCCCACCCCTCTATAGTGCTTACGTAATACTTGAACGGCCCCAAAGCTCAGCCCACAGCCACTAGTATGTAATAAATTATATTTTTGACTAAAGGGATCCATAGAACTATTTCTATTTTTTTAGCTTCAAAATACTTTTATATTCAAACTACCAAGGTGACATACATGATTTTGACTAATTTGAAATCCTTAAAGTGTGGCAATTCATTTGATACCCATCACTCCGTAACTTGAAAGTACATGTTTGTTTTTTGCCGTCCCAAAGTTTAACAGTTGTCGTTTTTTTCACTTTGGAATATTTGAATTAAAAAAAAAGAACTATTGGACATACATACATACATACATACATACAATCACGCCTGTATCCCATAAAGGGGTAGGCAGAACACATGAAACTACTAAAGCTTCAGTGCCACTCTTGGCAAATAAGGGGTTGAAAGAAAACGAAACTGTGACATTGCAGTGACAGGTTGCCAGCCTCACTATTGGACATACAAACATAATTCTTTCACCAAAAGATAACTTAAGTTTTGTTATATTACAACTACTCATTGAAAAAGTAAGAAGTTTTCCCTAAAACGGTCACAAGTATGATATCCACGATTTTTTATGTAACTGACAAAGTGGGACGGTCGGCCCTAAACTTTGAGGCCCTGAAAATGTGCTTAAATTTGACATTAAAATTTATGCACCGGCATCAAAATAATAACTTTATTACAGTCTTATTAATCAGGTTTTATTGAAAACCGATTTTCGGTAGGTTACTAGAACCGACCAAGTGGGACGTTTTACTAAACTCACTCACATCTTACTAGTACTTTTGTACAAATTCATGATTACAGCAGCTGTATTTTAGTGAATTACAATAGGAGAAGGAGAAATAGCATATTACTAAAAAATCTATTTTTAAAAACCATAATTTACATCAAATTTTTCATTGCTAGCAAAAACGACTACTACTAGACTGCATAAGGCAGTGAGGTGGAAACCACTTCCAAATACTTGACAAAAAAAAACTCGCTTAATATTCGCAACAAACTATTAATTCATCACACCCGCACTTTAAATGTGATATTGCACGCAGGTGGAGCGTGAGTTATAGAAATTCGTTCTCCCAAGTGAATAATGAAATTTCTTGTACCGTACTTAACTTTTTTACATCTATTTACATATTGCAAGTGTGATGAAAAACATTGTGTGTAACTCGGGGAGTATGATTATTACTAACTCGAGTTTTTAAATCGCTCCGGCAAGCCGTCGCGATTTAACTTACTCTCGTTAGTAATATTCTTCCTGCACAATGTACTATTGTTTTACAAGGGGGCAAAGTTGTTGTTTAACCGCACGTGCCAAAATTGATACCCGAGCAAGCGAAAGATACCAATATTGAACCGCGAGCGTAGCGAGCGTGGTGTTGGCCCGACGCTACGCTCGCGAGACGCTAGATGTGGGGGCCCCTTATTGATGAGTAATCATTTATTCGCAGACACGTCTCCGGCGCCGTCCTCAACGCGCTAGCGAACATCGCGGCGAACGTTCGCGGCACCAGCGCTCGCCTCGAGTTGCTCACTCGTCTACTCGAGTTGTTCGTGCAACTAGGCTTGGGAGGCGAGCGCGCTACGGACCGTTCGCCTGCTCCCGTGTTGAAGAGTTCCGGCAGCGCGGGGAACCTTGGCGTACTCATACCTGTTATTGCGGTCAGTGCAGTTTGCAGTTTATATACAGCTGTTACATTCTGTATTCATGTGACACGTCTCTAGTGCATTAGCAAACATCATGCCGAGCGTTCACTTCACGGAACTATTTTATCGCTCGTCTCCAGCTATTCACTCATTTGAATTTCCTTATTCCGAATAGTGATGCGTGCTCAACCCATTTACACTGTGCGAAAACTCGCTTGTGAGTTTCAGTATACCGCTTTGATAGGTGTGCGGCAAGTACAACATAAACCTTGTCGCATCCTTGTGTCCGTATCGCACTTACAAATAATGCGAGAAGGACGGCCTGACGTGAGCCTTTATTGCGCGACCGTCCTTGCCAGCCTAATTTGCTGAATGGTACCTAAACACTCTAAACAATCCGAAATGTAAGTAAAATTGCATGGGAGTGCGCGCGTCTATAAATCGTAACATTCATTAGGAAATTAAAAGTAATTATTTTTCACAGGTACTAGTGAAGCGACTGCCACCGATAAAGAACCCTAAGCCCCGCCTCCACAAGCTGTTCCGAGACTACTGGCTCTACTGTGTAGTGATGGGGTTCACCGCGGCAGAATCACGTAAATATCGCCTTTGATTGTCTACGTTGGCTCTTTGACTATTTCTTGTTAGACGGCGTTTCAAGTTTTTGCCAGAGAGAAACTAGTTTGAATTAAGGGACTACTTTTTCTGTACGGAAGGAAAATACAAGCACACTGGAGGAAAACTGTGTTCTTAGGGATGTTGAAATTTCAAATGGAAAGTAGGATGTTATACATTTTACTGCGGAATGCTGACGTTGTTTTATGTAGAGCATTTTTTTTCTTTTTTGCGTCTTCCTTAAGCTATCCTAGCTTTTTTATCACAACTCGCGAGTTTGGGGTTAGTTCGGCAACTAATCCCAGGAATTAGCGTAGGCACGAAAGCCTAAAAGCCTAAGGGGTAAACTAGGCCCTGTTGGGATTACTACGGGTTTTCACTATGTTTTCTTCTGCCGAAGAGCGATAGATCACTAGCACTCTTCAAGTAATATACACATACAGACGCCAACACATATAATTATTGAAGCTGCCGAAATCAAAATATCTGAATACGTTCTCTAAGGGCGTTTTCAAATTCGATGAGATCGGATGTTGGAAGGATCTTACAGTTAAATGTCAAAGATGTCGCCTTTAATATATTGGACATCGGTCCTACATCCGATATCGGATAATGTGAAAACGAAAATCCTTGACAATAAAGACGTATTCAGATATGTGAAAGTTATGGTCGATTCAATATATCTGATGGCGCCTATACAATACAAAGCGCAAAGACTTGGAACGCTGTCTTAGGGTTTCTTCAAACTTATTGACGCGAAATTGGCTCCAACCGGCCAAAAACTGCTTTACGCGTCGTTGTCGCTAGCATACTAACGACAGGGGCGGCTCACTCCCCGATTCTATCGCCGCGCTACAATTTCATGCCGCGACCCATTCAGTGGTGACGACCTTCGCGCAGCGCAAAAGAATTCAATGTCGGCTGCTCGCGTGCGGTCCGTTTGTTAATGTAGGTAAGAATTTAGAATGGCGGCATTTTGTGAACATCAAAGGAGTGAGCCTTCTGTAATTGTAATATTATGTATTCTGTGCTAACGAGCTATTTTTGATCGGTGGAAGCCGATTTCGATATGTTTGGGGGAGACCCTTATTCAACTGTATCTGACCTTACTAGAGACTAACGTGTTCTCTTCTCCCGGCGGTGTAGCAATGCGCAAGCGTGAGTATGCGGCTTGTAGACCGTTATGTGTGTTTGGTTTTCATGGGTTGACGTACCTATTGACTTAGGCCCACTTGCACCAACCACTTAACTCAGGGTTAGTGGGCTGTCATCTGTCAAATTCCATATAAAATGGTGGGTTAATCCTCCATTTTCATTGGTGCAAGTAGCCCTTATTGTGACAAACGGACTGTTAGTGTCTCAAAGTTGTAAATGTTGTTCTAGTCGGAGAGCTAAGACTTCATGCCAAGAGCTACAATGCGCGGCAAACTTTTAGACTTTGTGACCTTACCTGCGCAGAAGCGATTTTTCTTATTTTAGGTAGTTTTTTGCTCCCACCACCGCGTCTAATGGTCTAAAAGTTTGCCGCGCACTGTACATGACATATAACGCGCCTATGGAATATGTCAGCAATCAGCCACTGACAAGTCAGTACAAACTTGGCGTTGTCGGAATCTGCCTCGCTTAACGGCTCAGCCACGACATTGGTCTAAGCGCGACAGCGGTGAGCGGCGGCCATACATTGGAGAGAGACACAGCGATGGGACTTTTCATTCACACGTATGGCTGCCGCTCACCGCTGTCGCGCTTAGACCAATGTCGTGGCTGGGCCGTAAGTCTTCATTGGCTCACAATTTGGAAGTTAAAACTTTTTAGCGTATCCACGGTATACTTTTTTCTTTTATAAACGCAATCCGACGCCACTGACAGTCCGTTGTTGCAGTTAGTGTACAGGTTTATTGTAATTGTGGTGTTATAGTTCTTGATATATTTAAATAAATATTTGAAGTACTAGTTAGACACTTGCATACCATGGGTCCATTTCTTAAAACTGAAAGTTACTAGTTTCAAGCGGAAGTCTCTTTCCAACTTGTCATATTAGACATTGACAACCACTTGTACATTGTAACTTGTAGCTTCGAGAAATGGGCCCCTGCCCTTCTAGCATATTACGCCAGTTATTTTTCTATGAAAGACGAGGGGAAATTTATCCTTAACTTGCGACTGGACATAGTCGGACTGGCAAGGTCGCCATGTAAAGTTTTCACTTGAAACAATCATAGTACGTGTCGGCTACAACTCTAAACTATGGCACCACATTTTAAACGTTGTATATTAACAATAAACAAATTAACCGTTACAGAAATATTTGGTAGTGTGCGTATTATTTCAGAGTGTGCTTCTTAGGTCAATCATAGTGCAATGTTAGACTTTTATTTAAGAAAATTAGTTTGTACCCTTATTTGCGGGTGGTACAGTTATATCGCTGTTTCAAGACGTCGTGATATAACTGAGTTATTTTCTTTTACGTGAATGTTCCATCTCCATTTCATCAAAATTAAAAATAGTCCAAATTTCAAACACCATTGGTTTTGTAATAAAAGTATTGGTAGAATGCTTCTGGAGTGTTAAAGTTTTACTTTTTTAAAGACCCCTTGAAATTAAATAATATATCCTGTAATTAATTCGTACTGATATACCTACCCGTATGATGTTTAAAATACTTAAATTCAATAGTGATTATTCAATAGCCACAATATTTTTTGATATATCTGCTGTGCCTATATCTCAGGGAGTCAGGGGCCCTTCTTAGATTTAGGTTTTTTAAACAGCTCCTGAATAATCACTATCAATTTAAAAAAAACAACCAATAAAACATCATTATCTCCTCAGGACTATGGCCGCAAGAATGGTACGCCGGTGTAAAAGAGATAGCTGTCAAATCTCCCTACCTTGTCTCGCAAACTTCACTCCGGTCCGACCTGCGCGAACTTCAGTACACTTCGGCTGTCAGAAACGACTCTGTGTCAGTGACTGAGCTTCAAGAATTGAAAACGCAGATATTAAACCTTTTAGATCATCCGCAAGATGTGTCGGTGATAGTTGGGAAGCTGACGTTTGCGCCTTGCATGTATCTACTCAGTGTTTACTGGCTTGAAACTTTAAGGTAAGTAAAAGGTAGAATATAGTTCATAAATAGTTGGCTGATCCTATCATTTCAAAACTTGGAAAAGATCTAAGTCATAAGAATAACTTGTTTGCTTTAAACAATACCAATTACACAAATATACATTTATACATATCTTTTTCATAGCGTCTATAGAAATCTTAACCATATTTTGTCACTTGTAGGGTGACCAACTCTCCGGAACCCAGTCTGCAGCCGATCATCGAGTATTTAAGCGACACGGCACTGCAGAAGGATAAGAGTATGATGTGGCAATGCGTCGCCAGGTATGTTAACCATCAGACTTATATTGACCGGGATATAGACCGTGATTACCTTTTTGATTTTTGTCGAGCTCCCGATATTTCGACGCAGTTGCATGCATCATGATCACGGAAAACTGACGAAGGCGGGTGGATGTTAAAGTTGCATAGACAGCGCTGCGTTCACTTTCAGCGTTACCACTGGTCGCATTCACACTCGATGGTCTGTCCAAACACACTACACTCACAGTGTCACTACGTTTGTTCAATTCTGACTTCACCGGTTTTTTTACACAATGATGAAAATAACCGTGAATCATTCAAAACTCTTATGTTAACCATCTACGAAGTTGATGACATTTCAAAATATTTCTCTACTTAAATACTAAAAAAAGTCACGCCTGTTTCTCATACAGGGGTAGGCAGACAGTACTCTAGTTTCAGTGCCATTCTTGTTTAAAAAAATGACACTCGAAAACACCGAAATCTTCAGACTTCCAGCTGCTCATCATCTTCGTTAAGAAAGATTATGATGATGATTTGACGGTCCCATCCTATTATATAATCAGCTTGACAACTGGTACCGTTTTTACGAAATCGACTGCTATCTGACCTGCCAATCCAGTGGGTAATCTAGGCCCCAGCGTCCCCATGGGGTTAGTTTGATTTCCTCACCATGTTTTCTTTGGAGCCACTAGGCTCCCAGCGCTTATATTATGGACAAAGTATAGAATTTTGTTATATCTTCCACAGTGTCGGAGACAAAGTGTTCCTCAAATTCCTAGACGTCATGTCAGAAAAGGTGAAGGACGAGTCCCGAGAGCGCGAGCTCGAGGGCCACGCGCAGTTCCTATTGGTCAACTTCAACCACATACACAAGCAAATAAGGAGGGTGGCCGACAAGTGGCTGGCCGGACTTGTGGATAGGTTCCCGCATCTACTGTGGAACTGTAGGGTATGTTCAAATAATCGCATTATTGTGTGTGTGTGTGTGTGTGTGAGAGCCACGCGCAGTTCCTATTGGTCAACTTCAACCACATACACAAGTATCATTCGTTCATCACCGGTTGAGTTTAAATCGACGAGAAAAGTGGGCTCCATTTTGAAAATAGTTATCGATTTATGACTTTTATGAGTGATAGATTGTTCGGAATTTTAAATAGGCCACAGGGGCACTTTTACACGCCATATACAAAATATTTAAAATTGAATTGAAATTAAAATTCCGCAGGTACTCTGGTCAATGTTGGACATCCTGCAAGTCCTGAGCTTTAGTTTGGAGCTGGACCCCAATCAGGAGACGCCACTGCTAAAAGTACCAGGCACCGAATTCTCTCTGCAACTGCAGGATACTTTAGAAGGAAGAGAGGTAAGCCCACACAATGTATTATCAGGGGCGGCTCACTCCGCGATTCTATCGCCGTGCTACAAGTACATGCCGGCGGCCGCGAGTTCGCGGCCTAATCAGGCCTAATCACACGATATAACGTCGCGTGATAAACAATATAACGTCGGGCCGTCCTTTTCGCACTATTTGTAAGTGCGATAGGGGGTGCACCGATACGATAAAGTTTATTTAACTAGTGTGCTACGCCCGCTGGAGACGCCTTTGTCGTAAATCGTTACAAGATGGTTTAAACTTTGAATGATCATATAGCTATAAAGAGTTTCGCTCAGTCAAAATGTTTTTTCGAGCTAGGTACCTGTATTTGGGCCATTTTTTTCAAAGTTGTCCACCCCACTTTTTTTGTATTTGGAAATTTTTATGTGGTTTCCACTCAGAATCGCAATTCTAACAGGACAAAAAAAGTGTCCCTAGGTTTTTTTCCCATTCCGTTACTATTTTTTCATACATTTTGTATGGCGGTAACGGAATGGAACGTTCGAAAAAATGTATGGAAATCTTGGGACATTTTTTTCTCCTATCAGGATCGAAAGAACTCGCGATTCTGAGTATTAATCGCGTAAAAAATACCCATGTTACAAAAAAAGTGGGGTGGAACTTAAAAAAAAATGGCCCATTTTTCTTGTTATATACAATCGAACCCAAAAACAGCTTCCTGTTGGCTTCTTACCACTCGGCACTAAAAAGACGTTTTGTTTTCAGGGCATAGTGAAAGATTTCGCTGATCGATGCCACGGCATTGTGCAGGAGGCGATGAAATGGGCACCGCAGTCCACACGATCACATCTGCAGGAGTATTTGAATCAGGTAAATTGTTTCTTATCTATCTAAAAAAATAACACGTGTCCGTATTACTTCCAAAATAAACTACCTTTTAAACTTCGCATTTTGTTTACATACGTTTGTATGGCATAAACCTGGAAAAATGGTAAAATAATGATATTTGCTTGCTTTCGACCTAGGAGTGTGTCATTTATCTAAGGAAGGCTTAGTTTAAAAATAAATTAAAAAAACACATATTTACGTACAATATCAAATTCTTAGCATCTCTACTGCTACTGTTTTGTTGCAATTTGAAAGGTAACTTACTTATATTTCACTCACGCATGACCGTCTCCCAATTCGTTTCAATACGAATTCTGGGTCACTGTTTCAATCAAACGTTGTTTCAGGTCCCGAACTCAACGCTCTGGCACCACGTAGGGCTGGCACTAGCGACTGGGGCGTTACTAGGAGCGGCTGGTCTCAACCGCGCTTCCGCCCCACTGTCTCGTGCCGCTTTAGAGAAGAGACCACCTTGCGTGACGCAAGACTCGGCTGCGTTGCTTGCTGTAGTGTCACAGAGGAGTCGATACGCGGGTGAAGTAAGTATCTAGCCTGTCGACACTTACATGGCGACCCTGCCAGGTTTTTAGTCTTTAGTCAGTGCTAAGTAGTACAATAGCGCATCAGCCCTACTGTCTCATGCCCACTTAGAGAAGAGGCCTCCTTGCGTGACGCAAGACTCTGCTGCATTGCTAGCTGTAGTGTCACAGAGGAGTCAATATGCTGGTGAAGTAAGCATCGTTACATGGCGACCCTGCCAAGCTTTAGAGTCTAGGTCTGACACTAGCGACTTGGGCGTTACTAGGAGCGGCTGGTCTCAACCGCGCTTCCGCCCCACTGTCTCGTGCCGCGTTAGAGAAGAGGCCTCCTTGCGAGACGCAAGATTCGGCTGCGTTACTCGCTGTAGTGTCACAGAGGAGTCGGCGTGCCGGTGAAGTAAGTATCCTTACATGACGACCCTGCCAAATTAGTGCGACATACTTGTCCTATTAAAACAGAGAAGGCCTTACCTTTTTATTTGTAAATTTCTTGTGTGACATTAGTGGCTTTTGATTTTCGTGGCCAGTGACTTCGAATTTCGAATACGACTTTTTTTTATTAGGACTACAAATACCACTCTGTGCTACAACCATCAGGCCCACCGGGCCGCCGGTTTATTCTAAATGAACTCCTATTTTATAAAACCAGTTTTCTAAAACCTGCTGTTATTTAAACATCGCAGGATGTTACCACCTAGTCCACTTTTTAACACAATATTTTCATCACCAGATATCTGGCACAGTAGCAGCGGAAGGCGGCGGCGAGGCGGCCTTATGGCGCGTCGGCGCTCGTCTCCACACCGCACTGAAAGACGCGTGTAGCAGCGAGAGCGAGACGGCACACCGTGCGGCGTTGTGGCGTGCCACAGCGCTATTGGTACACGCGCGTCATCATGCTACTCATGATGGGACGGCAAGAGCTTTGCTGCATTCAGTGGGTGAGTCTTTCTCAAGCAATATTGTAGCTAGTAGAAAGACAGTGTCTTGCGGCATTGTGGCGTGCCACATGACGGTTTCATTCAGTGGGCGAGTTACTATCTCAAGTAATAGCCAGTAAGTCATTGTAGATATGTCAATAAAAGACGCGTGTAGCAGCGAGAGCGAGACGGCACATCGTGCGGCGTTGTGGCGTGCCACAGCGCTATTAGTACACGCGCGTCATCATGCTACTCATGATGGGACGGCAAGAGTTTTATTACATTCAGTGGGTGAGTCGATTCTTTAGCGTTAATGTGTAGGTGGGGTACCTATTATGACTAAGAAGTTAATTCCTTATCGAATGTGGCTAGCAAAAGCTTGTTTCAGAAGTATCGCAAAAAAAAATCAGTAAAGCTGCGATGAATTTGGGTGTTATGATGTTCGCGGAGACTTTTGAAGCAGTTTCGCCTACCAGAGAGAATTTCCTTCTTCAAGTCATTTGCATCTTTCTTTCCCTTTCCTTTTGATATATATTATGTATAAAATATAAAAATTTTACCTTCCAATAAAATTGTTATTATTTTGCCTGGTATATCCGAGGTCTTATATAGAGAGAGTACGTCGTAGACGTCGCATCGGACCGATAGATGGCGCCATCGTTCGTTGTAAGTCGCTCCGGCGTCACACCGCCGCGATGTTGGTAGTCCCGTTTTCCCCACCTGCAACATAAGGCTCCTATGCGCCCCGACCCGCCACCAGCCACCCTCATTGTTGAGGAGAAGTGCCGACGGTATATTAAGCCTACCAGGAAGGCATCACTCAGACCTCGGATATACCAGGCAAAATAATAACAATTTTATTGGAAGGTAAAATTTTTATATTATTTGTGCCGTTTGTATATCCGAGGTCTTATATAGAGACCTGTTTATTATCTCCTGGTGGCGAGTCAGCTGGCGCGCCACCCTTTGGTAGCCCTATTGGCATAGCATAGAAGAATAAGTGAATCGGTTGTTGAACCGATTTGACAGATGTATCAGTCGAAATCGCCTTCGATCCGCGAATATCTCGGTGCCAGAAACGCCTAAAGAGATTTTCGTGATGACGTTTAGCTTTAGTCAGCGAATAGTTAGAGAAATGACATTATTATACATCGCAGATCAAAACCAAAAAAGATGTAGGCGAGGCTGACTTGAACAAGATACAAAAACCTTAGATACACTTTTATTATTAACAGACACGTTATTTTATCAGGTTATTATAAACCCAATTTCAGACACAAAGTGTGGAAATTAACTGTAAAAGTAGTGTAACTATCTGTACTGTAGCAGGGTAACGTAATTGATACTGCTTTTATCAACCCTTCGTAAAAATTATCTAAATCAATATTAGCTTTGATATGACTATTTAAAGTCCAACGTCTTACGTCCATATCAAACACAGAAAAAGGTCAACACTCGCGCGCCCGAGGGCTATTTGTTACGATACTGGTATTTTCGATCAGACTATTTCGCGTCAAGCGAGCGCGGTTACAAGCGAGACTCCTGAACTCTGAACTCTTTTTAGTGAGGGCATTTGAGGATACTGATCGCTCGGTAAAACTAGTCTAGAAGATGAAAAGTACGAGCGCTGTCGATTGCTACTACACTGGACGGAGGTATCAGTCGATTTCTTCAAGTCAGTCATTGACTCTTAGGGTAATCCATTACCTAATCCAAAACCCGATGCGACGGATTTCTACTTCGTGCAATGAAGGTCGACAGAGTAGACTGAGAGGTGACGTCAGTGTCGCATCGCTGGTGGTTGCTGAACACGTCGTGGTAGCAGGTCAAGGGGTGAATTAAAACACCGCCACACATGCGCGCTTTGAGAGCGTAGGCGGAGCGCAATAATGGCGGTGCACCGCACAAACGCTGGCGTTGCGCCCAGTGGGCGCTAGCGGGAACTAACGAGCGCGGATTGCGAGCGCAACGCGCGCGGGACGCGAGCGGAATGCGCGCGCATTCAGCGCGCTGATAGCGTAGCGTTAGCGAAGCGGAATGCGCTTTATGTGTGGCGGAGGCTTAATACGTACCGTTGTACGGCGTAATGCAGGGCTCTCGCAGACGAAGAGGTACGATGACGGGCGAAGCAGAAGAAGGCGAGGTCACCGAAGGTCACTTACTTGGCTCCCAGGGGGTGCATACTGACCTCGTACGACAGTCTGTTGGAGTCAGCAGTTACTGTCGTAGTTACTCGTAACAGAAGAGATGTAGTCCTGCCATCGTACAGCATAACATACAACCGAACTGTGCATAGCATATAGTGCTATGCGAACCTTAATCCGGCTGCATGACACTTCAGTCGCCAGCGCCACCGCCTGTTGAAGATTATTTTCCATCGGAAGAGCTTTACTTTGTACAATATTCCGATTATTGAAGGTCTTATCGGGCTGCAAATGCAAGCAAAACAGGAGCGATTGGCCTACAGCTATCGGCAGCTGTACGAGGTAATGCTGGAAACCAACCTCCCTCTGTAGACTACGAAAGTTGTGAAATTGATGAAATCAGGTTCTACGATCGAATCAAGCACTATATTAATTCAGTATAGTCAAGCCAGATGATAACTACTGAAGTCCTCCTGAGTTCCTGGCCCCTTTCGCTTTGAGCTGGAATCTCAAGTTCACTAAGGCGAAGCGGGTTTATTTTTCCCAATTTGTTTATTAGAGGCTCGGCGAATAAGTTAATCTGTCGAATGGACAGGGGGCGCCACAAGCCTCCGGGAAATCGTCGTGTACTTGGAACCCCCGCGGCCAGATTACCGATCGGTTTTGGTGTCCGCCCGGTAAACAGACGCACGCTCAGGATGCAGCACGCTGGCTCGAATTCAGATCTGGACATTCTGAAAGAGTTTTTTTTTTTTTTTTTTTTTTTAATTCCGCAAACCTTTACGATGTCTTTGACCTACACAATGAGCGACGTACAGGAATCACAGGGTCGTCTCGCGAGGCGCCTCTCCGATTAGATAGCTCGCGAACATCGTCAGGACACCCTCGCAGCAGTGCGGCTCCTCGTCCGGTTATTGACGTCTTACCTCGTTCAACTATGGGTGGCCAAGCCACGTTAGGACGTAGCATCTTTAGAATTTATCTGTTCTCACTTCGGCGACGGAGGAGTCATTGGTCAAAATAGAGTGTAAATACTGTCGAAGTACTTCACGGGAACTGGAAAGAGAAGAGTGGATACCATAGTGTACGGGATGTCAGCTGATAGCGGCGCCCGGCGTCACATTGGAGGGCAGTATCAGCCTGGTCAGCAACAGAGTCTGCAACGATACCGTAGCAGACGGAGCCCGGATATGGTCGTGGCACCATTGTAGGGGAAGACAGTGCTCGCGGTGAGCGTGACATCTTAGGCGCGACGGGCGTTATCAGCGTGGCGGCTAGTAGTACCAAGGGACCACATCAGCAATCTTACCAGCTTGTCACTGCAGCAGACGATGTTACGTTCGGCGGTGAGATTGAGACGGCCGTCGTCAGCTCGAAAGGCGTCTTCGATGCCCCTGTCGCGTCACGCAGTATCGTGCTCGGTGGCCCTCTCGAGGTCGCCGCCGTCAGCGCGGGAGGCACCGGCGCCAGCATGGCAGTCAGCTACATCGGTGAACAGCATCAACAGAGTTCGCGGCGTCGTCACGGCAGACGCGGCAGGAAAATTAGCGACGCCTTCGCGGCAGCCGCAGTATTGCGCTCGGTGGCGCGATGAAGGTCGCCGCGTTTGCAATCTTACCTCGTGCGATCGAGGCGACATCAAGGCGCCAGCATCAGCGTGTCGGCCGACGACACCGGTGGAAAACTTCAAGTAGCTTGCGGCGATGTCACGGCAGACGCAGCAGAAGGATTGCGACGCCTGTGCAGCGGTTAACAGTATTACGCTCCGCATCACCACTGAGGCTTGTCACGGCAGACGAACGCTCTGCATCATCATCGAGGCGCCAGCATAAGCGTGGCGGCCAGCGATACTGGTGGACAGCTTCAGCAGGGTCGCGGTGTTGTCACGGCAGATGAGCGCGCTGCATCACCATCGAGGCGCCAGCATAAGCGTGGCGGCCAGCGATACTGGTGGACAGCTTCAGCAGGATCGCGGCGTTGTCACGGCAGATGAGCTCGCTGCATCACCATCGAGGCGCCAGCATAAGCGTGGCGGCCAGCGATACTGGTGGACAGCTACAGCAGGATCGCGGCGTTGTCAGGGCTGACGCACGCTCTGCATTACCATCGAGGCGCCAGCATAACCGTGGCGGCCAGCGATACTGGTGGACAGTCAGCAGGATCGCGGCGTTGTCACGGCAGACGAACGCTCTGCATCACCATCGAGGCGCCAGCATAAGCGTGGCGGCCAGCGATATTGGTGGACAGCTTCAGCAGGCTTGCGGCGTTGTCAAGGCAGACGCACGCTCTGCATCACCATCGAGGCGCCAGCATAAGCGTGGCGGCCAGCGATATTGGTGGACAGCTTCAGCAGGCTCGCGGCGTTGTCAAGGCAGACGCACGCTCTGCATCACCATCGAGGCGCCAGCATAAGCGTGGCGGCCAGCGATACTGGTGGACAGCTTCAGCAGGATCGCGGCGTTGTCACGGCAGACGAACGCTCTGCATCACCATCGAGGCGCCAGCATAAGCGTGGCGGCCAGCGATATTGGTGGACAGCTTCAGCAGGCTTGCGGCGTTGTCAAGGCAGACGCACGCTCTGCATCACCATCGAGGCGCCAGCATAAGCGTGGCGGCCAGCGATATTGGTGGACAGCTTCAGCAGGCTCGCGGCGTTGTCAAGGCAGACGCACGCTCTGCATCACCATCGAGGCGCCAGCATAAGCGTGGCGGCCAGCGATACTGGTGGACAGCTTCAGCAGGATCGCGGCGTTGTCACGGCAGACGAACGCTCTGCATCACCATCGAGGCGCCAGCATAAGCGTGGCGGCCAGCGATATTGGTGGACAGCTTCAGCAGGCTCGCGGCGTTGTCAAGGCAGACGCACGCTCTGCATCACCATCGAGGCGCCAGCATAAGCGTGGCGGCCAGCGATATTGGTGGACAGCTTCAGCAGGCTCGCGGCGTTGTGGCGGGGGCAGAAGGTGGCCGCGCTGGTAGCCTGCATATTGACGACAGATCATTAACGGCGCGGCGCTCGCGTCGGGGCAGCAGCAGACATACTTACAGCGTCGCACGCGACGCCTATGTGGCGGCCACAACGTTGTTCGGCGGCACCGCAGAGATGGCCATCGTTAACGAGGAGGCAACTTCTACGCAACTTCGGCGGCGCCGACGCGGCGGACAACACTGCCGCGGTCAGTGGCGCTATCGCAGCGCTACAGTAAGTTCCGGCGCCGACACGTGGCTTGGGGCCTCCGCACCGAATCGGAAACCGAACATGTTCTTTCTAAAATAATATGAATCTGCTCACCCATTCGTCGGAGAAATTCAAACCTCCTTGGAGCGCGGTATTCCTCCACCGCGCCCGCCGCCGCCGCCGCCGCCGCCGCAGCCCGCAGGTCGCGCAGCCCGCGGTCGCGAAGCACGTGGTCCCCGGAGCACGTGGTCCCCGGCGGAGCAACTTACCTACGTTACCGCTTATATTCTCGCGCGAAACTTTTAATACGCGGATAACACTTCCTACTTTAGTCTCGGAAATGCGAATAGTTTAAAAAAGAAAACTGATTAACGGTAACGATTTTTGCAGCATAATGAATAATGATCGCTAGCGAGGCATAATATATCTCATTATTCAAGACGAACGAGCGTAAATTAAAAGGGAAGAAAGAATTGACGGATGAAAATTGAAATTGAAAAATTTCATAATTCCGAAACGTTACACGTCACTTTTTAAATAAAAACACGAATAACTCTGGTTTGACCAGGAGTAACAAGGAAATAGAAACTAAAAGATTAATTTCGAGACACCATGCTGTAAAAATGTTCGAACGGAATACGCGACAACCGGTCACTTCGGCGTTCGACGAAACAATGAGGGTGGCTGGTGGCGGGCCGGGGCGCATAGGAGCCTTATGTTGCAGGTGGGGAAAACGGGACTACCAACATCGCGGCGGTGTGACGCCGGAGCGACTTACAACGAACGATGGCGCCATCTATCGGTCCGATGCGACGTCTACGACGTACTCTCTCTATATAAGACCTCGGATATACAAACGGCACAAATAATATGTTATAAGTACACTGTGTTTTTATTGAATTTCGTTAACTTAAGATCAAATACAATTGATTTCTCTAAGAAACTACCATCTTAATTCTTACGGTTATCGAGTTATTAAAAAAAAAACTGAATACGTGTGTGACAGCCTCTACCACTTCCTAATGTTATTTCTTTTGACATCTTCCGTCAATCACTTGACACTAACTTGATGTTATTCTTAACTAAAACTGATATACAGGGTGGTTCCTGATAATGAACTTAAGGATGTGTCGAATTTAACGGAAAACAAAAAAAACAGGGTGTAGAAACTTTATCCAAATTTATCGAAATAAAAGCAATTTAATTTATACGTTTTTGTTGCAGCATGGTCTCAAGTGGACATTTTCACCGAAGACGCCGTCACTTCGGCCGTGGAATGCTGGCAGTGGCTCACCACAGCCCGGCCCGAGTTGGAACTGCGACTGCTACAAGAAATGTTCGCCGCGTGGCAATGTACCGTCGATAGACGCATGGGACTCTTCTCTCCACAGACTGAGGAGACTAGCCCGCTAGCTGCTTACGAAGGTATGTTCTATTATAGACTACTAAGACCGTAGAGTGTTTGTTATCTCCCTATCTCTCTACCGGCTGTAGTTTCGGCATTATGAATTTATAAGCGCCTCAAAATTGTTTATCCCTTGCGTTTTCCCGGCATTTGCCACGGTTCATGGCAGCCTAGGGACCGTTTTGACACTTAAACCCAACATTTGGCGTAGGAACTAGTTTTACTAAAGCGATTGTCATCTGACCTTCCAACCCGAAGGGCAACTAAGCCTTATTGGGATTAGTCCAGTTTCCTCACAACGTTTTCCTTCAACGAAAAGCGACTGGCAAATATCAAATGACTTTTCGCACATACGTCCCGAAAAACTCATTGGTATGAGCCGGGGCACGAACCTTCGGAAAATCGTTCCAATATCGATTGGTAAATTAGTACTAACCAAGTTTTAACTATAAAACTCCCGTGAGACTCAAAGATATTTAAAGATATTTTATTTTAAGCGGGTTACTCACGTGTTAAGTCGATATAACGATTCAATTCAATTCAAAATATCTTTATTCATGTAGGCCTAGTTACAAGCTCTTATGAATAGTTCATTACATATATATTATGATCTTAATCTAACCTAATTATCAGAGCAATTTATTGTTGTAAATTATTGTTCATAATAATATTGAGTCTATAATATACAATTAACGTTCGACATGTTTCGATCCATTTCCGAGGATCTTTCTCAAGAGTAGCGACCCCGCCTTTACATGTCGAACGTTATATCGACTTAACACGTGAGTAATTAAACTAAACCTAAGTCAACAATCATCAACTGCAACTGCGTCGAAATATCGGGAGCTCGACAAAAATCAAAAAGGTAATCACGGTCTATATCCCGGTCAATATAAGTCTAACCTAAGTTCTATTTTCCAGGGTCCAAGCTAGAGCCTAGGCCGCCGTTCGTGGCGCCGCACGCAGTGTGGGTGCGCTACTTCTGCGAGCTGGCCGAGACTGCCAAATACAACAGCCACGAGAAGGTTGAGATGTTGGCCAGCATGCTACATAGGTAGGCAACAAGTCTTTGACATGATATAGCCTGACAAGTTCTTATATTCAGCTGAACTAATTTCTTTTACTGGCAATGATTTTTTTGACACCCGTCATCTAAAGTCATCGAATGTCAGCGATGTAAGCTAGACGTAAATATTTGAAAATTTCTAACGGTTTCATAGCAAATATGCCCAAAATAATACTAAAAAAAGTGAAAATAATTATACTGAACGAGATAAATTACGCACAACAAAAAAGGATGAAGGATTTCACAGCATTTCGATAACAATGTTCCGAGATTGATTCTTGACATGTCCGGTACTGACGGTTTATAGTGCGATTCTCCTGTATTGATTAGTTCGTTTCGATTTAGCTTAATATATTTTTTGTTCTTAGTGATAGCTCTGCCGTAAAATATATTTAAAGAAATAAGGAGGCCGTTCCATCATTGCCATCAGTACAAAACAAGGTCCCACGCAAAAAGAAAACAAACATCGACGACTTCGATAAAGGTACAAGATTCATAGATTTTAGGCTGTGCGGAAACAAGTAGCAAGTCTTAAAACCTAGCTTATTAAATTTTGATTCTCTAAAACCATGGTTTAATTTTCTACAAATATTAACGCGAAACTAGTACACGCTGTCCCCATTATACATGACGTCCGCACATTATTGCCATATGAAAACGATTTATAGCGACACTCTTTCAGGGTCAAATAAGAACTTGTCAGGCTTTACATTACATCACGCCTGTATCCCATTGCAGAGCACATGAAACTACTCAGGTTTCAGTGCCACTCTTGGCAAATAAGGGTTTGGAAGAAAACGGAATTGTGACATTTCAGTGACAGGTTGCCAGCCTCTCTCCTACGCCACAGTTTATCCATATCCCACAGTCGACTTTTACGACACTCACGGGAAGAAAGGCTGTAGTGAAATTCTTAACCCGTCACCACACGGGCAACTTTGAACTATGATGGACTTCAATATTGTTGTATTAAGGGGTTAGAGTGGTAGAAACTTCTTATAGCTATCGCAGTCGTAGTTGAGAGTATTGAGACTGAAGCTTGCGTTGTTACTTGCTTCAATTGAATTAAAGAAAAAACCGGCCAAGAGCGTGTCGGGCCACGCTCAGTGTAGGGTTCCGTAGTTTCCCGTATTTTTCTCAAAAACTACTAAACCTATCAAGTTCAAAACAATTTTTCTAGAAAGTCTTTATAAAGTTCGAGATTTTGTGATTTTTTTCATATTTTATACATATGGTTCAAAAGTTAGCGGAGGAGGGGGGACACTTTTTTAGGGTTCCGTAGTCAACTAGGAACCCTTATAGTTTCGCCATGTCTGTCTGTCCGTCCGTCCGTCCGTCCGCGGATAATCTCAGTAACCGTTAGCATTAGAAAGCTGAAATTTGGTACCAATATGTATATCAATACCGCCGACAAAGTGCAAAAATAAAAAATTGAAAAAAATGTTTTATTAGAGTACCCCCCCCTACATGTAAAGTGGGGGCAGATTTTTTTTTTTTAATTATAAACCCAACGTGTGATATATTGTTGGATAGGTATTTAAAAATTAGTAGGGTTTACTAAGACCGTTTTTTGATAATATTCATATTTTCGGAAATAATCGCTCCTAAAGGAAAAAAAGTGCGTCCCCCCCCCCCCCTAACTTTTGAACCATATGTTTTAAAAATATGAAAAAAATCACAAAAGTAGAACTTTACAAAGACTTTCTAGGAAAATTGTTTTGAACTTGATAGGTTCAGTAGTTTTTGAGAAAATTACGGAAAACTACGGAACCTTACACTGAGCGTGGCCGGACACGCTCTTGGCCGGAGCTGAAATTTAGCACCAATATGTATATCAATCACGCCAACAAAGTGCAAAAATAAAAAATGGAAAAAAAGTGTTTTATTAGGGTACCCCCCATACATGTAAAGTGGGGGCTGATATTTTTTTTCATTCCAACCCCAACGTGTGATATATTGTTGGATAGGTATTTAAAAATGAATAAGGGTTTACTAAGATCGTTTTTTGATAATATTAATATTTTCGGAAATAATCGCTCCTAAAGGAAAAAATGTGCGCCCCCCCCCCCTCTAACTTTTGAACCATAAGTTTAAAAAATATGAAAAAATCACAAAAGTAGAACTTTATAAAGACTTTATAGGAAAATTATTTTGAACTTGATAGGTTCAGTGGTTTTTGAGAAAAATACGGAAAACTACGGAACCCTACACTGAGCGTGGCCCGACACGCTCTTGGCCGGTTTTTTCCCTTAGGAACGATTATTTCCGAAAATATTAATATTATCAAAAAACGCTTTTAGTAAACCCCTATTCATTTTTAAATACCTTGGGGTTGAAATGAAAAAAAAAAAACCCTGAAAAGTACCCTAACAAAACATTTTTTTTCCACTTTTTATTTTAACACTTTGTCGGCGTGATTGATAAACATATTGGTACCAAATTTCAGCTTTCTAGTGCTAACGGTCACTGAGATTATCCGCGGACGGACGGACGGACGGACATGGCGAAACTATAAGGGTTCCTAGTTGACTACGGAACCCTAAAAAGAGGCTTTCTCTTGTCTGTGCAGCGACGAAGTTATCTGTACTTTGGTCGATCCAAAGCCGGTTTTTAGTGCCCTGATGCGACACGGACCCCTGCTCCCTTACTTGCGTCACCGTATAATAAAAAGTGCTATCTTACAGTATGGCCACTCCCGCTTCCCGCTGCAAGTGCCACCCACCCACTCTCGATTACCTCATAGTTACCGCCTGTTAAAAACGCGACGCTCTTTCACCTACACGAGCTTAGACTGTGTGCATAGGAACGCGCTTCTTTCATATATTTGATCGTTATTGTCCGAGGTGTGCTTGCGTTTCTTACTCCTAATTTAATATGCGAAGCGTTAAACGTAAGTGCCGTGACAACTGAATTATTTTAATTTTGTTTTACAGATCTTTGCCTCTGGCTGTTGGGGATGTACGCGATAACATAAACAGACACGTCGAAGCAGTGGGCGTTAGGTTCAAGTAAGTTGCACTGTACATATAATTATATCGGTATAACTGTTCAATTTAAAATCTCAAGGTTGTTTCATGGCTGTCAAATTTATGGTTCTGTCTCCCTGGGACTTTAGATGTTTTCAAACAAAATGTCAAAACAATTCTAATTAATAGAAGTCAAATTATATTCTATTGAAAGTATTTCAACTGCAGCAGCTGTGACCTGGGTGGCCGAGCGGAAACAGGCATCTGCCGCGATTGCAGAGTACGCTGGTTCGATTCCAGCCTCAGGCATTGGAGGCCTTGGTCACTTTTTCTTTCATATGTGTAATTTATTTCGGTTTTAACAATGTCAAAATTGTAACAAGTCGATATAGTGTAACGATGCGTGTTACTTTTAGGTATTTACCTATATTGTTAAAAAAACTTAATCACGACTGGTACTTAATATTTATAACACATTAAACTGTATATGCATTCCGCGGATTTATTGTTTACTTTTACTTAGAAATTACACTGAAAATTTAATTTTGAGGCTGTCTCGTAGACTTTCTTGGCCAGCATTTTGACCCCTGTTACTCATTCCTTGACTTTTATACTGTTTATGAATCAAAACTTTTTTTTTAGATGTACTTTGACACTTAGAGACTATACATCTCTTATTAATCATAGTAACTTTGTATAATTCATTGAAATTAATTTCTGTAGAGTAGGTACCTAGTCTGTTAATATTTTTTTTTTGATGAATACTTTTGCTTTTTAAATTGTATCTTGTTTTTAAAAATGCATGTTAATTATAAGATGTAATGTTTTGAAAAGAAGTGGCCCGCCGAGTTTCTTGTCGGTCCCATAGTGGATACCCCCCTCCAACTGAGGGAGACTGAAATCTTCTCGAGGCTGAGGCGTAGGGTTAGAGCCGGCGTAGCTTTATTTGACGTTCATATGCGCATTGTGATATGCCTACTTGGAAAAAATAAATATTTCATTTCATTTCATTTCAAACTCATTTCTATTACAGGCTATTATCCTGCGGCCTATCCCTCCTACAAGGCGACATCCTACCCCGTTCTCTCGCCCGCAACATCCTCAGAGAGCGAGTGTACAGCGCTTGCCTAGACTACTTCTGTCGAGGTCTACAGTGCCCTAGAAAAACCTCCTGTGCCTTACGAGAGGATATCATATCGCTCATCAAGTTTTGGCAGTTGATGCATTCCGATAAGAAGTATTTAAAGACCAGCGATATAGGTAAGTTATTCTCTTTTATTCGAGTATATTTTACCTCGATATCTAGGTAGAGATATCTTAAGAAAGCGCTTATACAGTGCGTGCTTAGACTACATCTGTCGAGGTCTACAGTGTCCTAGCAGAACCTCCTGTTCTTTAAGAGAGGATATTATATCGCTCATCAAGTTTTGGCAGTTGATGCATTCCAATAAGAAGTATTTGAAGACGAGCGATATTGGTAAGTATGGGTTCCCTCTATTTGGTATACCTTTAATCGTCCGAAACGTTTTCTGCATAATAGACTTCGCTTAATCGGTTTCCGGTGAATGTTATGGTGGCAGAAAACTTATTTGTCATAACATAATCTAAAAGAATACGAATATTACTTTGTCCGAAAATATGTTTGCATAATTATGTTCACGCCGATTATGTTTATGAATAAAATTGATTCGCATAACTGTACTTGGCATATTTCTTAAAATGAGAATAACCGCCCATACTAAATGCTGCCAGGAGAGTCGGTTAGGTTAGAAATGCGACTTCAACAAGTACTAGCATTTCATCTTGTGCAACGAAAGCAAATGTTCCTATATTACACTTTTATAGTTCATCCGTAAATGATTTTGCTTGGTTAATAAATAACGAGACATCATTGATAGGTATTGTTTCAGGTGATTTCGACCAGCTTGGACCAAGTAGTCAGCAAAGCATCTACACGTCAAATTCTCCTACCGACGCGCGATCTTCAGTCAACGGCAGTGACATTGGGAACAGGCAGACAACTGGCTGGATTAACACGGTAAACTGACCCTAATACCACTTGTTAAGGTTAATTTTTACCAGATTGGTCTGAATAAAACTTTAATACGTCGACGTAAAGTAAGTTGATAGTTGCCCTACTGTTTTAGATGTATTTTATTATTATTTGTACAGTCAAGTGCAAAAATACGTATCGATTTTATCCGCTCAAAAATATGTACCGAGACCTTATTCCGCCGACATAAAGTGCTATGGGACATATTTTTGATAAGTTGTACGCACCCATATTTTTACACTTGACTGTAACACAATGTACTGTTTTTTATTTACTGGGTTTGTAATTTGCACGGCATGTTTGGTACAAGTGGCGGCAAGTAAGTTTAGCACTTACTGAAATGTGGAGGGGATGGCTGCGCGTGGGGACGCACATCCTTCGCCCCCTCTGATCCCCTGAGATACCTATTTTTGACTTCTGCGCAGCTAAAGTTACGTGCCGCCATTTGTACTTAATACACAAGTCTAAACTACTAATAGCACAATACTTTTTACGCCTTGAAATACTATTTCTAATGTAACGAATGTATATAAAATTAGAGTATTTTTCTATGAGCGTAAAAAGCTACTTAGTCATAGGTACACCATATTATAGAGTAAGTTTCACTTCTAAACTATTTGTTTTTTTAACTGACTAGAATCAAAAGACAGGCAGTATGAACTACTTGACGGTAAGTCATCTCCGATCGGTCATTGGCTAAATTGGGTATTGATCACGCTTGAACAGACAACGCATAGGTATGCTTCTTACTCATATGTATTTAACGTATGGCGTATTTCCATGTACCTACGCATTAAGTATTTGTGTTTCACGACAGATGCATTGAGTATGGCTCACTTCTTCACTTTCGTACCTTAAATCAAACAAAATTTGTTTCTAGACTTCATTAATTTTACGACAAATTGTATCCATCTGTCATTGATAAGCTAGAATCAACAAAAATATTAGTAGCTTTGCTAACAACTTAAGTAAATCCCATAAAAAAATTTAGGAACTGTTATATCAGTATTGTCATTCGATATTGCAAACAGAAATAGGACATCAAACAAAATGCTTGACCATTATCAACATCCAGCGTTGTAGCATTCTTTGCTTGTAACTTGGTGGAAGTACTATTTATTACGAATCTTAGTTTTATTTTCACTAAACGCTATTTTGACACAATCATAATAAAAGTTTTAAATCATTCAAGCTTAGTCTCACCAAACATTGATGAACCATAGCTTGTAACTGTGTCGAAATGTCGACAGCTCGAATATAATAAAAATAAAAAAGCATAAAGTAGTCGTCGAGATATTTAGCAATGTGACAGTCAGAAAGATAGACGGACTCTTCCTTTTGTACCTTTTTGGTACGGAAACCTAAAAAAAAAACATGATTACATGGCCTATGTCCCAGTTAACATAATTCTAACTGAAAATATAAGGATAAGGTGTAAAATTCAGCGTTGCAAAATGAAAATTACACATTTAAATTGAGCTCATATGTGAGTGTGCACGGGAAAACGTCCCACTTTGTCGATTGATATACAGCCGCTTTGTCATTTTCATATAAAGGTACAAGTCAATCTCGCCTTATTGGTACCGACAAAGTGGGACGTTTTACTAAACACACTCACGTATAAAACCGAGTCCAATATCGCAGGTCCCCATGTCAACGACTACCCTCAGCAGCGGAGCTGGCAGCATCGCCGGCAAGCGGTCCAACAGGAGCGTGAAGCCGCCGGTCAAGTCTCAGGACACGTTTGTTAAAGATTACGTTAGGAAGAGGAACCTCATCCTGGAACTTATGGTGAGTTGGAATAATGCGATCATTGACTTATATCATGCTAAGCTTATGCAAGCGGTCGCAGAGTGTGAAACCGCCGGTCAAGTCTCAGGACACGTTCGTCAAGGAATACGTTAGGAAGAGGAACCTCATCCTGGAGCTTATGGTGAGTTAGGATGAACATAAGTTAATATGTTTACTGTTTGACATGATGCCAACGTCCACTTTTCATCATCGCACCGCTCGCCATCGACAGGGCGCTCATCCACACACCTTGCAACCAAAATGGTCGCGCACCGTGCGGTTACAAAGGAATTTCCTTTCCTGCTAACGCTCCGGCTGTGGAATGAGCTCCCTGCCGAGATATTTTCGATGAACTACAGTATGGAGTTCTTCAAAAAAGGAGTGTACAAGTTTCTAATGGGTCGACAACGCGCATGTGACACCCCTTGAGTTGCAGGCGTCCATAGGTTACGGTGACCGCTTTCCATCAGGCGGACCGTATACATGTTTGCCACCGACGTGGTATAAATAAAAATTAAACCTATCGATTTCCAATATTTGATTGATGGCTGGCCCAAAAAAACTACTTAAAAATGTCAAGGTTTGATATAAAATCAGGAGGATAACTTAAAGGTTACGATATCGACACAGCTGTGACTACGAGGTGCTTTTCAGCGTGTGTTGCAAAACAAAAAAAAAACATCTAAAAATTATGCGACTTGATTGTGACAGCATGCTGTTCTAATGGCACCGCCAGGAATATAAAATGTCGATTGGCCTCCTCATTCAGTGAATGAGGTTTAGTAGTCGTTTCAATATCGACCATTTTAAACATTTCACTATAGAATTTTCTATAATCATTAACATGTCATTTAATTTTGATCCAACAGGCCGTAGAAATCGAGTTCCTAGTGACGTGGCACAACCCTCACGGGCGCCCCGAGCAAGCCATCCCCGGCGAGGACAACATCGCCACCTGGCGGTCCAAACCTAACACCGAGCGCACCTGGCGCGACTACGCCAAGCTGGCCTGGGATGTGAGCCCCACGCTCGCCGTGTTCCTGCCGGAGAGGTAAGCCTATCTGACTTGTGACGTGGCATAACAAGACCAGAGCAAGCCATCCACGGCAGACAACATCGCCACCTGGCGGTCCAAGCCTAACACAGAGCGCACCTGGCGCGACTACGCTAGCCGTGTTTCTGCCGGAGAGGTAAGTATGGTGGTGGGTCTTGCCACCCAATGATAATAACCTAGAACACTACTCATACTTTCAAACAAAATGTCAGCCAAAAACGGTGTGCTACCGTGGCACAATATTCGTGGGCTTTTTAGACTTATCTATACGAGAGATTTTTGAGAGCGTTTTAGACATCAGGAGCCCGTTTCTCGAAAGGTACAAGCCTTGTATTACAAGTGCGCGAACTGTCATATCGTATGGGTTTCCATGGAAACACACTTGTAATACAAGACTTGTACCTTTCGAGAAATGGGCCCCAGGTATACGAGTATTAAAACAATCGCTGGGTCCGACACATACGCGGAACGAATACCTTTGGCCATGTTTATGGCAATTTCCTCACAATATCAGCAAAATTATCATCGGCTCTCTGGTAAAAGTGCCTAATGATTGCTCATCGCCTTTTTGCTTGGTATATGTTTTTTCCGAACTATGCTTATGATTTGCAGGTTAAATAACGAGGGAATCGCCGCGGAAATGCGCCGCAAAGTACAGGCGCAACCGACCGCCGTCTGTCACATCCCGCAGGCTCTGAAGTATCTAGTCACGACGGAAACTCTACTCAACGACGCGCATGAGGTAAGCATTTTCAGGATGATTATTTTGCTAATTTTGGTAGTTATATTCGAATTTGGAAAACTACTAGAAATACAGATGCAGTACGAAATGTTTGTTCTTCGTTTTTTCACAGCTATTTCAGTGCATGCTTTTTCAGTCAGTCTCAGTACAAGAAGTACTAACGTTGACCGAAATAATACGATAATACAAACGATTCCGACAAAATACGATGGCAACATATTACGCACTACCAGGGTTCGAAAATATCCGATATTTATAATAAATATCAAAATATCGGATATTTATGATATATATCGGATATATATCAACTTTGATATATATCCATTTTGTATGGTAGGCATTTCATTTTTTGTTGCGTTATTTATGAATACTACTTTAGATAAGGGAAAATGTATTAAAAAATATAAAATTTTGTAGAAAAACAGTAACAAACACAAAAAACTAGTTTTTTAACAATGTTACATTTTTCAAAACCATTTTTGTATTGAAATATTTATTAAAAAAAAGATATTTATCGGATATATATCGTCGAACCTAGCTGGATATATAATCTTGATATATATATCCTCGAACCCTGCGCACTACTACACGAGTTTTAGTGTTTTTTCGGTGTATGTAAGCTTCATTTTTTCTTGGCCAGTTAAGTGACTGGTTCATTAAAAAGTAACGAAACTGGAAAACACTTTCTTTGGTGATTCGAAGTGACAGATTTCGTAGGTGTGACAACTTCACTTCAACCAATAACTGCATAGAACTTTACGCATTAAACCGGATCGCTTCCTACTTTCCTCGTTGTTACACATGCAACAGCTAGAGGATCTTAGAAATCATTTTTTCTTCAACAGTTAGTCCACATGGTGACATGGGCGCGCGTGACTCCCGTCGAAGCGCTCTCCTACTTCAGTCGGCAGTACCCACCGCACCCGCTGTCAGCTCAGGCCGCCGTGTCAGCTCTGACGTCATACCCATCCTCCGCTGTCCTACTGTATATACCGCAGCTGGTGCAAGCGTTACGTCACGACACGGTACGACTCATGCCAATATTCAAATATCTTGGTTAAATACAGTGAAATAACATAAATATCTAAAATGCCGATCCCAAATAATGGAAAAAGGGCAAGAAAATGATGAATGATGATTGTATAACAATTAATAACCTAAGCACAATATGGACACACACATACACTCACGCCTCTATCCCATAAAGGGGTAGGCAGAGCACATGAACTACTAAGTTTCAGTGCCACTCTTGGCAAAAAGCCTACGCCACAATTTAACCCAAAAATGAAAATTTTGGAAAATCTCCGACATAATGGACAATTTTCATGAAACATGACTAAGAACACTCCCGACTAATTCAGCTTTCAAACAAAAAAAACTAGATCTAAATTGGTTCATCCGTTCAGAAGCTACGATGCCACAGACAGACACACACAGACAAAAAGACAGACAGACACGTCAAACTGATAACACTCCGTCGTTTTTGCGTCGGGGGTTAAAAATAGAGTATTAAACTCTTCCTCATCCATCCTCGACCAATATTGGTCCTTGCTTATGCTCCACAAAATTGTCTAGTAATAAAACTATCGTGAGACACTGACATATTAAACATGTAAAATCGGGTAACTCAAGTAAAATTGTCGAAGGTCGCTCGACATGTTTCGCTCATGAAAATGCTCCTCGTTACGGAGCGAAACATGTCGAGCGACCTTCGACAATTTTACGTGAGTTACCCGATTTTACATGTTTAAAATTGTCTAGATTAGTAAAAATCGCTTTATACCCTAGCCAGCACAAGTAACACACTTACAATTTCAGATGGGCTACGTGTCTGAGCTGATAAAGTCCCTCGCCCGCAAATCGCAGGTGGTCGCGCACCAGCTCATATGGAACATGCATACCAATATGTATACTGACGAAGAAATGCACAACAAAGACCGTAAGTAAACTTTGTTACTTGATTGTTTACACTTGTTTACACTTCTGAAAAGTGAATGCATATTTAGTTGAATCTTTTGTTTTCAACAGTGGCCGTCTATTTGTACATTTTCAAGCAAATAATGAAAGACGATACATTCATGTCTGTATAAAGTTTTTTTAGCAAACGGTAGGTATATAATTAAGTCATTCACTGTCCAGTAGCCCCCACAAATAGGTCACGGCAACGCTTCTTACAAAGCCGTATAGGTTTACAATTCAAAGAGGCACAGAACGTGTTGAAATTGTAAAACGGGCTATTTAACCACAGCGACATTGACACTTCGAATAAATAAATAATACCTTTGACATATTGAAGGCTGAAGGAATCCAAGGCTGGTTTTAGTGTTACGCGGATCTTCCGCGGGGAGCGATCCGGGCAACCAATTTGTATGAAGTTGATATTATTGTCCGCGCTTCCTGAAGTTAACACATATTAGTCCAGTGTGATTCGCTCTGCGCGGTCAGTCCGCGTGATACTAAAACCAGCCTAAAACACGAAGCTGGATCCGCGCTTGTTAATTAGTGTGAAAATAGTAAACGTTTAAATCAGTATACTGAGTGTTTTTTAGTTACTATTGTTTATTTTACCTTCTTTTTATACAGCTGTCCTCTTCGACACATTGGAAGCGTTGACAAAGAACATAGTGGACTCACTCTCAGGCCCAGCCAAAGCGTTCTACGAACGAGAATTCGACTTCTTCGGGCAGATCACGAACATTTCCGGAATTATCCGACCGTACCCGAAAGGCGCTGAGAGGAAGCGAGCGTGTCTCGAGGCCTTGAAGAATATCAAGGTATTTGTTTTTATTTGAACTTATCTCTTTATACTCGTAAGGTCTAAAGTTCCCAGACAGATTCTATAAGCTATAACCACTTAGAAATTTTCCTTTCGCGGGCTGCAGTTTCCAATTTTTTATCTAATCGATTATAAAAATGCAACATTACATTTGTATATATTTATGTGTTTTTGCAGGTCCAACCGGGATGTTACCTTCCGTCCAATCCAGACTCGATGGTACTAGACATCGATTATAAGAGTGGTAAGTTTTATAGCTAATGTTATTAATAACTTCAAATTAAATTTAATATGATTTGATTAGTTTAACTTTTTACACCCCAATGTGCCAAATTTTAAGTAAGAAATCTCCGCAGCTGTACCCCAAACATCGGTAGCATATGTCAAAGTAAAATTGAAGTAATCATAGTAAGCTTTTTCAAATTAAAATTTGATTTTTTTGTATCAAATTAAAATTAAATTTCTCGTTAGAACCTCATGTTATTTTAGACTCTGATCCAGCAAGAAACAACATTCGATATAAATAAAAATAAATCGAAATATTTATGTGGTTTTCAATGTGAATTTTTTTAGGTACTCCCATGCAGAGCGCCGCGAAAGCGCCGTATCTCGCTCGGTTCCGTGTGCGCAAGTACGGTATCGCTGAGATGGAGGCAGTAGCCATGGCCGTCGCTGCCGGCGAAGATCCTCCCGCTGTAAGTTTTTAGCATGTACACTGAAATAGATGTCATATATTAAAGAAAAAGTGCTCCCTCCAGTGAAAGTCGAATTATAGATCCGAACCGTCACCTAAGGATCAACCTGGCTCAAAACTAAGTAAATACTACGGGTTAGGTGACGATATACATCCATACTAAATTTAAATTATGTGTGTCTGTTTGTTTGTCCGTCTTTCACGGCAAAACGGAGCGACCAACTGACGTGATTTTTTAGGTGGAGATAGTTGAAGGGGTGGAGAGTGACATAGACTACTTTTTGTCTCTTTCTAACGCGAGCGAAGCCGCGGGCAAAAGGTAATACTTATTTACATAGAATACATCTGTGACTCAGGAACAAATACCTTACCGGGATTCGAACCCAGGACCATCGGCTTAGGAAGCATTTACTCCCTAGTTAAAAATTAATACCTAAATTTTATTTGTGATACAGGAGGAAGGCAAAGACCGCTTCACCTCCATGGTGGCGGAAACCTGGCAGGCGGCCATCTTTAAAGTGGGCGACGACGTGCGACAGGACATGTTGGCGTTACAAGTCATCTCGCTGTTCAAGAACGTGTTCCAACAAGTCGGCCTCGACCTTTACCTGTTCCCGTATAAGGTGGTGGCCACGGCGCCTGGGGTAAGTTGCTTTCATGCAGTCAAATTTCTAATACAATCGCTAGAAAAAACTAAGAAGGCTGAGCTGCACGGGAAGCATGGTCGCGCGATAGACGATAAAATATCAGGCCGTCCCTATCGCACTTACTAATAGTGCGATAGGGACGGCCTTCTATTTTATCGTCTATCGCGCGACCATGCTTCCCGTGCTGAATTCGTAAGGACTTAAAATAATCGTAGACACATTTTGTTAATTATTTGGATGCTGTTCAGACAGATTGGACTACCTAACTTAAGCATAGAGTCAGTTCGGAAAGAAAAGATGCATGGGAATGGGGCCTTATACTTTCTGTGACTTCTCTTCCCGCACAGACTCTACCTATAAGCACAGTATAATAAAGAGTACTATCGTACAGTATGGCCACTCCCACTCCCCGCTGAAAGTGCCGCCCACCCCCGCTCGGCTACCTCACAGTTACCGCCTGTCAAAATCGCGAACAGTCGACCTATCATATCTCACTCATGCAAGCACGGTGCGCGTTCACCTACACGAGCTTAGAATGTGTGCTAGGAACGCGCCTCTTTCATATATTTGATCGCCAGTGTCCGAGGTGTGCTATAAGTACTGAAGAAAAACTTAAGACTGTTTTAGCCGCGATCTATATCGTCAATATAATGCTAAAAAGGAAAACTGTAGCGGGGGTGTGCGGGGAGTGAAGGGAAAGCCAATTAGACGGGTACGTAAACTTGTATTGACGGAGTTTTTACAATGACGACGAAGCTGACGCGTTCCCCAACCAGTTAGAGCGAGAGTGAGAACTGGAGCGGAAGCACGTTTGTCAGACGTTATTTTCCTATAGTGCGTAATTCCACGTGGGAAGCAGGGGACTATAGGTAAATATTGTCCGTATCTATGATTCGATACATAACGAGTTTCAACCGGCGAGCCTAACCAAATCGGGAAAAATCTTAACACCGTGATGTACGAATTCTATGGGATGCGGTCAGCGCCATCTAGCGGGTTTTTTAGGGTTCCGTAGTCTACTAAGGAACCCTTATAGTTTCGCCATGTCTGTCTGTCCGTCCGTCCGCGGATAATCTCAGTAACCGTTAGCACTAGAAAGCTGAAATTTGGTACCAATATGTATATCAATCACGCCAACAAAGTGCAAAAATAAAAAATGGAAAAAAATGTTTTATTAGGGTACATGTAAAGTGGGGGCTGATATTTTTTTTCATTTCAACCCCAACGTGTGATATATTGTTGGATAGGTATTTAAAAATGAATAAGGGTTTTCTAAGATCGTTTTTTGATAATATTCATATTTTCGGAAATAATCGCTCCTAAAGGAAAAAAAAGTGCGTCCCCTCCCCTCTAACTTTTGAACCATATCTTTAAAAAAATATGAAAAAAATCACAAAAGTATAACTTTATAAAGACTTTCTAGGAAAATTATTTTGAACTTGATAGGTTCAGTAGTTTTTGAGAAAAATACGGAAAACTACGGAACCCTACACTGAGCGTGGCCCGACACGCTCTTGGCCGGTTTTTGGTAACTAAACCGGTGTCGCCGCTCGGCATTGGTCGGTGTAATATCTGGTGGTGTTACAAAACTTAATTTTGACTACTTTTACGCAATCTGGAATGGAATGAGTGAGTCGCGTTCAACACTGACAGAATGTTACGCGATGAGTGAGCGGTATTTCACGCAACGTAACACTGACTGAGTGTTAGGCCGTTTTCACATTATCCGATCCGATATCGGATTTCGGACCGACATCCTACATCCGATAAACGCTTCCGATAGTGTCGGATGTCGGTCCGATAAAACGCATTGTTCCAAATCAATGAAGTATGATTTTGTATCAAAAATATTTAAAAAATGTTTTATATTTAATAATTATAAGCATTATATCCTAAATATTATATTGTAAAATTAAAATAACTAGCATAAAAAATACTCGAGTGTCAGGCAAAATAAATAATTTTACATTCAACTATATCTACTAAAAGATGAAAAAACTAGTATCCGCAATTCGGACCGATGCATTCAAACCTTCTTTTTTCCATGGAAATTGTCAACTATTTTGAATTTCGAACATTAGCAGCGACGCCATTTTTGTCACGCATACTACTACAAACGTATACATACATTATATACGCACACAAACAAATATTATCGGCCGACAACTGGCAGGGGGTCCGGCATGCCAAAAAATGTCGGAAGCGTCCTGCCGATATCGGCAGTTCGATGGTGCCTCGGACAAAAACTGTTGTAGGAAAGTGCCATCGGCATTAAATCCGCAATTTTTGCGTTTTATATCGTTTTTTAGTAATAGTGATCTATTAAATACATAAATGAAGACCTGGAAGCGCATAAATCTTACGTTTCACATCCTTCCTACATCCGATATCGGATCGGATAATGTGAAAACGGCCTTACGCGCTGTAGCTTTCTTTTGTAATGAAAAATAAAAATTTCTATTTACCTTTGCAGTGTGGCGTGATAGAGTGTGTACCTAACGCGAAGTCGAGAGATCAGCTCGGCAGACAGACAGACATCGGGATGTACGAGTACTTCATCAAGAAATACGGCGATGAGACCACTAGAGAGTTCCAAGTAAGTCAGTTTATTCACAAGAGTGTGCAGTGTGCTTCTTGGAAAAGAGATGAAGGTAGTTGGATGATCCGAAAATGTACGTTCCAGAAAATGATGAGAGTAGGAGGTTCGAATGAGTGCGAAATCGAATAATAGTAGCTGAGTCTAATATATTAGGTGAGACTGTGCGTTTTCACATTATCCGATCCGATATCGGATGTCGGACCGATATCCCATACATTACAGGCGCCATCTTGGATTTTTTGTATTGAAATCCTTCCGACATCCGATATCGGATCGGATAATGTGAAAACGCACTAAAGCGCATTGTCTCCGCTAGCTTGGCTACCTCGAAAGGATGGATGAAGGGTATAAGTAGGTTTGATTTTTTTATTACACTAAGTTGTAACTAAACTGTAACATTACTTGGCAGCATGGACTATGGTAAATACGTTTATAGGTTACTTTCTTTTGCCCGCGATTGCACTCGCGATAACTCCGAAAAATGCAAAATTTCTATACAAACTCCATCCCCCCATTTTAGAGAAGGGGGGGGGGGTTAGAAAGTCATATGTCACTCTCCACCCCTTCACCTATGTCCACTTAAAAAATCACGTAAATTCGTTGCTCCGTTTTGCCGTGAAAGACGGAAAAACAAACAGACACACACACTTTCCCATTTATAATATTAGTACTTTACGAACTACTAGGACTTACGAAACTAATTTGTTCCATCTATTGTCCTTCGAGTCGTCGGCAACCCAAACCCTCCTTTGAACTTGTACACTCCTTTTTGCTAACACAGCAAAGGGGAGTGTACAAGTTTCTAATGGGGTGGCAACGCGCATGTGACACTCTTTGAGTTGCAGGCGTCCATAGGTTACGGTGACCGCTTTCCATCAGGCGGACCGTATGCTTGTTTGCCACCGACGTAGTATTAAAAAAAAAGTATGGATGTGTACCTAGTTGGAAGCAAATAAAAATCACTATCAGAAATCAGCCAATCAGTAAGGCCTACTTTGACCAAATGGTCGCCGCCCCGTTGGTCGCCCGAAATATCGTTAGGCGGATAGAGTGAAGGTAAACCTTGGTGTCATTTAAAGCTATCGCAATATACCGCTCTAGAACGATTCAACTTGCCTTTAACCTCCAGATATTGAACCCACAACAAACGTACCTTTTTATAACTTGTTTTTATTTGTGTTCAGGCGGCCAGAAGATGCTTCGTGACGTCAATGGCAGCGTACAGCGTCATCGGGTTCCTACTGCAGATCAAGGATCGACACAACGGAAACATCATGTTGGATACAGACGGACATATCATACATATAGGTTCGTTATAGCAGACCAACTAGCAGACATACACCGTGTTTCACTTAACACTAAAAACCTGAAAACTGTTTGTTCAGAATCGAGAGTAGAATCGATTGAGCTATATCTTGATGGGGGTAATATTATTTGTTTCAATTTGTATTATAAGTTATAGTTTACGTGCCCATTCTAAAAATTCGTAATACAACATTGTGCATATCATATAGTTAGAGGTTGTATACCTTTTTCAGTATTTAACGGTATTAATACTGGCTGGTTACTTGGACGATTATTTTTTCCGCTCCGAGATAGACGTTGTGCGTCAGTTTAATTTTAAAGTTTATCATAAGTCATAACAAATTGAACTCGTACCTAATTACAACCTTGTCATTTTGAATGTTAGGTTTAAATTTGCTTACTGCGTCACCTGTCCAATTTGAAGTTTACTGTGACACAGGTTAAGGTGGCTCGCCTAGGTTACCCGAAGCTCAGGCTGCGTTAGATGGCGTTAATCTGCAAATAACCGGTCTTATTTTTTTTGTGGAGTCGTACAGGCATTTATATACTTTCAATTATGCTTCGCGAACATTTAATATTAAAATTGACGTATTACAACATACATTCAACTTCTCATTGTAACGTTAATCCCCTTAATGTAGATAAATTTACTATTTTACACTATTTTTAAGTACCACTCACACATACAAACAGTGTTTTTGTATTCTTTCTAGTAGATAATTTCACGCGGCGACAGCTTGTTTAAATAGCCTTGCGGTAAATACGTGTTATCGCATGATTTGCATGGAAGTACTGGGTTCGAATCCAGGACTTTTTCTCTTTTTTTTTTTTTAATACTACGTCGGTGGCAAACAAGCATACGGTCCGCCTGATGGAAAGCGGTCACCGTAACCTATGGACGCCTGCAACTCAAAGAGTGTCGCATGCGCGTTGCCGACCCATTAAAAACTTGTACACTCCCCTTTGCTGTGTGTGCACAGCAAAAAGGAGTGTACAAGTTCAAAGGAGGGTTTGGGTTGCCGACGACTCAAAGGACAATAGACGGAACAAATTAGTTCCGTAAGTCCTCCCGTCGTCAGCACCCCGCACCCTCGTTGAGCTCTGGCAGCCTTACTCACCGGCAGGAACACAACACTATGAGACACTATTTTTTGTTGTATTATTATACATGTATGTACTCGTACAGTAGTTACTGAGCGTTTTCCACAAAAAAGATTAAAAACCTATTCTCTTACATGGTAATAATTTTTGGGTTCGTCGAACTCAGAATTTCTAACATAATTATCCTAATCTGATATTTTAAAAAATTCCAAAAAGTATAGATAAATTTTAGTTTCTAAAGTACGATTCGAATGATTTTTTTTTTCTAATTGTTTATTTTCGATGGAGCAAGGGTATTCAAATCGCTTTTGAAATCTTAAATTAGTAAATGAAAATGTAATAGTTAACTGAGTATCGTAGTGCTTTAAAAACTCAAGTGGACTTTTTTTATCTAAGGAGTAATTTCGAGAATATATTATATTTAGCGAGGGTATTAAAAGTTGTGTTTTATATCTCAACTTAATAAATAGAAAATCAAAATGACAATAAAAAAATCAATATGTTCTCTAAGATAAAATTGATACCTTCGGCTCTCCATTCTTGCTCGGTCAATAAAAAATACGAAATTTATATCCAAAAAAAATACAAAAAGTTTATAGAATCCCGGGATTCGAACGCAGTTTCACGGCGTGACAGCCGACTGTTCACCAAAGACGCCATTACATAACACGCTGTTACCGACGAAATTAGGCTATACGTATATAATTATTTAAATATAAATAATAATGTCAAATCCATACTAAAATTACAAATAAGAATGGGTGTGTGTCTGTTTGTTTGTCCGTCTTTCACGGCAAAACCGGAGCGACGAATTGACGTGATTATTTAAGGGGATTTAGTTGAAGGGATGGAGAGTGACATTGGCTACCTTTTGTCTCTTTCTTACGGGAGCGAAGCCGCGGTCAAAACCTAGTTTATTATAAATGGGAAAAGCTGGTTACTCTATAATATGAAGTGGAAGAATTCGTTGTTTCACCAAAGATAATGTGTGTTTGTTTGTCCGTCTTTCACGGCCAAACGAAGCGACGGATTGACATGTTTTTTAAGTGGAGATAGTTGAAGGGATGGAGAGTGACATATGCTACTTTTGTCTCTTTCTAACGCAAGCGAAGCCGCTGGCAAAAGCTAGTACAGCACGGGTAGCATGGTCGCGCGATAGACGATAAAATATCAGGCCGTCCCTGTCGCACTATTAGTAAGTGCGATTATAGGGATGGCCAGATGTTTTATCATTTATCGCGCGACCATAATTGCCTGCCTGGACCAGATTATATTGATGATAATTATTATTTGTAACCATTTAGTTAATATTGTCTTCAGTTACCGCGATAGTTACTCATGAAATAAAAACTATGAAAACGGATTAAATCGTGTATAATGAATTTACAATTCATCCCGACGTTTCGAACACTACAGCGTTCGTGGTCTCTGAGCTCAACGGGTGACTGAGGAAAAATTACAATGTGCAAAAGCTACCCACATACCTACATACATATTCATATATATAACTATTTAGTTGTTGAAGAAAAACATTCACACAACAATAACATAGGTCAACTAGCTCAGTAAGTAAGGAAGTTAGCACATTACTAATACTATGCCCACACTATGACCTATCCTATGTACCTGACCTGACGTGTAATATTTTATTTTATCAACAAAGGCACAATAAAGATTGTATTGTATTTTTGTATGAAAATAAAAAATAGGAAAGAAATATAGTAAGTCTTTTTTAATAGAATATTTATTCTATTAAAAAATATAAAAAAAACTTAATAAATTCAAAAAAAGTTCAAATGATTAAAAAAAGACTCCGGAATGGAACTCGAGATCTTCTGCTTCATAGTCAATGCGTTTGACCGAGACGCCATTTCGATTTACACTAGCAGTGTCGAAATACACGATATGTATCTTTATTGACAAAATGCGTCATTATTTCTGAGTCTGCTTGAGTTAAGTAAACCAATATCTTTAAATAATTACTTGTCAAGAGCCAAGTGTCACTGATGACAATGTCAACTAAAAATGCGCGAAATATGACGGCTCTGTGTCTGTACACAAAATTTGGCACGCACATTTTCGTAAAATTAATAAAAAATTCACATGGATTTGTCCATGATTTCTGTATGAAACAATGTATTTCGTTCAATACTGCGACGATGGATAATGTATAGTAGATGTATGCGCATATTTTTATTTAGTTGTAGTGTGCGGTGACTAAATAAATGGTAGATGTTTTTTGTATGGAAAGCGAGCCACCTTAAAGTGCTTTACAGTGACATAGCTGTCTATTGGTAAACCTTATGTCGTTGCAGTAACGTACACAATTAAACAGTTTAAAGGTTTATGATGGTAGCTAGCAATTATTTTATTGAGTGTAGAGTTAAAAGCCGAGTAGAGCTGCACAGAAAATTAAAAATTCTATTTAAAAAAATAATAATCATCACATTAAAAAATGAACATTCTTGATACGTTTAAAAAAATAAAAATCAGTTGGGGTTTCTGAGGTTTTGAGTGATACCGGAAACACGGTGTATACCTAACTAATTCGGCCGTGTGAGATTTTCAGAAAGTTGAAACATTTAAATATTAAGGTTCATATCGCGGACCATAAATCGACTAAAAAAAAAACAGGATACCCACGACGGTCCGGCGTTTAGGGTGAGATTTAGATACATTTAGTATTTTCCTCATGTTAGTGTGTATTCCGTTTCCATAGTTTTATTTTATGTTGACATCACAGATGTCATATGTACTTATACCATAGATCAAGCAAACGTATCTACTTAGCGTGTCAAATGAATTCAGTAAAATCCAGAGTTTCAGTCTAATCGAAGCTTGCAGCTTTCGGGCGTCATTTTGAAGTCAACAAAAACATTAAAAATGCTTCGTTACGTGATATTTAATCGCAACAACATAAAAATTATGAACACGTTACTCAAGGGCCTGAGACAGATTTAAAATCACAGGCAAGTAACAACTTCAGTAAAAAATCTGACACGCTCGGCCTATACAAGTAAATGAACTTGTTGCTTCTATCTAAATCTAGTTCTGTGGTTGACATCTTGATAATGATAATATAATGATTTTGTTCACAGATTTCGGGTTCATGTTCGAATCATCACCCGGCGGCAACCTGGGCTTTGAGCCCGATATAAAACTAACGGACGAGATGGTGATGGTGATGGGAGGCAAGATGGAGGCGCCACCGTTCCGCTGGTTCTGCGAGCTGTGCGTGCAGGCCTTCCTCGCTGTGCGGTGCGTATTAATTTACCTCCCGGGAGTATCTCGGTTTAATAAGTCGGGCGTGTTTCTTACCGGCTATTGGTCCGTTCTTTCGCGAATGGCACCGAGAGGCAGATTACAGACGTACCTAAGATTTACGAGGGTTACGTTTCTCCTTTTACGCAGAATCTTTTAAGTAATGATTTTACGTCAAGACGTATACGAATGGAGTTACGTTTTTTCCAGTTAACCGATTCGTTGCATGTTCCATTTTTGAAAACTTTACGCTATGGCGGCGAACCACTTTTGTCGATTTAATATGACACGCCTTGAGAGTCTTACGCCACACGTAAAAAAGCTTGATGACAATGATGACACGCCTCTCGTGTCATCCGCACAGAAACGGCAAAAATGATTCAAGATGTATGTAGAAGCTGCTGAGATAAACAGTTTGCCTGAAAACAATCCCTTTGTGTGTGTTATTCTCTCTGTAGTTTTTGACTCCAAAATCTGGCAGGCAAGCATGTTTGCGCGATAAATGATAAAACATCAGGCCGTCCCTATCGCACATTTACACTATTTGTAAGTTCGATAGGGACGGCCTGGTGTGTGCCTGGTGAATACATTCCGTCACTGATCTGATAATTTTTCACTCTTCCACAGACCATACCAAGAAGCCATAATCTCCATGGTATCCCTGATGCTGGACACAGGCCTGCCCTGCTTCCGCGGGCAGACCATCCGCCTGCTGCGCTCGCGGTTCGCGCCCAACTCAACAGAGAAAGAAGCGGCGGCCTTCATGCTGCAAGTCATTAGGAACTCCTTCCTCAACTTCAGGACGAGGACCTATGATATGATACAGTATTATCAGAACCAGATTCCGTATTAAATTGGGATTTAAGCACATCAGCTACGTATGTGTAATGCTATAATATTCATGGTATTCTAACAGTCGGTAGCAAGACTGAGACAAAACAATCATGATCAGACCCTCTAGCACAACTTGTCGCGCGCGAGTCCATACTTGAAGTTGCGCTTGATGTATGGACTCGCGTTATGCTAAAGGGTCAGGTAAATACTTAATGAAGAAAAATATCCTGGTCACGGCACCAAATTGTATCACATGTTATAGTCACATGTCTGACACTGAGCTGTCCAGTTTCCTGCTTTGTTGTTTAACAAAGAAATGCTGTTCGCTACCACAATTATCAGTTGTTTTAATACAATAATGTCGTATTTTCAACTGAAGACCGCGGATTATGGATATTCTTATATTGATGTTATATTCTATGGTGATCAGTGTTATTATAACATTTACATGATTATATGATACCAAATTGAAGGCAATTATATAAATGCATTATTATGATGTTTTTGTAGATGTGAGGAAGTATTAACTCCTCTTAATTCCTTCCCAATGTATTAACGAATATTGTATTCTGAGAGATTTCTAGACTAGCTAAATTATTTATTTTCTTATAAGATTTAATTATTTTGAATAGGCGGTCTAACATAGCTTGCGTTCTCGCGTTCGAGTTCATAGTGTTCATGCCTTAAGTAAATCTGGTTCGCGAGAGCGTAAGTTGTGCTAGATTGGCTTATGTTTCTAACGTCAACAAATCATAAAATATTGTATGTTATTTGAAATTATTGATTATTAGGAAATTATGTATGGTCCTAGATTTTCGACAATGGAAATTCCCAATGTCTTAGTGTGTTTTAGCATATATTAAATATAAGAAAATCATACCATCCCATACATTAAAATGCGACCGCCTAAGAACGCGCATACACTACACCACACATTGTAGATGGCACCACAAAAAAAAATGTCTTTTAGCTTTCGATTGTACTTGTAGATGGCGTTAAGTGTCACTTTTGACATAGATTTATGGCTCGAAAGTGACACTTAACGCCAGTCTACAAATAATCGATGGCAACAAGGCATTTTTTTGTGGCGCCATCTATGTGTGGTGTAGTGTATGCGCGTTCTTAGGCGGTCGCATTTTAATGTATGGGATGGTATGATCTTCTTATATTTAATCAATGGTTTTAGTACTTTGTCTAAGCAATAATATTTTTTAGCCTTTTGCATTTTTTTGGGAAAACTATGTAGATTGGCGCAGCCTGAAAATGGTCGAAGGTATCTAATGAATGAATAATTAATTTTATCATTTCTGTGTCATCTTACTCTTATCGTATATTTTCTTTTGACTGTTAAAGGGTTAGATTAAGTTAATGGCTACTCGGTCAAAATAATTTAATGAATTCGTGTATTTTTCTGTTTATATAAATCAGACATGATATGAATAAATAGGGGCTGTGCTATTGTTTTCAAATATAAAATAATTTTATGTGGTTTAATGTTTTTAAACTCTATTAATAGTCTGTTATTAATGTAATATTTTGTGGACATTCCTGTAATCACAATTATCTTGTTGGAATAAAGTGTGGTAAAGGTCACAAGCGTTTTTCTACAAATTATTCTCTACGTAATCTATTGCAATTTTCATAGAAGAAAAAAAATCTATAAGTTGAAATTACCCTCCAGTCGAAATGGTCCCCTATACCTATTTATAACTAAGTTTTGAAAACTCACATCCGACGGTTCAAGGGCGGCATTGGCATGCGATTGAGTCCCGTTTATTATATTAAGTAAACTTGATGCTTTTTGAATAGGTGTTAGGTTCAAATGGGTTCAATTTAGGTTCAAAAGTAATGGTAACTTATCATATTTAATTATTCTTACAAATATTACGTTAACTTTTTACACATTTCGTATGTTTTCATTCGAAGTCCATACTATGACTTTCAAGGAAGGACAAGTAATATTCAACTTTCTTCATACATTTCTTTAACTTGTTCCCATCCAAGGGAGGTAAGTGTTCAGTTCCGTGTTCCGGAAACTTCTTAGAAAACGCTTTATCATTATTCTGTTTCTTCTCATCAGTAGGTTGTATTTTTGATACTGATTTGGCTCTATGTAATACCCTGTAGAGATCTGAGAGAGCTGATTTGCAGTAGTGGAGTTTTTGGTCTTTGCTGGGCCCCTGGAGGATTAAGTAGGTATCATGTTTCATGACTTCTAGACTTGGCGCGTCTGTTTCAATAAGTTCACTCTGAAACAATTAAAAACATTCACTACCAGACAAAAAAATGAGAACCCAGTCGTAAATTATAACCCTGTGGCACTGATCCCATCGCGAGCTAGTATAAGACACAGCGATGTTTATAGCTACCGCAGCGGTGAGCTAGTGTGTCTCTTTTATTAGCAGGACTGATTATCTTTTGTTTGTGTTTATAGCCGATAGCTCATAGTTTACTAGCCTGCGGTGGGACCAGTGCCTGTATGGCAAGAACCCGCCCAGCTCTAACAATAGGCTCAAATTTCTTTCGGCGTTAGGTGGATAATGCAAAATATAATCTAAAAATATAGATAATACTAGAAATATAGGTACCTGTAAACATTTCTGGACAACTGACTCAACAGCCAAAGCAGGATCATCAAAGTTGGCATTGGAGTCCAAATTGGCACACACATTGAGGACATATGTTGCCCATTCTAGGGGTTCTATGTCTCCGTTGAAGTATCTCATCGTAAATGCGTAGGATGCTATGACATTTGTTATGTTGAACTTTATGGCTGGGGAGGGTTGCACAGTCTGTAAAGAAAAAATGTGTAAATAAATATAACAAAATATACATTTTCCATTGCCAATACTCCGAAAATCTCACTAATCATCATGGTGTGCCTTTAGGAAAGACTTGGGTCTTCATATAGTTACTCTCAACTCTCAACCATAAATCTCTAATTTTATGTTGGCTCAAATTTTAAAATTAACAGATAACTATATCAGTCCAGTGGCCCATTTCTCGAAAGGTACAAGCCTTGTATTACAAGTGTGTTTCCATGACAACCCATATGATTTGACAGTTCGCGCACTTGTAATACGAGGCTTGTACCTTGCGAGAAACGGGCCCCAGATCTACTGAATTACTTACAGTCAATGAATCTAAAGCCGGAACCTTCTTTAGCTCTGGACACTTTTTCAGTGCTTCATTTTCTTCTTCATTTATTTCCTCCACCTTTTTCTCTTTCTTTCTAAACATCCACCACGGCTCCCACTGCGGCATTATATCCCCAACATCACCTTTATTTAAAAGAGCCTCAAATTCATTCCGCTCATCTTCTGTCAACGCTCCCCATAACTGATCAGCATCATTTAAATTTAGTCCTTTAATCCTTTCATGAAGATCCTCACCCTCTTCATCATCCGAGTCCATATTTTCTAGCATCTCCTCAATATCATCAGTGTCTATATCTTGCTCATGCATCCGCTTTAGTATATCAATCATTTTGCGCTTAGATTCATCGTCAACATGATTTGAAGCGAGTTCTTCTGTCACGCAACTGCGGTAGAAGTTTTCGGAGCATTCTTGGTGTTTTTCAGATCTGTAGCAATCTAAGGAGCAGTATAATACTTCGCAGCGGGGACAGCAGTATTTACTTGGGTTCTCAGTACACCTAAAATCAATTGTTATTTTTTATAAATGCATTTAGTATGCTCGAGTTCAGAGCCGACAAAACGGTGGTTACAAACCTACAAGAAATGATGAAATGTAATACTTACAGTCCACAGATTTTGAAGCTTTGTACGTTGGAAGTTTCTTCAGACATTGTGAGTATTTATTACTTTGGCTTGCCTACTTGAAACCGAAGTCCGTATTCCAATATAAAACAATTTTTCTGCCGGTAAACACAATAAAGCGCAAGCATGGGAAAGGAAATGGAGAAATGTCAGGTCAGTTGTCAATAAATGTCAAAGTTATCAGCTGTTCTTCCGGTACCTTCGAGTTAATGACAAAACTGTCGTATTAATAAACTTCCAACAAATGTAATAGAAAAATAAAAAGCACTTTGGTTCCACGACCCCATCTTGTCATCTTTTACTATAAAATGAATAATAAATGTATTAAAAATAATACTTGGGTGACTAAATTTAAGAAGCAGCACAAGTAGACTATTAAAACGTAATGATTCAATGCTCTTTGAAGCAGCAGACAGTCGAGCGCTTTTTAGTTTAGCTTAAACAGGAATTTGCTAAGAAACTGACAGCTGTCATTGTCAAATAAGCGCAAAAGTGGTGGACGCGGGTGAAGAGAAATTAAGCATTAAACAACAAAAAGTAGAAAAACTCGCATCGTGAGACCTTAACTAATAAGATTAGATTGTAGTATTATAGTTAGGAAATGGCAGAGCCAGAAGTAGTGGAAGATTTCTTTGGAGTTTATTTATTGTACAACATAAACCCCAAATACAAGGGCCGTACATACATCGGCTACACAAGAGACCCAAATAGAAGGATAATGCAACACAACAGAGGGACATGGGCTGGTGGTGCACACAGGACTAGCAACAGAGGCCCATGGTATAGTAATAGTTTGTTCATTTGTTTACATAAATTAGCTTATCTAAAGTTGTCTAAAGTAAGGTTGTTCTTATCAGTGATTCTTGTTATGTTACTTTATTCCACTGTTTCTATTTTTATTTGTTTTAGGAAGATGGTCATGATAGTCCACGGTTTCCCGAACAACATATCTGCTTTGAGGGTAAGTATTAAAAAGATCAGCTGCAGTTTTTTTTTGCTAGTTTTATGTGCAATTGTGCCTATTAGTCACTAGGTATACTAAGTTCTGACTCTAGTAGAGCTTCGGCTCTGCCTAGTCAGAGAGAATTGAAGGAAAATATTTTGCAATAGGTACTTAACTATAACATTTTGTAATACAGCAAATCTTCTTCATAGTTTGAATGGGCTTGGCAGAACCCAACAAAGACAACAAGACTGCAGCACTTGTCCCTAAAGAGAGTTCCTAGAAAGGAGACTGAGTTCCGCTTCCAGCTTCGAGTTGTCAGCGAAATGCTCAGGGTTGGGCCGTGGTGTCGTCTGCCTCTCACCATCAGGTGGCTGGAGAAAGACTTTTATGAAGAATTTCCAGTGAGTGTACAAAAAGGAAATAAAATACTGATAACCTTGTAAGACCCAATGTACATTACAATGTACATAGTTGTTGCAATCTAATTTGAATCTTTTGTGAACCAAATAAAGTAGCATTTCTATTGTCTCATTGATTTGTATTGAAACAAACATAATTCTTACCAATTTATTTACTATGGCGGGTCTTACTAGGTAACCACTTATGGCTAGTTTGTCAAAATACTTAAAGTATTTTTAATTTATTTTTAGCCGGAAAGAGAACCACCTTCTCATATGAAAATTTGCCACGGACCAGTGAAAAGCAAGAATCTAAGGAAATCCAAGGACACCCATGCAACCCACACAGAATGCCTCCTTTGCTCCGGCTATATTACCAGCGCTAACTCCAAACTGTCCTGTTTAAACCCTCACTGTGACCTTGTATCTCATATAACATGTCTTGCCCAGTTATTCTTAGAACCCACTGAATTTGTTCCCATACAAGGACAGTGTCCTTTTTGTAGTACAATGCTCAAATGGGGTGACCTAATAAGAAAAATGAGAGGTTGTGGTCAGGATACACTGAGCCAGGAAGATGACAACTGTAGCAATGATGATGATGAAATTTTGTCACAAGACAGAGCTTTTGTTGATAATAATTCCATTTGGTTACAAGACTGTGATGAGTTATGACGAAAAATATACAATATGGGCTTGAGTGTAACACTTTTTTTTCCCACATCCCGGCGTTCAGTCCGTTTATAGCATAGGATAGAGGTTTTCCTCTAAATTCCGTATCACATATTAAAAAAAAAATCTATTTACCTAATGAGTGTTGCATTGGATGAGCACCCATATTTTGATATTTAGGAAAACATAAGAAAAGCTGTTTTTATAGTTTAACACTAAATAAAAATATCTTTCTCTTTATGGAACAGTGATGTTCTTGACTTTTGGAAGGCGTAAGTGGAGCCATGAGTCATAGTTATATCGACTTAATATGTTAGTAACCCGATTAAAATATTTTTAAATATGAACCTTACAGAGTCCCTTTTGAAACAAAAAAAAAAACATAATTTTAATATTATTTTTATTTTCTTAGATTACTTATACTTTTACTTAAAACTACACACTTATAAACAAAAATAAATTATTAGGTACAAATAACACTACTTAGATCAATAATTTGGCACATCAAACCACTGGTACCGCCGCTCACCGTTCTTGTCATATTTGGGCTCCAGGCATTTTCGGTTGAACCATCTAAGTAAGAAACAAAAGAAGATTTTAGCTTTTACCTTTAAATCATATCTTAATGTTAAGAGGTAAGGGGATGGGGGAGGAGCTCTTTCAAATGATACACCGCTTGGCCTAGTAACTAGAATTTTGCCATTAGCATTTCCTGTGTGCGTAGCCGAATGCACAAACGCTCACGATAATATCTCTTTGGTAGCTATCTATCTCTATCGCTCTGGCTCTTGCGCCAATGCGCGACAGAGCCAGACTACATTTCGGTGGAGTTTCGCGTCGCAGAAATGCCATTCGGCTACGGGGCATGTACTTAGTCAATAAATTTAAAATAAGAGGGGTGGAGCCATCTCAACGTGTATTAAGATTTCCTGAGGTTTCCGAGGTATGTTTTCTTCTATGCGTCCACGGGCAAGTTTGTCGCCGGCAACTTTTTGCAGTCGATCCTTTGGAGTGCCGGCCGGCCGATGATGTCAATTAAATTTGAAATTTGATTAAATAGAATAAAATCAAAATTCCAATGACTCAAAAATCTGTCTGACATGTGCTAGTGTGAAATTGCGCACTCAAGTTAGGTACTTACGTGTGCGCGTACCCTTAGACTTTCATTTTATACGGAGTTAATTATATTTAGTGACACTGATTGTCCTTTCTTAACGCAGCCGGCGACAGGGTAGTCCTCTCCCTTGAAGTAGACAGTTCCGATCTGGTTAGCGACCTTGCTCTTATTGGCACATGCGGAACTTCTCACACTTGTATCGTAATGTACCTACTATAGTGATACTGACCCTCCTTTCTTAACGCAGCCGACGACAGGGTAGTCCTCCCGGTAGCACTCTGTCCCTAACGCGTTGAAGTAGACAGTTCCGATCTGCTTGGCGACCTTGCTCTTGTTGGCTGCGGCCGCGCGCAGGCACAGCCGGAACTTCTCGTCGCATTCGCAGTTTAATCTAATGAGGTAACACAAATATATACTAACTTACTAAGTAACTAACTACCGGGGTAAGTAGTTACTTAGTTACTCCATAAGAAAAGACTAACATGTAGGTATAAGCTCTTGTCAATCGCGATGAAGCTCGAATTTTACAAATCTAACATATAATTATTAGATAAAAATCAAGGCAAGCGACATTGTGTGGTGTGGGATACGATTTACATGGTCTATGTATTTTGATAACGGACCAAATTAAGAGGGCAGCAACCAAATAATTCGATTTCAAATTAGGTAAATGTATATTACGAGTATGGTCTAGCTAGATTCATAATAAAATTATGTACTAGCTGCAAAATTACATGGAGAAATTATGAAAGTAAGTATTCATTGATAAATTCGCCATGAACTTTTGCAGCTGATAGTACCTACACGCCAACGTCAACCTGTTTAAAGCATGACCAGAAATATATGACTACGCGCCATGTTGCGGAATTTCATTAGAACTATTTTCTTCATACTAAACTGAACTGTCACCCCATACATCAGAATAACAGCGCCCTCCTGACAATAGTCATATATTTCTGGGCTTTAAGTAGATTGACGTTAGCGTGTACATAATTATGAATTAACTCTAGACCATACTCATAAGTGTTATTATTCTTGCCGGTGAGTAAAGTTCGACGGCTCGCGCGTGATTCGTCTCTCCCAGGCTCGCGGCGGTCCGTTGACAGTGCCAGGGCTGCTATACTTGGTCTGTTAGAGTCTAGCTAATGAAAGTTGAGCCCGAAAAAACGTGGCAATTTCAAAAAAATTGGAGCTGGCAACACATTGATAACATGGTTTCTTTTTTATTATTTCTAATTTATTTAGGTACATCACTTACTTTACTAATTTTTATGGTGTTATTCATTATTATTTATAGATTTTGCTGTTAACTTTTACCGAAATTCGTTAAAGTGACAGTCACACTTACAGATGACAATCGATGATATGATATCCAGAGTTGCTGTTTTAAAAAAATACTGGATTCAACTTTCACTAGCCAGATTCTACACAATTATACATACCGAGTGTAGAACGCGTTGTTAGTTAGGTTGTGCTTGGTCTCGCCAGCTGCTATATAATCGGGGCAGTTATCGTGGTCTCGACAACACATGTCCGTCTCCCTAGAAGGTCCCAAGTCGTCGTATCCATCCGCTATGTTTCCTGCGCCGCACCATTTTGTACCTTAAAGCGCGTAAAAAGGTTAAATTAAATAGCGACTGGCGATAATAGATGGCAGTGTCTTTCGTAATAACCACAATACAAAGTTAAAAATTTTGAAAAATCCCAGACCCGACATATTTACTCAGGGGACCGATTTTCTAAAACTAAAACACTCCCGACTTATTCAGCTTTCGGTTCATCCGCGTTCGAAAGCTACGATGCCACTAGACAGACCCCGTCATTTTAATCCTTTTGCAATCTTAATCTAAGTCAGTAAGTCTTAAGCGCAGGACTTTGGAGGAGAGATGAATGTCGACAAGAAACAGTTTGGTTGTCGCACAGTCCGTGTATTTCTTCGGATTAGTCTACAAGCTGACCCCTAGGATCCACCTTCCGGAATGAAGCGAAGATGAGGTAAAATCCGTGAAGAAACAACAGATTTCATTGAAGAATACATTTTTTGTCTGTCACAATCGATGGGGCGAATTCTACTAATTAAACGAGTAAAGGTGACATGGCTGTTAAGATTCGACCTAGTGGCTTCGCGAGTAGTGACCCTGCCTTGTCTTTCTAAATCCAATGGTCCCTGGGTTTAAATCCCGGTAAAGACTGGTTTGGGGCTAAGTCGATATCTTCGGTCCATTGTCCCTAAAATACACTTAATTTAGTGTTATGGCGGTAGGTATTTTCGAGCGAGTGAAACGAATTATTTGCAAACCAAAATAATTGCATGTTTCGCTAAGATAGCCATGTCACCGTCCAATGGTTTATCGAATCTATTAGGCCCTTGATGCCATTGTGACTGAGCATTAATTGTTTTAATTGGGTTAAGGTCTGATACCAGAAATCGACGATACTTAGAATAGTCGGAATAGTTTTTTTTACCATTAGGTACTTAGTTATTATTGTGTCGTCTGCCGTCACGCAACGCGCTATCGTGAACTCGCGGGTCCGAAAATACCTCTATTATGTGAACGCTCGTTGACAGTTATTTTGACAGAGTTAAAAAACTACCTACAGCGCCACCTCTCGGGAACTTGGGTTACTGATTTATACAAACGTCTAGTTATTTATGTACCTACTAGCTTTTTCCCGCGGCTTCGCTCGCGTTGGAAAGAGACAAAATGTAGCCTATGTCACTCTGCGTCCCTTCAACTACCTCTACTTAAAAAATCACGTCAATTCGTCGCTCCGTTTTGCCGTGAAAGACGGGCAAACAAACAGACACACACACTGTCCCATTTATAATATTAGTATGGATATATAAGTAAGTATAAGTAAGGATTTCGGCGGTAATTTTGGATTGCGTAAACTGTTTTTTTTATTTCAGATTCAGATTTAATAATTTATTCTAAAATTCTTAAATTCTAATTAAGTGGTGAAAGTTCTAATAAGTGGTATTTGAAAGAAAATACTTTGAAAATAATAAGACATTTGTAAACTAAGATAAAAAGTGCTTGCATATACGGTTAAATTACAAACAGTTCACAAAAATTGTTTTATACAGCTGTAAAAAAAAATCACTAAGTACATCTACTTCAGAATAATTTTCCTAGAAAATCCAAGAATTTTTTTAAAGATTCTTTTCCACTTTTTATTGTTTAAGCACTTTGTCGGCGTGATTGATAAATACATATTGGTAGGTACCAAATTACTCGTTTCGAAACTTTCTAGTGCTAACGGTTACTGAGATTATCTGCGGACGGACGGACTATAAGGGTTCCTAGTTGTTAACTACGGAACCTCAAATAATAACAAACCTGGATAAATAAGACTGAATCTCTCTTCGATATTCACTTCGTCGCTATCTTCTATCAGACCTCTTTCCCGCAAACTCGATAGATTCACATCATTAATGACCCAACTGGTACTCGATTCAAACATAATTATTACAAAAAGGCACGAGATTGCGAACATTTCTATAAACCCAACTGGTAACGTTCAGAGAAGTAAGAAGAATGAACGGAAAGCGATATTGTCTTTATTTATATTAACTGAAAAGCCTGAAGTGAATTAAAACACAAGGAAGTCTTTGCAGCCTTAGTTTATGTAGCCTCCTGCAGGGCATTATCTGCTCTCGACGAATACTCAGTAACACAAGCTCGACAATACATCGTATAACATGACCTCTAGATCTTACAGACCTTAATGTAATCGGAGTTCTATCTAAACTGGTTCGTAAGCATATTCTCGCGTGCTTGGCAATGGAAATCTTATCACCGTATGGGTAAATTCCGTCTGAAAACCTTAATGTTCGACATTGAGGAGTTGGGCGAAACTTCCTTTGCGATATGTTTTACAGAAGGAAATTTACATAAGAATTTGCTGTCGGTATTTACTAGCATAGGTTCCTCTTAACTTTTTTTATAATATACCTAATTATATCATTCTTCCGCATTTATAACTTAATTCAGATAACCCAACTTGAATAAGGGCATTTACAGAATTCGGGACCCCCCTATATTATTAACGTACTTATGCTAATATAGGGGACAAAAATTAACTCACTGCCAGCTTTGTGACGATAATTACAGGCATGAAATCTCAATAAAAATATTGTTTTTGTGTTAATTACATAATCTTTAAGCGACAATCTACATTCAGAATGCGAAAAAAGTATTTATTCAGACAGATTTTACGTGACAGTGAGTTAATTTTTAACCCCCGACGCAAAAACGACGGGGTGTTATAAGTTTGACGTGTCTGTCTGTGTGTGTGTCTGTCTGTCTGTCAGTCTGTTTGTCCGTCTGTCTGTGTGTGTGTCTGTCTGTGGCATTGTAGCTCCCGAACGGATGAACCGATTTGGATTTAGTTTTTTTTGTCTGAAAGCTGTGTAATTGTTAAATGACTTACGCTAATTGGGGGGGCCCAAATTCTGAAAATGCCCATAAAACCCACTTTATTTATATACTCTGTACTTACAAGTATTTACATTCCTTGTTTTGCGTGGTGAACATTTTTGTTTCACTCGGTGGCAAACATTTGCTACGTGCCTTGAAACCCTCGCAACGCTCCACACCACACTAACCACTCGCTGCGCTCGCACATTTCTCTCGCTTGCTCGGGTATCAGTATTGGTATGTGCGGGTGAAAACTTTGCCCCTTTTAAAACAAATAACTAATCTTGGGATATTTGGTACTTTTGGGTCAGGTAGGGAACATTTCGGGGGTAGTCCTTGGCAGGATTATTATTTTTCTCTAATATATATGTTAATATATTACTGTTTATTTAAGGTTAGATACATTTAGTTTACATATTCAGGTTTTTTAATTAGTTTATTTTAAGATAGTTCTTAATAATCAATGTATATTTTCCTGTGGTACTAATCTTTGTGTTAGTGTGTGGAATAGCAGATGTAACTGAACCTAAATTAGACTTTTTACGGGAAATCGTGCATGACGCCCATCACGAAAGGGCATTATTGGCATTATTCTTGTACTGCATATGCATAAGAATATCCAATCCACTGTCTCCGTCTATTGTTAGTATCATATTATTGTTGTAATCGAACGAGTTTTAAAGGTATGCAAAGTAAGTAGGTATTAATACCTACTACGGCTAGTACACATGCTTGTATTACAAATTAGACATGCAGGGTGCATTGGGGTGGTTTCGAAATTCACATAAAAATCACCATTATTTCCGTCATATCAAGATCCCCGTTTCGAAATTACCCGAGCATTTTTGTGCTTCGAAATTACCTCAATGCACCCTATACATTTTAGCTATCCAGTCTATCCATTTATGCCCGCACTTATATCCGCTAGTAAAGAAATGTATACATACATACATACATTTACGCCTCTATTTACAAAAGGAGTAGGCACAGCACATGAATGTATAAACAACTTTCAGTGCCACTCATTGTAGCAGGTTGAAAGGAACCGAAATTGTGATATCACAGTGACAAAAGTTAGCTCTTCCAGAATGTACCTACTATCAGCTGCAAAAGTGCATGGCGAATTTTTCAATGAATCCATACTCCATACTAATATTATAAATGCGAAAGTAACTCTGTCTGTCTGTCTGTCTGTCTGTTACGCTTTCCCACTTAAACCACGCAACCGATTTTGAAGAAATTTCGAACAGACAATCTTTAGACCCTGAGACAGAACATAGGCTACTTTTTATTTCGAAAAAAAGGGATGAAGGGGTTGAAAAAGAGGTTGAAAGTTTGTATGGGATTTCTTAACACTTTCGAAACCGGGCTCTACGCGGCGCTACGACATTTTCGCTACATACGGGTTTCCCCATGTAATCGGCTACGCTTCTACGAGCGGTGTGCCCGACAGTCGGGTTCTTGGTAGCGAAAGTGTTAATTTTAAAAGATAAAACCATGAAACTTTATATTTTAGCACTTGATAAGAAATCATTGAACATCTTGATAACGGATAGGGATAGGGATAGGGATAGGGATAGGGATAGGGATAGGGATTGGGATAGGGATAGGGATAGGGATAGGGATAGCGATAGCGATAGCGATAGCGATAGCGATACGGATACGGATACGGATACGGATAATATGGGTATCGTTAGAGGGATACGGATAATCGGTCGGCGGTCTCTTAATGTGCTCTAAGACGATCGTTGTTTGCTTGCATGAAGATTACGTTTGCGATAAGTATAAGCAAAATGTAAAAATTTTTAAGGGATAAAAAAGTACTTTTTACCCACCGATCATAGTGTCGAAATACGGGCTATGTGGGATGTTTATAAAGGTTTCCCCAGTGTATATAAAATTACCTACGCTGTGGTCGATGTGTAATATTTCTACAATCATTGCAAGCAAAAGTATTATGTGCAATCGAAATAATCGCAGATAAATATACCTACAGAGAAACCTAAGGATCCAAATGAAAATCTTAATGAATACTTTTATTACGCGGGCGAAGCCGCGGGTAAAAGCTAGTTCATTCATAATTTCTCCGTGCACTTTTGCAACTGATAGTACCTAAGAAAATTTTAGCAACTTTTTCAGTCGACAATAAAGGTAATGAAGGGAAGAGGCGAATTTCGAACATTAAATGCAATAAAATATTTAGCAGCTGTCAGGGCTAACCCGCATGTAATGTCGGACAGTACAATTTATTGCCAACCAGTTGATTTTTGTACTTCCATATCATGTTTAGGTACAGTCAGCAGCAGAAGTTGCGTAGCGGGCAAGGTGTTCAAAATGAACTTGACACGATCTTATTTTTAAGACAATAAGAGCGTATTAGGATCATTGTGAACACCTTGCCCGCTACGCAACTTCTGCTGCTGACTGTACCTAAGCTACACCAAAGACATGTAACTCCGTACCTATAGACGGATTTACTTTGACAGTAACTCTCTATAATACTCGATCCTCTTTGGCTACCTACACATTTCATTTCCTATCTATTATTTAGGCATATAGTTAACCTAAGCTCTAGGGGTGATGTCTCCCATAATCCCCTCCCCCTCCTGTTAGCGCATGTTATCATAGTTTTATTGAGACTGACGTACCCTTTTTGACCCCCGACGCAAAAACGACGTGGTGTTATAAGTTTGACGTGTCTGTCTGTCTGTCTGTTTGTCTGTCTGTCTGTGTGTGCGTCTGTCTGTGGCATCGTAGCTCCCGAACGGATGAACCGACTTCGATTTAGTTTTTTTTATTTGAAAGCTGTGTTAGTCTGGAGTCTTCTTAGCCATGTTTCATGGTGGCTCAGGTCGCGGTCGGGGTTTTTTTTCAAAATTTTAATTTTGTGGTTATTTTACGTTGGGGAAATGCATTTACGCATGCCACCCGGTCCGGGGCAAGTCCGGGGGAACCAGGGGCGATGGATGACGGACTAACCAGTTTAGGACTACCGTCTAAAACCACCAACGAATTCCGTCTCCGCCTTGGGTGGAGTGCCGCAGGGTCACTATTAATTTTATTTTCCCCTCACTAGCTCGGAAACACGTGTTTTGTCCTTTAATACCAGCGGGTAAAAACGCATTTTATCCACTAGTGGGTAAAGTAATTTGACCTTGAATAGAGTCAAATAAACTGCTTTAAAATTGATAAAAGTAGGTGAATCTAGAAATAAAGATGATTTACCAGCTATGGAACTACTGGAAGCAGTGATAAACGCATTTTTTGCGTTGTAGTTTCCTCGCTATAGTGAGGGGAAAAGTTTTGTGTTACACTCGGGTGCAAATGTATTTTACTTCTCGTGTGTTAAAAAACTCGCAAGTTCAGGATTCTATTCTCGAACCACTCGCTTCGCTCGTGGTTCAACTATAGAATCCTTTCACTTGCTCGTTTTTCAATTCCACACTCGGCGTTAAAATACAACTTTGCCCCCTTGTATAACAAATAACTATTATGCATTCAACGTAACGTACCTGAGCCATTTTTTTCAAAGTTGTCCACCCCACTTTCTTTTGGATTTGGTATTTTTTATGTGGTTTCCACTCAGAATCGCGAGCTCTTTCAATCCTGATAGGAGAAAAAAAGTGTCCCAAGGTTTTTTCCCCATTCCGTTACCATTTTTTCATACATTTTGTATGGCGATAACGGATTGGAAGGTTCGAAAAAATGTATGGAAATCTTGGGACATTTTTTTTCCTATCAGGATCGAAAGAGCTCTCGATTCTGAGTATGAATCGCGTAAAAAATACCCATGTTACAAAAAAAGTGGGGTGGACAACTTTGAAAAAAAATGGCCCACCTAATTATTCGAGTGTCTGATGAAAAACCGACCCTGACTTTCTTGTCCTTATCAGTTGCGTCCGTACGGTTATGAAATCTTCCTATGGTGTTTTAACGTAATATTTATTTACTTCTTTGTTACGTTAATATTTGTTATCTATGACTATTTTGTGCTCGAATTTATTTGTTCTTAGGTCCTACCTAGGTAGTCTAGGTACTTATTTTTCCTATTCCCATTTTCGCTCATTCATTTAATTATTTTATGAGTCAATTGGGGGACATCGGATGTCGGAGCGATAACCAATACTTGCCAATACATTACAGGCGTCATCTTGGATTTCTTCCATTGAAATCCTTCCGACTTCCGATATCGGATCGGATAATGTGAAAACGAACTAAGGGTTCTTTTTGTACCTTTTTGGTACGGAACCCTAAAAATGACTGAAATAAACAGTTCAAATAAAAATAAAAAAATTAGTCACACAGCATAAATAAAGTGATGATTTCTGTACCTTGTCGCTTTAAATCGTTTGACAATTTCGTATGACATTTCAAACAAGACGTTAATGTGACAAGGTATTGAAATCATGACATATTTATGCCGGTGACTGTACCTATTTATGTGTGTTGAGTAATTTTCATGTTTATTCTATTTATAAATTTTATCATCTAATGAATCATAAATATGAGTACTACATCATTTGCATGTTGCCTGCCAATTATCTTGAAGTTATCTATTAAGAGGACCTGCAGTGATAACAAGTCCTTAAGGAATGACGTTTATCGATTGATTAGACGAAGTTTAGGAGGTCCACAACACGAGCGGTGGCGGAAAAAACGAGTTGGTCAAGTAACGAAAACAGAGCCACTATCATTCTACCATCGTCGGCTTTTAGACACACGGACGGTTCCACCCTCGTGATAGACGGCGTCCATATTTCCTAGCTCATATTAACCCAGCAACCTTAAAATGTAATACAATAGTACATTACATCAGAGGCCGGGAAAATGAGGATTTCCGGTCAAGTGGGTATATACGGCCGAGCGAGCGTGCGAGCGAGGCCGGATAGGGATACGAGGCCGGGAATCCGTTTCACGCCGAGGCATGTATAGTGCTTTTCTCAAACATACAATGAAATAAAAAAAAATGCTCTAAAGGACAATATTTTATAAAAAAAAAGTTACTTTGCAGGCCTAGGCCTAAAAAATAATATGAAATCTCTTTACAGTCCTCTCGAGTTGTTGCGCCCAAAAAGCGATACTTCCCAGCCCATTTTAAGGAACGTAAAGACAATATTTCATTGCATGTTTGAGAAAAAATACTTACACATTAAATTTATAAGATAAGCTTGCTTGAGTATTCACCCAATGGGTACTATCGTTTTTTTTTGCTCACCAGTTGGCGCCACTGTTGAGTAAGGTCCAGATATATAGCTGTCATAGTTAAAGGCGATATAAGATCGACGTCGAAACAAAGTTTTAAATCTCATTAATTAATTATAAATAATATCTAGCTAGATTGTTCACAAGCGCGGATCCAGCTTCGTGCCCAGGGGGGGGGGTCACGTGGTATAAATGCCCAGGCCCCAGGGGGGGTCACGTGGTCTATTTGTATGGCCAACCTAGGCTCCAGGGGGTGTGTAATGATTGGTATAACTTTTTTTGGTATAGTAACATTTGATATAACAACATTTGGTATATATTTAGAGGGTATAATCACTCATTTGACATAATTAACATTTGGTATAACCACAAAATATCTACTTTTATTTTGTATAATCATTATTTCGTATAACACTTATTTATAATAATCTTGGTATGGTATAACTATCTATTGATATACGACTAGTATAATATAACTAGCAAACAGTATAAAACATTTCATGAATTAATTTTATTCTTTTTTGAAGGGATCACAGTTCTAACCTAACCTAACCTACTTTTCTGATAGCAGTACATATGTTTAAGGGTCACAGTTCTAACCTAACCTAACCTGTTTGTCTGGTAGCAGCGCGTTGTGTGTAAGGGTCACAATTCTAACCTAATCTACTTTTCTGGTAAATGATGGATCTAATTTATTGTGCAATTCTAACTGTGCTTTAGAAAGAATTTGTGTTATACAATTTATTTATTATCGGAAATAAGCATTATATTCAAAGTATTTTATAATAAATGTTATTCGAAAAAATGAACATTATATTAAATAGGTAACAATTATACAATTTGTCAGTATATTATTTGTTGTTATATGATTCAATAATTATATCAAATGATCGTTATAACGACTAAAAACATATCAAAAAAAGTTATACCGATCGATACGCACCCGGCTCCAGGGGGGGGTCATGACCCCCATGACCCCCCCCCCCCTGGATCCGCGCATGATTGTTCATTGTAAATAACTTATCATCATATTTTTGCGCCTTTTTTTCTTAATTACGCTTTCAAAGCGTTCACATTCATCGCCAAATAATCCATATGTGCGATCATTTCACGAAGGAGATCACTTTTCAACAGGTAAATTGAAGAAATTGTAATTTATGTCACGAAGCCCGCCAAAACGAGTAGTAGTAGTAGTTCTATGGACCTCACGCGACAGCAGCGCCCCTAGCGGCAAATTCATATAGTCAGGGACCAAACGACCTCTTTTACAAAAAGTCGTCGACATCTCTTCTAAATACCTAAAACAGGTATGGATGTGTTCCTCGTTATCTCCAGATTACGAATTGACCTGTTTTAGTTTAAGGAGGGGGGGACGGGTTGAGAAAAAGGGGGGAGAAAGATGGCGGCCGACCATCATAGATATTTATTCACATCTCGAGTCCTATGGCACGAATGTGGTCGTGCGAGGTGTCATTTGAAAGCTTATTAAACCTACTTTAATTGTTTTTAAATAACTATACTTATAGAAGTAACCGTTTACGAAATATTTGAAAATATGTGTTTTTTTATCGCGCATGATTTGCACAAGTACTAGAAAAAATGCGTCTAACTCAATAAACAATAACTTTACCGCAATTGATGTTATTATAAAATTTTTGCGTCTATTCATGTTCTTTCTAAAAATATAAGTTTTATTGGTATATGATAATATATAACCATGTAATTACGAATTTGGTTTAGCAGGAGTCACTCTGCCCGGTCGCAGAAATGGGTGCTGACCGTAGTAAAGTATTCAATATTTTTGAGGTCCTATTTTACGGATCCATATGCGAGAGGTATGGTTTCAAAGCTAATTAAACCTACTATATTTTTTTATAAATAACTATAATCATAAAGGTAGCTGTTTAGAAAATATTTGAAAATATGTGTTTTATAGACCATGAGTCGCACAAGTACCTACTGGTAAAAAATGCTTCTTAATTAATAAACAACAACTTTTCCGGAATTGATGTTAATATAAGATTTACGCGGAATTTCGTGCGCTTTCTAATAACATAAGTTTTATTGGTGTATGATATTATATAACCAAGTAATTACAAATATGATTAAGTAGGGGCCACAGCGCCCGTCCACGTATGGATGCTGACCGTCGCCAAATTTTCTATATTTTTCAGATCCTATTTTATTTAACAGGAATCTTTTGAAAGCATATTTATGCGTACTATCATTAGTTCTCAATAATTTTAGTTGTAACTGTAGTAGCTAACAAAATATTTGAAAATATGCATTGGAACCGATGTGAGTAAAACATGCTTCTAGCTCAATGAATTATATTTTTTCCGCAATTGATATAATAACAAAATAAACGGCGAAATGTATGACCTTTTCAAATAATAAGTTTTGTCAGTATTGCATAAAAAATTAATGTTAATTTATCCATCATACTCACTGCGCACCGTCATATACATGGATGACCATTTTCGTTGCCGTTTTCATAATTTTTAAGATTGTATCTTGGTGCATGACCACTAAACAATAACTTTACCGCAAATAATGTTATGATAAGATTTACAGGACATTTCATATGCTTTCTAAAAATATAAGTTTTATTGATGTATGATATTATACAACCAAGTAATTACGAATTTGGTTTAGCAGGTGTCACTGCACCCCCGTGACGTAAATAGGTGCTAACCGTCGCCTAATTTTATGTATTTCTCAGATCCTATTTTAGCGATCAATTTGTGAGAAGTATCATTTGAAAGCATATTATGCGTACTATCGTTACTTTTTAATAATTTTAGTCGTAATTGTAGAAGTTTACAAAATATTTGACAATATGTGTATGAATAGCATTCGCACTGATACGAGTGAAACATGCTTCTAGCTCAATAAATTATATTTTTCCGCAATTGATATAATAACGAAATGAACCGCAAAATGTATGGCCTTTACAAAAAATGAGTTTTGTTAGTTTTGCTTAAACAATTAATGTTAATTTGTCCACCATACCCACTGCGCACGGTCAATCGTCATATAAACGAATGTCCACCGCCGTTGCCTTAATTTTTTCATCATTTTACAGATTTTATTTTACTGATCAAATAAGTATATAAGTAAATTCGATACGTGATAGATTATATTTATTATGAATATACGATTAGTGAAATAAAATCTGAAAAATCATGAAAAAAGGCAACGACGGTGAACATCCATTTATATGATGGTGCGCAGTAGGTGAGCTGAACAAATTCAAATTAATTGTTTATGCAATACAAACCAAACTTATTTTTTGTGTAAGTCATACATTTTCCGTTTATTTTGTTATTATTTCAATTGCGTAAAACTATAATTTATTGAGCTAGAAGCGTGTCTTATCAATGCCAATGCTATTCATGCACAGTAAAATACACATATTACTAATCAAATATTTTGTAAACTTCTACAGTTTCGACTTGAGATATTAGAAATAAAGATAGTACGCATAATATGCTTTCAAATGATACCTCTCACAAATTTATCAGTAAAATAGGATCTGAGTAACGTAGAAAATTTGGCGACGGTCAGTCAGCACCCAATATCGTGACAGGGCGCAGTCACCCCTGCTAAACCAAATTCGTAATTACTTGGTCATATATTATCATACACCAATAAAACTTATATTTTTAGAAAGCGCATGAAATTTCGCGTAAATTTTATTATAACATTAATTGCGGTAAAGTTATGGTTTATTAAGTTAGAAGCATTTTTTATCTGTATATATGCAACTCGTGTTCGAAAAAAAAACTCATGTTTTCAAATATTTTGTAAACAGCTACCTTTATAACTATAGTTATTCAAAAGTAATTATAGTAGCTTTAATTTGCTTTCAAATGATACCTCTTACATATGGATCCGTAAAATAAGAACTTAAAAATATTGAATACTTTACTACGGTCAGCGCTCATTTTTATGCGACCGGCGGAGTGACCACTACGAAACAAAATTCGTAATTTAATGGTTATATTATCACTTACCAATAAAAATTATATTTTTAGAAAGCTCATGAATAGTCGCGTAAATTTTATAATAACATCAATTGCGGTAACGTTATTGTTTATTGACTTAGAAGCATTTTTTACCAGTACTTGTGCGATTCATGCTCGATAAAAAACACATATTTTCAAATTTTATGTAAACAGCTACCTTTTATACTATAGTTATGTGTAAACAATTATAGTAGGTTTAATTATCTTTCAAACGATACCTCTCACATATGGATCCGTAAAATAAGACCTCAAAAATATTGAATACTTTACTACGGTCAGCGCCCGTTTATGCGACCTGGAGGATAACCCCTGCCAAACAAAATTCTTAATTACATGGTTATATATTATCATATACCAATGAAACTTATATATTTAGAAAGAGCATGAATAGACGCAAAAATTTTATAATAACATCAATTGCGGTAAAGTTATTGTTTATTGAGTTAGACGCATTTTTTACTAGTACTTGTGCAATTCATGCGCGATAAAAAAACACATATTTTCAAATATTTCCTAAACGGTTACTTTTATGAGCATAGTTATTTAAAAACAATTAAAGTAGGTTTAATAAGCTTTCAAATGACACCTCGCACGAACAGATTGGTGCCATAGGACTCGAGATGTGAATAAATATCTATGATGGTCGGTCGCCATCTTTCCCCCCCTTTTTCTCGACCCGTCCCCCCCTCCTTAAACTAAAACAGGTCAATTCGTAATCTGGAGAGAACGAGGAACATATTCAATTATTCATACCTGTTTTAGGTATTTAGAAGAGATGTCGACGAAAATCGTGAAGGAGACGACTTGTGGCCAAATTGGCTCTAGACTAATACGCGATAGCCCCCATTACAGGCAAACACGACAAATAAAGGGTAAACAGGCACCTTTTCGGTTAGCTCGGTCCATCGTAGGCCACGTCTTCGCCTCGGCTAGTCTGTGGCCATCAGTAAGCTCATTAATAGTTAAAAATAAAAAAAGACATGAGTTTTGCATTTAAATTAGGTACCTAATAGGCTTATACCTAATACGTTCTCGATAATGTAAAAGTCGCCAAAACATGTAAGTTTTGGTTTTGCCAAGTAACCGTATGGCAGCGCTGCCGGCGTATCATGCTTCCAATTTTATCACATAACCACGTGGATAAAGCATCCGTCACGCTTTAGCAAGTATGTCAGTGGTCAGTGTGAGAGTGACAGATGTCTTATCCACGTGGATAAGTGATAAAATTAGCAGCATGATACGCCGGCTGTTCTCTTTCTCTACATATACAGCGATGTGATTTTGACAACACAATTTTTGATTTTATACAAAATTAATATATATACCTAATGGTCGCTTATAACTTTTAATTTGTACCACACTCTGATGCACCAATAAAAGCTATAATATCCAATGTATCTACGTTCACCTTAGTGTTTTCATAACTTATTGTGTGCAATATGCATATTATGCACCTCACAGAGAGCACGGTAAACGGGGACGGAAGGAAGGATGGGTACCATCTTGGACATTTCTTTATGGACTACATGACTAAGTTTCCTGAAGATTGTGTGTGGCAGGTTGGTTTTTTTGGGTTAAAAATAATAGCTATAGCGATTTATTATATATAAATAATGTCCATATTTACTGTGTTACAAATCAATTACCTACCTTTCAGGATATTATTTAAACTGGTAAAACACAGTGCAAAAAAACCTTATAAGGTACAGCGGGACAAATCTCGAGGGGGGCAAATGTAACTAGTCCATTTTTTCCATGTTTTACAATGTTTGCATTATTAAATAGAGTGTCTACCGGTTATATATGGTAGGTGTGTTCAGTGGATACATGTAGAACTCAACATCATACTGTAATAATGGAAAAAATGGACTAGTTACAATTGCCCCCCAGTCGAGATTTGCCCCGCTGTACCTTAGACAAGAAAAGTGTCCCTTATGATCTAAACTACTTTTGTTACTAAAACTATAAATAAGTAAATTATACTTTTAGTCATGTATGTGCCACTGCCATCATAATAATACAAACGTAGGCAAACAAGTTTGTATGAAATTCCTGGGTAATTTTTGAGAAATCGGATACATCTAGCTCAGCATCAAGTAATTACGCTACCAATTATTATATTATTTTGCTCATCTATAGCTCTATTTGTGTACCTATTATGTACTTTCCAATTAATTTTTTTTAATCTTAATACTTTAGATAGATGCTGCCACAGGCGAATCAGAGTCGAAGTTATCAGTAAAATCCCGTTCAATACGACTCGCAATATGCCTCCGGCATGCAGGGCTGAGGCCAGGTGATGTGGCCGTGGTATCGGGGAGAAATCATCTGGACGTCCACATTCCTTTCTACGCTGCTTATATGAATGGGTTACCATTGGCCGGGATCGATCCTGTTTATAAATATGGTAAGTTACTATGCTTCAATCGAAATAAGACTTCGTTACGCTGTGCTGCCAATGTTGAACTATTGTCGCGGTCAAAACCACCTACCTGTTTTACTGATTTACATAAACCACTTTCTTTCTTTCAGCCTTTTCCATTGTTATTACCTACCAACTACCATATCCTATGTAAGGAATAAAATCATCCCTTCAGGGGGTGAAGAGGGGAGAGCAAGAGATTAATTTAATGCTTTGAAAATGTCCAATATGGCCTAAAACTGCATGTTTGCTGTACTATTTTGTTTAGGCGTTATTATTTAATTATTCGTATGGCGCATTTACATAAACTTTCAAACAATATGTAGCTAGAATTATAAGTCCACATTCAGGGTCCCAAGCCACGAGATCGCGTCAGGTGTTAATTTAAACAGGTCTTCCGGAGGGCCTGGGAAAGCATGCAGAGGGCAGCGCTGTATAATGTGCTCAATAGTTTGAGCCTCTTCACCACATTCGCAGAGCGCAGAGTCCCGCCAACCCCATTTATGGCGGAAATAATTACAGCGCCCGTGACCAATCCTCAGTCTGTTGACTCGATCAGACCTCCGACCAGAGTTTTCGTGGCAAGTCAAAACCACTTGGTTTCGCTATGGGATCCATGGTTGGCAGTATAGTCCTAGCAGTAATTTTACTCCACTCGTATTTCCAACTCTGTTCGAGGTCAAAATCATGAATTTATTATGAATTTCGACAAATTCCTCACTATAGGCCAAGCCGAAATAACAATCGTTCACGCTTCATGACGAACGGAATGTAATTGGGTCTGTCTCACTAATATGGAAAAGCGATATAACTACATTATGCTTTGGAGCATGAACGATTGTCATTTCGGCAAGGCCGGCTGTTGGCCATGTATCCTAGTACCTATTTTAATTTTAATTTTCATTATGGCGTGATACATTCAACACCTTGTAACAGAACAAGCGTCTATGACGAGGAAATGGACTCGTTATTACATATAAAACTTACGGCGAATCAACTTTTCCTCGACCAACTTTCTTGGTGCAAATTTTCTTTGGGATTTCATTGGATAATTTAACAAATAATATCTGTGATGTTTAATCATATGTATAGTCACGTCTTCACTCATAAAATTCACTGTTATTCGATGCAAAACAGGTTGGAAAAACATATTTATCAACAAACTACGTTCACATGGACGAAATACTGACACTGACAGTTGTCAACTGAGTAGCGTTCCAATATTATATCTTGATTTCAATTATAGGTCATAAAAATTGATAATGATAAGTAGTGTATATATTTTTTGGATGTGTTTATTGTAGCATTTAGAAACAAAAATGATATTTTATTATGTATTTGATTTACAAAACTGGTTAAAAACCTTTGATAAAGTAATATTTGCATATTTATATTTACCACAATACAAAATGTTTCATTACGTACTAGGAATCAACAAAAGATATCTCCATCTCACTCTAAAACACGTGCAGTCATGCAGGTGTTACTATTGAGAAGCAAAAACGTACGTGCCGAGTTGTCTTGGACATTAATGCCTAAGGCGTAAGGTGAAATACCCCATAATGGACGGTGATGCCATTATGGACAAAAAACACAAATCCTTAAAAATAAGTAGCTAAAATTAGTTTCTAAAAACTGACGGCTATGTACCATAAACTAGAGTTGTAGAGCTGTTTCATTTTGAAGTTTCAATTAATTCGGTTATTTCTGAAGGATTTAGCGACAAGATAAAATTCATCAGTTTACTGAAAAAAATATCAAGACGAATTCTTAGTCATGTTGCTAAGAGAGTTGAGTTCATGTAAAAAATAATAAAAAAATAATACTCGGTGTAAACTTGAATGCGTTTTACTTACTGCATTAGGCATGAGATAAGGTATAAAACATACTAGTTTGTTGCTCCAAAGATATAAAGAAATGGCGTTATTTTGCGACTGTCCATTACTGGAACCGAAAAACTGCCTACCTCCTATGATGGACAAGGAACAATTTACAAAACCAAAATTTACAAGAAACAATCCTATGTTAAAATAACTCAAACTAATTGCATTTATGGTATATAATATTGACTCATTGAGTATCAGTTGGCTTTAAAAGTAAAATTTTAAACTTATTTCACTGTCCATAATGGGGGATCCATTACTGGAGAACTGCCGTCCATAATTGGAGAAAAAAACACCTATTTTTAATTTGTTAACTATGAAGAAACCAATAGGAGTATCCATACTGCAATACGCTTGAAATGTAAAAGAAGGATTGGACATTCAAGATTTAACACGCTTAACGGTAGAATTTTTACATTTATGAGTGAAATATCAAAAAGACGCGAAATTTTATCTTAAACTGTCCATGATTGGGTCCGTTACCTTATGACTTAGTAAACAAAACAGTTATGACCTTTTTCTTATGCATGTAATTTAGCGGCTATCCATTGTTATTTGTCGCCAGTCACTCATTTGTCACCTTTTTGTCGCTCTTTTGTCGCTCTTTTGTCGCTCTTTTATCGCTCTTTTGTCGCTCTTTTGTCGCTCTTTTGTCACTCTTTTGTCACTCATTTGTCGCCATTTGAGTCGCCTGTCACCCTTTTGTCACTCATTTGTCACTCTTTTGTCACTTTTTTGTCACTCTTTTGTCACTCATTTTGAATCTATAAAAGGGTCGGAGCGAGCCGACGCGCGTCATTCTTAAAATATCTACAAGACTAACAGTGTCCCTGGCTTTCGTGTGTTACTGGTGAGTGAAGTTGTTCTGCTATTATTTTTCTGTTTGTTTTTACTTGGAAATTATTCTAAGTGATTGTAGACTTTGAAATTGTGTCTCTGTTTGATTGTGCGGGGACAATATCGTCGTACAGTTGAACTTAGACCTGTGGTGGAATTGCTTTACTGTCAGTTGTGGGGTAATTTTAGTGTTCTATTTATAGTGTAGTGTTAAATTTAAATTAATGTGTATAGTGAAGTTTTCTGTGCTTTGTTTCTTGAGTGCCGTCAAGCAATACAAAGACTGGGTCGATGTATGGCTGGTGCTTGGAGATAAGTCTGTGTTTGGTTTTGTAGGGAGTAATTCTTGTAAAACTAAGCTTAGATTATAGCACATAAAGGAAACTTCACTCGTTTGTTTATTTGGTCAGTAAAATTGAATTTTGTAATTTTCTATGGGGTTATTTAGTGAAAGTTATAAGCCAGATCATTGTTTGTGACAGACTGTTGTCCGGCTAGGCGCTTCTTCCCTTGCGGTGTTAAACAAGGAGCGTTTAGGAGTCTTTTTGTTCCAAGTGGAGGCTTGGGCGAGCTTTTATTTACTTACAAAAGGCGTACTTTCTCACCGGTCTCAAAGAGTCCAACTGTTAGATGGAAGTGAGGACTTTCACGATTGACGAAAGACATTAGGAGTAATCCTTGCTCACTGAAGTCGGCAGTATTTGAGGCTGGGGTCCTATATATATATATATTTATTTACTCGGTGCTCTGGTCCATGCTGGCGTTGGTCGCTGGGGATTTTGGTTGTGATCGATCCACATCTAAATAAAGTTTGATCACGGCTGGGTCTCTCATGTGGCTGGTACTGGTGTGTCCTAGAATACTGGATATATACACGGATAGGGCGGTTTATTCTCTGCTATCCTAGCCTGCGGGCAAAAGCAGAGGAGGGAACCAGAACACAAGCCTATAGGTTGCCTATCTCAGCTTCGCTGGCTGAACTGTACAGCTTATGGTAGGGATACACTTGTGCATATTTTGAACACAAGATCTATGGTAAGTGACGGTCTGTGTTTCAGATATATGCTAGAGTAGGGAAAACAATAGGAGTAGGGTAGAGTCACACACTATTTCTATGAAAGTAGAGTTCTTTTATGATTGGTCTTGGAATATAATTGGTCAACGTGTATTGTGGAGAAATAATTTAACTACTACTACTTATATGGTTTAAATGGACTTTAAATGTGGTGTTTACTATCTTAAAATATGTGGTAAAACTGGTAATTTATAAAATCTCTTATTACTTAATTTATTTGAGTGAAATTAATCATTGTGGTAGCAATTTCTGATTTTTCGGTGTGGCTGCGGGACACTTAGTGTTGCTAACTGGTTTTTCAAGGTAAATTCTATCAAGTTGGATAGGGAAACAAACTATTCTTTGGAATAAAAAGTATAGGTTTGTTATAGGGCCCAGTGGCATGCGAGCGCCGTCCACTGATGGAAAGTCAAAAGCTTAGAAAAGTTAGTAGACTTAGTTCTTATAAAAGTTAGCAACTGCTTGGTGTTTCGATAAAACATTAGAAAGATCGAGAAGTTATGGTCTATTAGCAGTATTGGGGAAAAGGGGGGTTTAGCTAGGGAAAAAGAAACAAAATAAAAAAGGGGGTTAGTTCGTAGATAGATAGCCCTTCTGGCTTACTAGCTTAGGTTCCCGATAAAGTGGTTTGGTCGGGTCAGGGGTCCTATTCCACATCGCAAGTTCGTACCCAAACCAGGACCACTAATAAGGCGTAGTGGATGATTACCAAAATATTTTTTAATATTTATTTCATGTATGTTTCACTCACTAACTTCTATACTAAAAATTTCTTCATTACGTCATTAATTTTCTCACATATAACTTTCTAGGCCTAAATCTGATAAAATACTCTTCTATAACACTATATTATTATGCTACAATAACCTTTATTCTTCTTTAAAATATAAATAAATAAAAATTTAAATATTAGTCAAAAATACAGCTGATACTCATTAAAGGATCTAGGTTATCGCGGTTCACATCGAAGGGTTCTACATACTCACACTGGACGATCACAAGGCCAAATTTACGGGGTATATTTTAGGGAGGGTTAGCCATACCGTCGGTTAGTCAAGTATAAAGTAAATAAGTAAGGAGAGCGGAGGTTTAGTTACAACCTTTCTTATCTTACAGATGAAATCAAATGTCATTTCGAGACGACCAAACCGAAAATAGTATTCTGTGAGCTGGATAACTTCGGTGACATGAAAAGAGTTGTGACAGACTTAGAACTGGACACGAAATTAGTGACATTTGGGGACGGAGAGCATTCTATGGCAAAGTTTTTGAAGATGTATGACGATCTCACACCGGAACACGCATTCAAGTAAGATAAATTCAATAATATGTGTATTAAATTTCGAGTGTGAATGCGACCAAGCGGTACCTAACGCTGAAAGTGAACGCACCCGACGCGCGCAAAGGGGGGTAGATCGCTGTCTACGCAACTTTAACATCCACCCGCCTTCTTCAGTTTTCCGTGATCATGATGCATGCAACTGCGTCGAAATATCGGGAGCTCGACAAAAATCAAAAAGGCAATCACGGTCTATATCCCGGTCAATATAAAGCTAATATTAAATTTATCTAAATATACTTAAGCGTAACCGGCACATCATCCAGTGAGGATCACTTAAAGAGTACGATAGTGAACTGATAATGTTTGTTTTAGAGTGGCGACCTTCGATACTGATAAAGTGTTCGCATGGCTCATCAGTACCAGTGGCACCACGGGGCTGCCCAAGGTCGCAGCCTTCAAGCACCAAACCATCATCAAGATATTTCAACTGTACGTGCTGCTTAAAGAAAAGTAAGTCTTGCAAATATTTCTAAAGATACTCAGGCCCTTTCATATGCCGAGTGAAGTGAACACCAACGAAAAAGGCAGAACTGTGATGTGCGCACTTGCGCGTGTCTTTTTTGTCGACTTTTTGTAAATGTTATATTTTTGATACATTTTATGTTATCTCAGAATCACAATCCTAATAGAGTTTATTCAATCCTAGTCCCATACGGAACTTGAAACATTGTCACATTTTGTCATCACTTCGGCTAGGCCGCGCGGCTATCCTATTTCATATCGTTTAGTAAATGAACAGCACAAACATGAAAATGAATAGCGTTAACACAAGATTTAAATGCAGAGGTCGAGGTGTCGGTAGTCTATACATATACGTCATTACAGGGAAACACGTTATGATTTTTAAGAATTTTTAATTATTCCTTAAATTGTTGGTCCCGCCTCATAAACCATTTCAATATTAAGGGCCAGTAGCACCAACCACAGTGATCTGACCAACATAGCAGGAGAAATCTGGGAAACTTCTCTGGAATAAGATTTAGCGGACGACGAACGATTTAACGATGACAGGCGATTTGATGCAACTGAAGATATGTTTACCTTTATTAAATCCCTATACTTAACAAATGTTACATAATAGATACGGTATACCTAAAGTTATCACGAAACCCAACACACATAAATAAAAACTGTTCACGCAGCAGTGGCTTTTAACTGTACCAATCTCTCCGATTCTTCCCAAAGTCTTCGGGCCAGTTGAATATCCTGAGCTTGTTTGCTGGGGGACCGATCAGCACAGTCCTCAAAGTAGCGGCCGCTGATACCCGCGAGCTCTGGTGCTACAGCAAGGTGAATAGTCGTCTGCGCACCTTCCCATGGACTCTTCCAAAAATACTTTAAATAATATAGGAAGTTTGACACCAGCCAGTTATCACTTCCAAATCCCGTCACAACGATCCCAGGGTGTAGACAGTTAACTGTAACACCAGTCCCTTTTAACCGCCGTTCTAATTCAGCTGTCGTTAAAATGTTGCACAGTTTTGTATCGCAGTACACCTTCAGTTCGTTGTAAGTCTTTTCGGTTTCCTTTTCTCCATTAAGATTATCGAAGTCGATAACGCCTGCTACGTGTGCGAGAGACGCTACGTTTACAATACGGCTGGGCGCTGAAGTTTTTAATAGTGGGAGCAGTAGGTTGGTCAACAGAAAGGGTCCGAAGTGGTTGTTCTGCATTATAAGTAGCAGACGGTCTTCAGTGTACCGGAAGTCAGCTGCATAAGAACCAGCATTGTTAATGAGAATGTCGAGGCGTGCTTCGGTCTTGATGATGGTGTCTGCGAAGAGTCTGACTGAGCTTAAGGACGCGAGGTCGAGATGTCGGTAGTGTACGTCAGGGTTGGCGGTCTCGGCCACAATCCGGTCCCTGGCGGCAACAGCTCGAGCCTCACTCCTGCAGGCCAGGATCACTCGCGCTCCTCTCTCGGCCAAATCCTTTGCAGTCTCATACCCGATGCCGGCATTGCCTCCCGTCACAATAACCGTTTTTCCAACCAAATGTCTACTATTCTTACATATTCCGCAAGTTAATCTACAGAACACCCATGTCACAAAAATGATAAACACTATCGTAAGTAAAAACATTGCCCGTATTGTTTTTGAAAACAATCTAGCGACACTGATGCTGGGCGCAGCCGAACCGGAATTAAGTAAATGGCTCGTTATGTCATTTCAAGTCATTTCCCCCTCCCTCACTAGTTTACTATCTATTACTATTACGAAGTTGCCGAAATGTACGGATTGGGTATGTACGGTGAGATTAGAATACTAATTAACGGTCTGGCCTCTATTGAACAGTTAAAAGATGAATTGTATTTAGGATGTAGGAAAAATATCTTTATTGCAATACATAAAACATAAAGTCAACATTTACACATGAACACACAAGAAGTTACTTAATAATAAATCTTATTCTAAAGACGGACACACGAAATCTTAAAATTAACAAACTTACTAAGATTTACAACTAAACATAAAACCACACAAAACAAACTAAACTAAAAACTATATATAAAAAACTTCTCCCAATTCATCTCCCTCCGGGAAACCCCCCAATATGCTGGCTACATTCCCCAGGATGTAGGTATATTGTAGTAATAGCAGTATAGTAGTAAACTCTTTATTGTACAATTAATAACAAAAAACACAGTAATACAGTAAATAACAGTACAACGGCGAACTTATCCCTTTGAGGGATTTCTTCCTGTTAACACTGCACACACACGGTATTGTGACCATCATTTATATTACTTTACTTTGTGAAACACAAACCAAATATTTAAATCAAACAAATGACAAATAAAGATGTCACATGCCCAATTTTGACTGTGATTGATATGTATACACTCGTACAGTCACGGACTTTAATTGTGGATCCCTTTTTAGCTCATTTTATACTGGGTACGACATAGCTTAACTATGAAATAACAAAGTTATTATGGCCTCTAAATGGCTCAACAATTAAAGTCCGTGAGTGTAGGTACAATGGTGATATAGTCCAAACCAAACATGACAAATGCGGCAAGGACGCGGTGCTCAGCTAGCAACATTGAATTACGTAACTGATATTTTACGAGGGTGATAAACTAACCAAAGAAATCAAAACTATCAAAAACCTAATAACTCCTACATGACAGAATATTAGTGTTTATGAAGAAGGTGTAAAATCTCGTTCTTCCTTTAATTAAAAGGGATGAAAATATTGAGAAGGTTAGGAACAACTGGGTAGGTACGTAGCCGAATGGCACAAACGCTCACGAAACGAAACGCTCGTAGATATCTCTATTCCTCTTGCGTATTGGCGCGACAGAGCCAGACTACCTTTCGCGGCGTTTTGTTTTCGTCTCGCGTCGCAGAAATGCCATTCGGCTACGGCACCAGGATTGGAAAAAGCTGGGATAGTCTTCAGCTTCTACCCACTTGTATTAAATCGATACTTATTTTGTTGCAGAGAAGTGCAGCCAGCTCTAAACTTGTCGAGCGTGCAGTGGATATCCTCGTACATGGTGTCTCTCGCCATGATAACAGCCAACCACGTCAAGGTTCAGTCTTCAGCACCCATAACTGTAGAACATGCGATTGATATCATCAACACATATCGGGTAAGAGTTACAACTGTTACAAGTTAGTTCTACTTATAGAAGTCGAATTAGGCCTGATCTTCATCACCATAGACCAGGCTATACCTGGCGTTGGTTTTACTTACTGAGAAGTTGAACCAGATCTTGAACCATTGAACCATTCTCGTACGTGGCGTTCGTCGCCATGATGACAGCCAACCGCGTCAAACAAATTGCAGTCTTCAGCGCCCATCACTATAAAAAAAACTAGTACCAGTCAAGCAGGATATATTATAGTGCTCAAGTGTGCGCGCAGACACAGGAGCACTCACTCTTCCTCGCCCTTTTGCGCCCGGTGGATCGGAAAGCCGTTACGACCAGAAAAGGGTCCGGATGCAGCCTCTGACCGACGCGCGACGTCAACTCTGACCTCTAACGCCGCCCTAAGCATTCGGCAAAGCTTTGCTGGCTTGCTGGGTCCGCCGTAACCGTTTGCTTATTGACATTGTTAACAAATTTCGGGTAAGTAAAGTTATACATAGCGGTAGACCTCACGATACTGGACTGCTGTAGGTATACTAAAGATAGATATATTATATTTCCACAATCTTTATACTCGTACCATACATCTTATCTAAACTTGTGGAATAAATAAAAGTGTAAATGTATAAGTGGAATAGCAGATAGTGTCACAAGGGAGCAAAATTACATATTTACGGCGGGTTTTTTCAAATAATCCACGTATGGCCCTCTTAGCCACATTGGCCCTTTCTAAAAAAAGTTTATATACCTAATCTTTTTTCAGCCGGTCATAAACATCGGGAGCCCACTGCTGTTGGCCGGTATCGCCCGGCACCCGAAACCCTGTGACATGACTAGCTTTAAGACCATTGTTGTCACTGGCTCCTCTATTAACGCTGAGATTTTAAAATTACTCAAAGTAAGTACCTACCTCTATTTATAAGTTTCACGTGTCTGTCTGTCTGTGTGTGAGTTTGTCTGTGGCATCGTAGCTTTCGAACGTATGAACAGATTAAGATTTTTTTTGTTTGAAAGCTGAATTTAGTCGGGAGTGTTTTTTTTAACCCCCTACGCAAAAACGACGGCGAGTTACAAATTTGACGTGTCTGTCTGTCTGTCTGTTTGTCTGCCTGTGGCATCGTAGCTCCCGAACGGATGACCCGATTTAGATTTAGTTTTTTTTGTCTGAAAGCTGAGTTAGTCGGGAATGTTCTTAGCCATGTTTCATGAAAATCAGTCTACTATGTCGCGGTCGGGGGTTTTTTCAAAATTTTAATTTTGTGGTTAGGTTATCTCAGCAATTCCCGTCAACTTTGTACAATGCCACGTCAGCAAATTTTAATTGATCCTATTTTGTTACCAACATTTAGTAATATAATTCGACTTTCGTAAGATATATACAGGATAATTGTTATAATTAAGAAAATATAGATACTAGAGAACCTTAATGACGAAATAAAACTTAATAAAATCTTAATTCATCAACAAAATCTTGGTAACAAAATAGGAATTAATAAAAACAAATTTAACTTTTCCCTTAATTTTTGTACAAACTTTTCGAGAACTGCTGATCTTAGCAATGTTTGATTGAAAATCAGTCAACAATGTCAGGGATTTTTATTTTTCATAATTTGAACTAGTTATGTATATAGGTACGTTTCTATTTTTTAGTCGAAAATGCGGCCACAAGCTGAGATTTGGAACCTGTTTGCACAAACTGAGTGCGTGGGGCCCATCTTCCTGCCGTGCCCTAACGGCCCCGTTGGAAATGTGGGGAAAGAATTAGACCTAGTGCAAGTTCAGGTATCTCTAAATTGAAATTAATATATTCCGAGTCGTTTACCCAGTCATGGTAGACGCTGAGATCTAGTGTGAAAGGTTAAAAAGCTAATTACGAATTCTCAGAATTTTCATCATAGTTCCTAAGTGAAACAACCCTTTTTTCAGTTGGTTGATACCAAAACTGGTGAAGTGATTCTTGAGCCAAATACGGTTGGAGAGCTTTGGTCTAAGGGGCCAAGGTTTGCTGTAAGTATTATTTCTTTATCTGTTATAATAGTACACACCGGGAAGTACACCCTTTCAGATTTTAATATGGTTCAGTTAGGGTGCTACCTGGGGCCCATTTCTCAAAACTGAAAATTACAAATTACAAGCGGAAGCCTCTTCTTAAGTGCATTTTCACATTATCCGATCCGATATCGGATGCAGGACCGATATCCCATACATTACAGGCGCCATCTTGGATTTTTTCCATTGAAATCCTTCCGACATATCGGATCGGATAATGTGAAATGGACTAACTTGACGTATTATTAGACATAGGTACCACTTGTAAGTTGTAACTTGTAGCTTCGAGAAATGGGCCCCAGATTTTGAAACATATTTATTATTTAAACAGCATTAGCATGGGTTCTGGTTTTACAGCTACATACAAGAAGCACAAAATAGTACATTACGATACAAGTGCGTAAAAAAGGAAGTTCGTTTTAAATCGACACGAGTTACGAATCTCTTTTTCGCACGTGTATCGTACGACGTTTTTCAGTACAGATGAGCCTCCGAAGTTTCGACCTGGCGTATATGCCGGTTCATTATAATGAACCACTTCTCGCACTAGTGCGTAAAAAAAACACCATCTGTACTGAAAAAGGTTATTTTACATAAACTTTTTCTGATTTAAGTAGCATTAGTACGGGATCTATAATATCAATATCGATACCTTTGGGTTCAATTGGCGTAAAGGACAAAATGCAGGTTTTCAGGAGAAGCAAAAAACAACTTTTTTTTTAGAAAAATGTTTATATCTTTTTTGTTTTTTGACCTATATTTGTGACGTATATAGAAAAATATGTAGATTTTTAGTATCCTTCACCTAGTGTAGCAACCGTAGTGATAAACTAAACGGTTTAGAAGTTAGATGGTTGTAAAGGACACGTCAAAATGCTATGGACGTCCTTTACACCCACGATTTTTTTGAACAATTAGAGTTGATAGGGTCGTAAATGACGGTCTTAGATGATTTTTATACAAATTCGGGGCGTAAATGTAACCGGAATGGTACAAATGGCAACTGTTTTTAGCTTAGTTTACAATTGAGAAACTTGAAAAATGTATCAAAACGTAGTTAATATGGCATAGAATAGCCACATTAGTGTTACAGTGTATATTTATCTAAATATTTAGCAGAGACAAAGAACAAGACTATTTTATTTATATCCAGTTTTGCAATAAAGAAACAACATTTGCTTAAAAACTATCTAGTATTTTGGAAAGTTATTATTTTAGTACTCGCCGCTGTCTCAACTCTCAATAAGTTACGCATTCAGTATTTAATTCTAGCAAGGAAACGCTTTCGTAGTTTAAGTAAATATAAAAACACTAATGGTAATCACGTAAACTTTAATCAGCAACTGTGAACAGTAGACTATATTAATACGACAGTAATTTTAAGTATAAAGTAGAAAGAAGTTCTAAGAATAACTAAGAGTTAAGTACCAATTTATAAACGCAAATTAAGACGCGTATACAAACTGTGACCAACTAATAAATAATAGTAACTGTAGTCAAGACTACCTACTATGTTAATGCATATTTTTGATAATTTTAAAACAGAAGATTGTTATTTAGTCTTTAACCTGTTAAGTAAGAATAATCTTAATTATGAGTTCAATCCTAGAAATATTATAGTCAATGCTTTAAGTACCTGTGGGTACATAGCCAAGTCACCAAACGCTAACGCTCATTCGCTAGCGAAACGCACCTGTTATTGTCGCACTAAATGTTAGTATAGTCTACTGTTAAAGTTTACTGGCGGCGTAGCTGAATGGCAATCGTCGACGCCAGACGCCGACAAAAATGCAGTCTGGTGCAATACGCAAGAGCGATAAAGCTATAGCTATAGCTACGAAAAAAATATATAGCTACGAAATAGATATTATCGTGAGCGTTTGTGCAATGTGCATACGTTGTGGGTACGTACCCTGATTACCATAGTGTTTTTTTTAAATTACCTACATCTCGTCGCAGTATAATAATACTACGAAAGCGTTTCCCCGCTAGAATTAAAGGCTGAATGCGTAACCTACTGACTATTCAACAGCGGCGAATACTAAAAAAATAACTTTGAGCTTGTTGCCAAAGTATTAGTAGATCGTTTTTAAGCAAATATTGTTTCTTTATTACAAAACTGGATATAAAATAGTCTTGTTCTTTTTTGTTTCTAAGATAGCTTAGATAAATAATACACTGCATTAAACTAATGTCTATTCTATGCCATATTAAGTACGTTTTGACACATTTTTCCAGTTTTTAATTGTAAACTTAGCACAACATTTGTACCATTTCGGTTACAATTACGCCCCGGTTTTGTATAAAAATCATCTAAGACCGTCATTTACGACCCTATCAAATCATGGGTGTAAAGGACGTTAATAGCTTTTGACGTGTCCTTTACAACCATCTATCTTCTAAATCGTTTAGTTTATCACTACGGTTGTTACACTAGGTTAAAGATACTCGTAATCTGCATATTTTTCTTATACACGTCACAAATATAGGCCAAAAAAAACAAAAAAGTGGGTTTATCTTTCTCTTGGAAACCTGCATTATATGTCCTTTACGACAATTGAACCCAATGATATCGATTACAGTTGCGGATAAAATATTTTTAGTGCTGGTCGTAAAGGACGAAGAACAAAAAAACTTGTCCTTTACGCCCAACTTTACCACACTACTATAGAAAGTGATCCTTAAAAAGTAAGGGCTTAAAGGGCAATAATATACATCAAGGTGACTTACGACTATATTTTTATTTGTAGATTTCCTTTACGACACAAATAATAATTTATAATTAATGACTTGATATTTACGCCCCTTCAGAAAAGCTATTTTTGCAAGTCCATAGTAGAAAATCTTGGTCGTAAAGGCAACTTTTTAAGAGATATCGAAATTTTAACTACACAGATCGATAGCGCTTGAAATTCTGAACAAAACTGTATATATAACTCATTTTCGCCAAAATGTCCTTTACGCCAATTGAACCCAGAGGTATCGATATGGTAGCTGCCCTCAGCCCCTTCTCGCCATTATCAAAAGAAAATCTGCAAAAGCTTGTTTAATTTTAAACTTGTATCTTCATAGGAATACTACAACAACCCAGAGGCGACCGCTCAGGCTATCACTCCTGACGGCTGGTATAAAACCGGGGACCTGTTGTACAGAGATGAAGATGGTTACTACTTCTACGTCGACCGTATGTCTAGCGCCTTCAAAGTTCGTCGTTACTTCGTACGTATCCCTACCGGTATAGACTTTCAGGGCGTGTACGTGGAATATAGGTGCCTATCGTCAGTTTAGGATGTTTTTTTTGCAAATCTATTGTTATTAAAAAAATTAAGATAATTACTGAATACGTGTGTGACAGCCTTTACCCTAATGTTATTTGTTTTGACATTTGCCGTCTATCACTTGACACTAACTTGAATGTTATTCTTAAGGTTCTCTCACACTAATAAATTCATTTATTATTCAAGATAGCACAAGTTGACATATTTTCAATAGAATATAATTTGACTTGTGTTAATTAGATTCTGGGGGCCGATTTTTGAGTCTCATGGCGTTCGAACTCAGAAAATTGTCACTGAAAATAATAGGCAATTCACCGTTTTCAACCGGTATTTTAGTGACAGTGAGACTCAAAAATCGGCCCCCTGAAGTAGGTGCACTGAGAGAAATTTGCATTGTGAATTTAACAAGTTCGACTTGTTGCGGTTTATCCGTTTGATTTGAATCAGCCAAACGTATGTTTAAAACAATATGTGGCAGGTTGTTTTTATAAAATCGACTTGTTGATTCAAATATATTGCCGATTCAAATGACAAGTAGCTTGTTGTTTGAACCAAAGAGCACGTAGGCGCTATTTTTAACCAAAAAACTTGTTGAACGAACATGAAAACTGGTTGTATTTTCTCTCAGTGTGTAATGTCAACAGGTAATGCCCATGGAGGTGGAGTCAGTTATCAAGACACACGCCGACGTGTTGGAGGCGTGTGTTGTCGGCGTCCCTCACGCCGAAGACGGCAAGCGCGCCGCCGCCGCCGTGCAGTGCCGAGTCGGCGCTGCCGTCACCGAGCAAGAGATCAAGGATCTCGTAGCTAGTTAGTAATATGCTACTTTTTGTTAATCGCACACTGATATGGTGGAGACGGGGTCGGCGTCCCTCACGCCGAAGACGGCAGGCGCGCCGCCGCCGTCGTGCAGTGCAGCAAGAGATGAAGAATCTCGTAGCTAGTTAGTAATATTTTTTTTTATACCAATATTTAATCATGCCCGCATAAACAAATCCAGCGTGAAACAACTTCATTATGAGATGAAGACGCTGGGCAACCGAGCTGGGGTACTGAATAAAGAAATACAGATGACCAATCAGCAAGATATTAGGGAGCATATGGGAGACTTCTTACAAGTTAGTAGAATAAGAGGTGATTAATGGTAATTAAGAAAATGCTGGTATAAAAACTCCTCAACGGGATGAAGATGCTAAAGAAATAAATAAATACAGAATAACAAACATTCACGACATCAGACCAGATTCAAAATTTATCGTGCAAAATATTACGTACCGTTGAAATCGTTGTCTCCGTCATACCAACACTATACAAGTATACATATATAAATTACCTACCTAATGTTTTAAAAAACTTTCTTAAGTATTCAAGTGCTAATTGTCAGGCCGCACCAAGCCGCACGCAAAAGAAGGAAAAGAGCCACCCCTAGATGACCTATCAAAGACCTCTTAGTCTATGGGATCCATTACATTTTATTACAAGTTCTCTAACCGAACAGACTCTACAACGATGCCCATTTTTCTTTTCAGATAAACTCAGCGTCCATAAGCATCTACACGGCGGAGTCATTTTCGTGGAAGATTTCCCTCGTACAGTCTCCGGCAAAATAATTCGGCCAAAAGTTTACGATATGGTCTTACGAGTTCAAAATGAATATTGCGATGTTTCCACTTTAAGAGAATCGTCAAATGGAACGATTAGTAACAGTAATCATGTTATGAAATAGACCTTTGGCTGATATACAAGAAAATATATGTACCTATAATTTATCTAAATGTATAGATCGTACCCTTGGTCAAATAACGACACATCTACAAAATGTTCACTTTTCAGGAGAGAGGTTTAAAAATTTCGCGAGTGAATTTTTGAGGATAACTTTTTAGTGCTTATAGCAATGTACCCAAAATTTTGCGTGAGTATTTTTGTAAATGCAAGTAATTGTATACGCTTAACTCTGTCTTATTTAATGCATTATTTTTGAAAATAGTACGTCGTATGTGCACATACGGCATTATTTTACCAAAGGTCAAGTGACGCATGTGATGATCCGTCGTTATTTGAATTAAATTTAAATATTTTAAAAAACGTCAGAATTACATTAAATTCATAGCATAGTATCAGCAAAATATACTTAAAACATTATAAGATAGTTTTTATTAATATGCCAAAAATCAATAAAGAATGTCGTATGTGATGATCTGACTGCCTAATTTACTCCAAAAAACAGAACTTCAACAGCCGTATGTGCAGATGCGATAGTTTTACGCAAGACTGTCTTAATAACATTTAAAACTATTCTCCATTCGGGATATTCTTTTTGCACCCTATTTATGCCAATTTCGATCTATCGAGCGGTACATGTAAATGTTCCAGTAACACTGACACAAACACAACTGATTTTACGACGGCATGCGCGCCGTATTGCGCTCCCGGAACCGACGTAAACAAACGAAGCATGTGCATTTGTGGCATTATTTTACGTCCATTGCTTTTACTTACGTCGTTGTATTGAAAAATATCTCAGAAACTAAAAGATATAAAAATAATTTTCTTAAAGTATACTGTAGAATTTACTATTTTCAGCTTTTTTCCGCAATAAAAAGAATATCGACGTAAAGTCACATATTGCATTATTTTACCAAGAGTTCGAGGTATGTGATAAGTAATTTATGAAACATTGATGAATAAAGACATTTTGCAAAAGAAAAAAATACAGTTCTTATTCATTACAAAATCACAGGTTATTCTGGGACCACAGACCAACAAAAGCATTTATTTTTTAACCTGCCACCATATATTGAACACTTAAAATATTTTGATACTGTTATATGTATGCTTGAGAAAATACATAAAAAAAAGAATTATTGAGGATCAAAGGTCAGAGTTGCCAATTTTCTACAAATAAACAACTCAACCAACTAGTTTAACAGGCTTACTATGACGTAAAATCACATGAGGAGGAACGTGAGGTGTAATGGCAAGCTAGGCGCTAGGCATCTCCGTACAGTCAGCAGTAGAAGTTCCGTAACGGGAAAGGTGTTCACAATGATCCTAACATGCTCTTATTGTCTTAAAAATAAGATCGTGTCAAGTTCATTTTGAACACCTTTCCCGCTACGGAACTTCTGCTGCTGACTGTACAATGCAGGGTAATTATAAAGGGCTCAAGAGTTCACTACACTAGTTGCTGTGCATAAAGTCTATGTCAAATAAGTAGCAAACGAAGTTAGATACTGTAGGCGCTGGTAGTTGTCCTTAAAGACAGCCGGCTTTTTAATGTATGCATTATAATAAAATAGTTTTGGTGTTTACAAGTCCGACATCGGAGAGCGATCAGTTTATTGTTGACCTCTGTCGCGAAGCGTTCGCCGTACCTACTCAGTATGGCAACTTTACTATTTATATTTCTATTGACGTTCGCGTTCAGTTCCAGTCAATCTGGCTCGCAGCGTTCGGAGCTGAAGCTTCAGCGGGTGGCCCGCGCCGGCTCCAATGCTACTGCCGAGGATAGTGCCGGCTCGTTCCCAGCGCCGAACAGAGCCACCGGCTTCGTCGACTTCGTAAACCTGTTCACCAATGTGCCGATATCAATAGTGCGGTCCATCAGCAGCAGCGGCGGCGGCATCAACGGCCTCCCCGTCACGTTCAATGACAACAACCTCGGAGCTTTGGGTGAAAACTTCGTAACCAATATCAAGTATAGGTCACGTCACGAAGATTGCGAGCTCCGATGTGACCAGCTCATTACAAAATATGGATTTCCCGTGGAGACTTACGAAGTTGTAACCGAGGATGGGTATATCTTGAAGATGTTCAGAATACCTAGCGACGGCCCGCCCGTTTTAGCGCAGCACGGGCTGATAGGTAGCTCCGACGATTACGTAGTCGCCGGCTCGGAAAGTGGAATAGCGTATCTACTCGCGAGGGATGGTTATGATGTGTGGCTAGCTAACTCGCGAGGCTGCAAACATTCTCGCAGACATATCAAAATAAAACCTTCCCAAGGCATTTTTTGGGATTTTTCCTGGCACGAAGTGGGTTACTACGATCTCCCGGCTATGATCGACTATATTTTGAACGTAACTGGTCGCGAAAAGCTTAAATTTATCGGCCACTCTCAAGGAACCACAGCATTCTTTGTGATGGGATCTGAGCGTCCAGAATACATGGACAAAATTGCCTTGGCGGTGGCAATGTCGCCGGTGGCTTTCAATGCTCATATGAGGTCACCGTTCATACGGCTGTTGGCGCCTTCGTCTGGCTTGTTGTACGCGGCGTCGAGAGCTTTCGGTATCCACGAAGTGGGGCCGGACAACGAGTTGGTGAGGCTGGCGCGGTGGCTGACGTGCGGCACGGGGCCGCTGGCCGAGTTGTTTTGTTCCAACGTCATGTTCCTCGTGGCGGGATACAACGTTGAGCAGCTCAATATCACCAACCTTCCTATGATATTCTGTCACATGCCTTCGGGGGCTTCAGCGAAACAGTTGGTCCATTACGCGCAGGAAATCATTTCGAAAAAGTTTAGGCAGTTCGATTATGGGGCGGAGGAGAATATGAAGAGATACGGGAGCAGTGAGCCCCCTGAGTACGACCTCGGGAAGGTGACGGCGCCGGTGTCCCTGGTGTATAGCGACGCGGACTGGCTGGTGCACCCGCGCGACGTCGCCAAGACGAGGAGCCTGCTGCCGAACGTTGTCGACTCGCATAAGGTGCCCAGTAAGAACTTCAATCATATGGACTTTATTATAGCGAAAGATGTGAAATATTTAATTTATAAGAGGCTGAGTAAAATACTGTCTCGTTATTAAGGTACGGAAGCGGGGTATATGCAGGTAATATTTTTAAGTAGGCATGAATAAAAATAATGGCGTAAGTATCTTATATAACAACATAGTTTATCCTAAAACTATGTGCTCATGTCGTATTTCTTCTGAGCTTATGTTTTACTAGCGACCTGCCCCAGCTTCGCACGGGTACTATACCTACATGTAAACCTTCCTCTACAATCACTCTATCTGTTAAAAAAAACCGCATCAAAATCCGTTGCGTAGTTTTAAATATTTAAGCATACATAGGGACATAGGGACAGAGAAAGCGACTTTGTTTTATACTATGTAGTGATTACCTTCTTTAACGAACTACGATTTAGATATACAACTATACATATATGGAACCACAGACGGTGCTAGACGAGTGCAAGCAAACCGAAAAAGGAGATGGCGGACTGACTTGTACACATAACGTACTACCCAAAATGTAGGGATAACGCCGGTGACAGCTCGTGCATAAAACGAAGGGAAGGCCTTTGCCCAGCAGTGGGAGAGTACAGTAGGCAAATCGACAAAGGATTAGAAATATTTAAAACAAATAAATGATTTAGACGGTACAAGAACTCGCATACGAGTTTTATTACATTGGTATCAAATATGATGGCATTGATGGCTGTGCAAAATTGTGTGTAACCTCAACACCCCGCAATGTACTCGTACATATGAACGAGTATTATAATTTGACATATCACGTGGAGTTATTAATGTTAACTGGATGGCCATGAGCATGACCGTGATTTGGGATTGCGTGATTAAATGTGATTATGTATCTGTATAGAAAACCGTAAAATAGATGTTGCTTCATTAAATAATGTTATGTAATAGTGAAGTTTTTTATTTTATTTTATACAAATTATACAATACCTATGTTGTTCCCATACAATATTTATCATCTATTCGTCAGCGTTATCGTTTTACGAATTGCATTTCGTTTAAGAAGTAGGCCCCCTGACGCTTCGAATGATCCCTATAACAGTTTTTTATGTCTTTCCTATCATGGAACAATGGTGTTCTGGAACTTTGGGAGGCGTGCGCGGAGCCGAAGCCAACGCGTAGAGGCCCTTTTGAATATAATAAAATGGTATCCAATTTTGTTTCCGGCAGACGGTGACTCGTCCCCACAAAAAGCGACATCCAAGATGGCTCAAGGGCAACACCGGTGTGAGAACTCAAGGGTGTCAAGATGTGTAGGTACACTGCTTTCTGCCCAGTGGCTGCTAAGCCACTCGCGTCTTATGCAAATTTTCACTTCCTCCCCTGGAGCATATAGCCCTAACGACTCCACTCTGGACGGCCAGCCAAGGCAAGCCAGAGGTAGAGTCCTGTGCCACCCACCCGCCTTACGGGTAACAGAACTCCCCAGGAGCACTCGGGTAAGTGGGGTCGTTGTTCCCCAGCAGCTCGCCACAAGCTGCCCTGCGTTGACTGATTGCACTGGTACCTAAAACCAGTGGGCGATCGGGTCGTTACATCCCTACGCCGAGAGTTTTTTTTATTACTTTTATTTCTTTTGCCTACTTCGAGTATCTACTACTATTTTGTTTAGTACTAAGCCGACTGTACTTAGTCATTATTTTGAGCGCCTGTGGAAACTCAAATAACAATGTTTTTTACTACAGTTTTCCTTATCAACAGAGCACACGATACGGCATCAGCAGAACGTGCCGTGCAAGTAAATAGTTATTTGTCTTACAAGGGGGCAAATTTGTTGTTTAACCGCACGTGCCAATATTGAAACCCGAGCAAGCGAAAGATTCCAATATTGAACCGCGAGCGTAGCGAGTTCTCGTTAAGCTTTTGAAAATTTCAAAAGCTTAATGAGAACGAGAAAACGGAACGGAATACGAGTAGGTATAAGTTATGCAAAATAAGAATGAGTAATTCTCAAAAAGTTTGTACTTATATCTACATTTTTGGTAACAAAAAAGGAAAGTATCATACCTACAAACTTCTTGGGACCTTTTGCGAAATCTGGTAGATTTTGCTTGGCGTCATGTATTAGGGTTAGGGCGGATCAGGGCGGATGTAAGAAGCGCTTGGCATCCGTTGGCTCGTTGGGTGGACGACATCCGAAAAACTGCGGGGCACTTCTGGATGAGATTAGCCCAGGACCGGGATAAGTGGCGTACACGAAGGGAGGCCTAGGCTCAGCAGTGGGCGATTAATGGTTGGAGTGGTGATGATGATGATGATGACGATTAGCCTAACCCTAATCAAAGGTCTTAGTAGGTACACCTACTAAGACCTTTGTACTGATGAATATGATAACAATGGATTAAATGAATATTAGGTCCTAATCTACCAGCGTACCAATTTTTATCAATATCGCCAAATGTACAATGGGTATGGGCCGTATGGGTATAGGTGCATTGGGATAATTTTGAAGCACAGAAATGCTCGGGTAATTTCGAAAGGGGAATCTTGATATGACGGAAATAATGGTGATTTATGTGATTTTCGAAATTAGACGACTTTTGAAATTACCCCAATGTACCCTACAAACTTTTAAAGAATTGCTTCAGTACTTACAATCTATTATGCGAATGTACATTTTTAGGAAACGTAAAATGTACCCTAAGAACAAATTATTTTATAGAAAATATTTTTATTTTTTAAGTAGGTATTCACAGTACTATTATACAATAAACTTGAAATAAATGTGGAATCGAACCAGCGTCCTCCGTTTACAGGACGGATGCTGAGAGACTAACCCCCTTATTCATAAACGTTCACTAAAGTTATCAAGCCGATAAAGTTCGTTTGTCCCTTTCTATCTCACCAATACGTCGGAAAGGGACAAACGAACTTTATCACCTTGATAACTTTAGTGTACGTTTATGAATAAGGGGGTTAGGATGTGCTAAAAGTTAAAACTGATTTATCCATACTAATATTATAACTTTTTGTCTCTTTCTGACGCGAGCGAAGCCGCGGGCAATAGCTAGTGATAATATAAAACTAATATTGCATAGGTTTTGACTATATATGATACAAAACTACTTAATAAGCACTTGATAAGTATGATCCTTTAGTCTCTGCTTATCTTATCTTATCATTATGAACACAGAGCCATTAATTATTACTGAGGTATTATTAGAACGTTGAACTTGGCACTTGAACATCGTTAGGTTATTAAAATCCCAAACAAGACATTAGTGTAAGTCATGTAATATTGGATCCCACGACCTCCAGCGTAGAATCCGCACAATCGCTGATCTAAATAAAGATGGACCAGTTTTAATTTATAATGGAAAAGCTCCACTCCTTCACATATATGTCGCAAACGTATGTTGACTTCCTCCGTCAGACTTCGCATTATCAAACGACTCGCTGTCACTACGTACACAACCAAATCAATGGCATCTGCTATAACCTAACCACAAAATTAAAATTTTGAAAAAAAACCCTACTGCGATATAGTAGACCGATTTTCATGAAACATAGCTAAGAACACTCCCGCGCGACTAAATCAGCTTTTAGACAAAAAAAGCTAAATCTAAATCGGTTCATCCGTTCGGGAGCTACGACGCCACAGACAGACACACACACAGACAGACAGACAAACAGACAGACAGACAGACTCGTCAAACTTATAACACCCATTCGTTTTTGCGTCGGGGGTTAAAAAACGGTTAAGTAATTCATTACTTTCATTAGCACCTTTTCTGAGTTTGTTTTTCCTATAGCCTTTTTTGTGTCCCACTGCTGGGCAAAGGGCTCCCATTTCTTCCGCCTCTCATCACCATGCAAAATGTATCGAGGTTGTCCCGCCATCTCTTCTTTGGTCAGTTGTAGTCAATATAGCCGACCAATCTGGATGCATCTGGCAGGTCCTTTCAAATCCCACTTGAGTTTTGCGGACTTAACACCCACATCTACGATACCAGGCCCCGTAACCGAATGGCATTTCTGCGATGCGAAACGCCGCAGAAATGTAGTCTAGCTCTGTGTCGATAATACGCAAGAGCGACAGAGATAGATAGCTACGAAAGAATATTATCGTGAGCGTTTCGTGAGCGTTTGTGCATTCGGCTACGCACACAGTTTTGGAGCGCAGTTCTGTGTTTAAAATAGATTAGACTTTTACTATACATTCTGCGGACACCATTGCTTGCTGGTAAATATTTAAAAGTTAATATAGAGGTAATAAAAAAATATTTTTTACTGTGCACCCTTTCACATCCTGTAGCACTAACTACGGAAGAGCTAGAAAGTCTGAGTGATAAAGCGCTCCGTTTGCACGGTTGCCACATCGACTTGCCTATGCTCTATCTACAAATACAAGTTGATCTAAGCGCAAACATCAAAAACATTTCAAAACATAGTACGTAACAGTGCGTGCGATCTCGTGTGGATGAAACGTCAGTGTGACGGTCACAACCGAGCAGTCAACTTACACGAGTGTGTGTTATGAACCATGAGTGAATCGTCCGGCACAGTACCAGTGGACAATCATAACAAACATCATCTGGGACATTATATTAGAGAATGCTTGCTTAAAGATCCGGATGCTGTCTGTCAGGTGAGTGGAGTAAAGTAACATAATTAGACAAATAGATTATATAATATACGTATACCTACTAGAACAGCATGTTTGTAAAAATTAGCCAGGTCAAATTCTGAACTTATTTTAATACGGCGTAGGGCCTGCAACAGATTCTATCAAGAGGCCTTTAAAATACAAAGACTCTAAGGATATATGATACCTATATGTATATTATTATTATGTTAAGGTAGCTCGTTGGGTGGACGACATCCGGAAAATTGCGGGTCACAACTGGATGACACTTGCTCAGGACCGGGACAAGTGGCGTACTAGAAGAGAGGCCTATGCTCAGCAGTGGGCGATAAAGGGCTGATATGATGATGATGATGATGACGTTAAGGTCGTAAAAATCTATGCTTTGGATACCTAGGCTTAATATTTGTTAGTGATTTTCCTTAAACATGTGAAGGAATAAGGAAAAATTATAAATTAGGTAACAACTTACACAGGTAGAGAAGTCATATATCATTTCAAAGATGTCTGACTTTAAATGAATACTAAGTACTTGCTAAAAGCCTGTGCTCTACAGGAGCTAAAATGCTAAAATGGAAAGGAGCCCCCCCCCCTTTCGATTTGGGAATTTTAGTTAAATATACTAGTGTTATTAACTAGATTTATCGAAAAAAAATTGTCCATTCAGAACAACCCAGTTAAAAGATATTGCGAAAAAATCTTTAAAATCGAGGTTCCGCTCTCGACTGTTTCCTCCTTCAAAACTTAATCAATCGTAACGAAATTTGAGAATCTGAATAACAACAAAATAATCTTTATCGGACCGTTTAGTTTTTTGCCTAATTGTTACCAGTTTTGAATACCACACCTTTTTTTGCCCCATAATCAATAAGCCTGTTTTTGAAAATTTTTGATGGGCTCTAGCGTCTTTAAAGAATATCAAAAAAATCAAAACGGTCCGACATAGATAAAAATAATAATAATCTGTGTTGAAAAAATCATTGCTGTATCTCCAAAAACCAGGGAGGAAATAGAATTGACCCCTCCTGTATCGTCTTAAAATCGCTGCCAACTTGTCTTGGTATAACCACTATAACCAGCATTAAAAGAATCCAAAATTTTAAGCTAATAATACCGGTTCCGAACACTGATACACTATAATTCACTATATTTGTTTAAAATTAGACAGTCCGGTCAAACTGTAGCCTTTAAATTGTCATCAATGCAGTTACCTGAATTCATCAGTAGATGATTACCGACATCCTGTCTGACTTGCGCTTTTCAACTACTGTGAGTATAACGGGCGAATACTCGTATTGTCTGATTGTCCAGCGAGAGTACCTATATCTAAGCTAACTTTGCAACGACTTGAGCAAAGTGAGCGAGTGTCTTACAAGATCATCTATACTTAATATTTTACCTCTATAAAGGGGAAAGTGTGTGTGTCTGTTTGTTTGTCCGTCTTTCACGGCAAAACGGAGCGACGAATTGACTTGATTTTTTAAGTGGAGATAGTTGAAGGGATGGAGAGTGATATAGGCTACTTTTTGTCTCTTTCTAATCCCCCACTTTCCTGAAATGGGGGGTAGAAGTTTGTATAGAGCATTCCGCGATTTTCGAATTTAACGCGAGGGAAGCCGCGGGCAAAATCTAGTATTATTTTATAAATTATATAGTAACGATCGACACATTAATGATTACATAAACTGACGATACTGAGACTGACTGAAATAGCATGACACGTTCGTTCGTTTCCGTAAAAATACGAAGGCAACTCTTTTCGCACTACATCTGTACTGTTATTAACAACAATAGGTAAGTAAGTACAATAAGTAATCAAAGAGAATAGTATTTAATCACAGAGAGCAACAAAGTCTGAGTTTCCGCAAGACTGCAATATTTATAGATCGCTCCAAGTCTTCGCCTTAGCTAGTCTGTGGCTATGAGTAAACCCATTTACCCACAATTTTCAGATAGACGCAGCAACAGGCGAGGAAGAAACGCGTCGCTCCGTTCTCACTCGCGCCACGACCGTGGCCAGATGTCTGCGAACCCTGGGACTAAAGCCGGGAGATGTCCTGGCGTTAGGTGGGGACAACCATCTGGATCTCCACATACCGTTCTATGCGGCCCTCATGAACGGGTATCCCATCGGTGGCGTTGACCCGTTTTTCAAATTTGGTAAGATTTAAATAAATATATGGGATATGGGGCAAATTGTGGCGTAGGCGAGAGGCTGGCAACCTGTCACTGCAATGTCACAGTTTCGTTTTCTTTCAGCCCCTTATTTGCCAAGAGTGGCACTGAAAATTGAGAAGTTTCATGTGCTCTGCTTACCCCTTCATGGGATACAGGCGTGATAGTATGTATGTATGTATGTAAATAAATATATTATTGATATTGTAACACAGATTGACTTTCTGGAAGTTGCAAAGTTCTTAGGAGGTGTTTGGTCGAACAGAAGCGTTTGTGAATAACGACCCTGGGACTTAAACCATCAGTCGGCCCTCATGAAAAGGTATCTCATCGGTGGTGTTGACTCGTTTTTCAAATTTGGTAAGATTTTGGACTGATTCGGTACTAGCGGCGACTTCTTGAAAGTTGCACGCTCTTACCGCTAGGCCACCGGCGCGGCGCTGTTTTACGCCTAGGTACCTACTAACAATCCTAATATACCTACTTAGATATGGCATCGTAATTGTTTTGGGAATTCTTTAAAGCGAAGATTATTTTAGGGCGCCAGTTAAGTCCGTTAGCGAGTTCGCTATAATACCTAATTATTTTCAATTATATTAATATTTATCAATTTTTAAAGCTTAAGTAGTTATAGCATAGCTTAAGGAACCATATTGTGCTATACAACTATATTGTGCTATACATATGTAGGTGTATACACATTCCTTCCGATCAACCATCTAACGTGTTACCCAATCGTTGTAGTTTTCCTTGTAAATAGATAATTTTGTGTAGTTATGTAAATATTTATTTAGACCGATACTTCATATGGATTTACTGAATTCTTTATCAGTGTACTACTTTAATCCATGATAAGAACTTACGTAATCTTTTCGGTTGCCTATTAATAGGTAGGTATACCTATTTTGTCCCTACTACCTACTGTAGCACGACCAAGTTTCCCACGCGTAACGCAGGTAGAAGGTTCCGCCGGCCCTTCCGATTCCAACGGTACCGCACCATTTTTTCTACATTGCGATGGCCGGCCACTGCAGATGCGCGGGTCCAGCGTCCCGTTACACCCCCTCCACGCGGGGTGACGCCTCGCCGCAGGAAGGAAGGAAGCGTCGCTTTCACCCACGCCGTCGGGTGGTATAAAAGCCCGCCGGGACACATCCCAAATCAGTTGACTTCCCAGTCTGCTCCTAACTAGGACCTTACTCTAGGCCTAAGCTAGCTCCTTGCTAAGTACGGAGAAAGCCCGTTCCGATCACACATTGCGTAAACCCCTGCGTTTGGCGTAAGGTCGCAATTCCGATCACACACGGAGAGTCTTCTACTAGCAAGGCGTGAGCCCGGTTCGAAGTACGTCTCGTCACGTCACCTCTTTTCGGTACACCCGCTACCGTCGCGTCCATAGTCAAAGTGAAGTTCAGTGAAAGCAACAGTGTACAGTGCTAGATATACCACTCACGGCATTCGTGTTACTTAGTGTTACTAGACTACATTGTATAAGACTATTTGTGTAAACTTGCGTGTAACTCTTGTGTTGTCTAAATAAATCCAATTGGAATCGTTGTTGTTGTTCTGTTAAGCCAGGCCTGAACCCTCACCATCTTATAAGAGTGTCGACTTATTGGGACCCTCAACCCAATTAGTCTGCGCTCGGTAAAGGGAACAACATCACCCCCTTAACCGCTTTTACACTACTAGTACAAAAGTCGCGTGATAAAGCCTCACGTTACGCCTCACGCCCGCTAGCCGTCTTATAGTTTCTAAATATTTGTAAATTTATCATTTAGGTAAATGATTTAACATAACATTTCAGATGAAATCAAACAGCTGTTCAAGCAGCTGGAGCCAAAGATCGCGTTCTGCCAGCAGTCTTCATACGAGGACTACAGACGAGCCGTGGCAGAGCTGGGATTGGACACGAGAGTCGTCACCTTCGATGGGAGGGGGAACTCGATGGCCGAGTTGGTACAACAGTATGCCGGCGACCAGTCTGTAGATGATTTTGAGTAAGTGCTGATAGAAAAATAAAGAGTCAAGAAAAGAGCGTACACCCATCTTCAAGGCCGGCAACGCACCTCCAACACTTCTAGTGTTTCGATTGTCCATGGGCGGCAGTGATCGCCTACCGCTTACATGAGCTCTTTTTTCGTCAGTTTAGGCTATAACTCCTCCCTGTGCCATATCACGCGGTTTCGAGAATGACGCTGTGTCCGTAAACGTGTTAAATGTTTGACAACTGTTCCAACACAAACCGGGTAGTTACACTTCATTTTGGATCGCAATAACCTTTATATCAACCACATAAACAAATTAACACATATCACACAGTCATCTCATCAGCATCACATTGTAAATAATTTTTAAGAAAAAAAAACCGCCTTCCTTTGGGGTTCTGGTGATAAATACTTTCAAATGTTGGGTTATGTTATCAATTCGTCTGTATATTTTTTCATGTTTGTTATTCGATATCTCCGTCATTTCTGAACCAATTTTGAAATTTGGATGATTCTGAAGTACTTACAGATGAGAATGATTATCAGAACGGAACTCTAACCAGGGGCGGCTCACTCTTCATCAGCAGTTCTACTGCACCAAATGTCACTGTTCTGGACAAAAGTGCATGCTGTTCTTATAAAAATACCAAAGTCACTATACTCGTAAGTGTGCCGTTCAGATTTGAGGAGTTCCGTTCTGACCATCATCAGCAGTTCCACTGCACCAAATGTCACTGTTCCGTACGTAAATGCATGCTGTTCCTTTAAAAACACAAAAATCACCATATGTATGCCTTTCAGATTTGAGGAGTTCCCTCGATTTCTCCAGGATTCCATCATCAAAACTGGGTTCTGAGAAAAATGGGACCAATCTGTATGCATATACATTCAATAAAAAAAAATTATTTTCAAAATCGGTCTACTTAGTAACGACGGAGATATCGAGGAACAAACATTAAAAAAAATAAAAAAAATACAGACGAATTGAGAACCCCTTCCCTTGAGATTTGGAAGGCGGTTAAAAATATCTCGGATTTGAATAAAAAATCATGCAACAGCTCGTCACTTATTTGTTCTTGCGTCACAAAATACAATGTTCGTTATAAATAGCGGTTAGGTATTTACAATCTACCTATAAATCACCAAAGTATATTATAAATCACTAAGTATCATGACTTTGTATAAAACAAAGTCGCTTCCCGCTATCAGATTCCCTTACGTATGCTTATAATATACACTAGCTTTTGCCCGCGGCTTCGCTAGCGTTTGAAGAGACAAAAAGTAGCCTATGTCACTCTCCATCCCTTCAACTATCTCCACTTAAAAATCACGTCAATTCGTCGCTCCGTTTTGCCGTGAAAGACGGACAAACAAACAGAGACACACACACTTTCCCATTTATAATACCTATACTATATTAGCATGGGTCTCTAACAACTCTAACAAGTTATTGCCAACACATTATTTTGTGACCTTTATTACAAACTTCGTCTTATAACTTTCTTGTACCTATTTATGAATTACTTCACGGCCTTTTAAATAACCCTAAAAATAAGTAAGTATATGTTAACTCAAACCAACCAATGAATTTAATGGCACAGAGAGTGACGTTTGTTATTTTGAAGATTTCTTATCATAGGTACCTATTTGCCTTAGATTTAGTACCTACAAGCTCTATCCAAATTTACGCAGTTAAGCAAAAAAAAACTACGTAAAACCCCACAGACTTTACCTACCGGCTTAGCCAAAGTGAGAATCGTTGACGCTTGATGCTACTTTGCGATCAAAAATTCCAAACTTATCCTCTGTCGCGCCACTATAGATAAGCTAAGAGAGAGTACCTAGTACCTACATACAATACAGTATATGCTTTACGAAGCATACGGCTATGGGCAACTGTGGCTAGGTAATCCTGGTGCTGTAGCCGAATCACAGAATATATAATAGTACAAGTACAGAAGGCCCACTGCTTTGATGTTCACGAAATGCCGCCTTAATAAATGCCTACAAAATTCTAACAAAGAAACGAGCCGCACGTGCGCAGCGTCGGATGATAGGGTTGCCTATGGATTAAAACGAATTAATTCTCAGATAAAATGTTATACTATATATTCAAGTCTTGGGTACTTTCTAGGTATATATACAGTATTTATATATTTTTGTTTAAGCCTTCAGCATCACAAGCCTTATTGGATTTTTCCGTGGGACTTAATCAATAAGATCTGTGTAAGATTGTCCTATTTTATTCATGATGTCTATTCAACTAAGCATTATTAGCCATTCCACACGCGGACATTGCATATGAATCTTAAAAAAACTCGCGACGTAATTTAACAATAGAAAGTGCGAACGCGCGCCATCCCTGATTAGACCGCGAACTCGCGGCCGCCAGCATGTACTTGTAACGCGGCGATAGAATCACGGAGTGAGCCGCCCCTGGCCGAATGGCATTTCTGCGACGCGAAACGAAAACGAAACGCCGCGAAAGGTAGTTGCGCCAATACGCAAGAGCGATAGAGATAGATACGAGCGTTTCGTTTCGTGAGCGGTTGTGGGCGTTGTGGCATTCGCCTACGTACCCTGATGTGTTTCATTCAATACTGGCGCTACCATGTTTTGTCATAAGTCATAATCTTGCAAACTTTACCCTAACCAAATCAGGCTGGCAATTATGGTCGCGCGATAAATGATAAAACAGCTGGCCGTCCCTATCGCAATTACTAATAGTGCGATGGGACGGCCTGATATTTTATCGTCTATCGCGCGACCATGCTACCCGTACAGAGCTCGAATACCGGTTAAATTTTCAAACCGTTACGTTATCATGTACTTGCGGACAAACCTTTAAATTTCGTTTTCGCTCGAAAAACCGCTATTTTTAAACCGGTTTTTAGGAGAACTCTTTCATAAAGGTTTCGTTCGATTAACCGGTTTAGAACAAAATAAACCGGTTTATTCCGCATCATAATAGGTAATACTGTTCTAACCAAACAAAAAACTCGCTGCGTGAACGAAGGTATTTAGGTGCGTCTCGCCGCTCGTCGAATAAACCGGTTTATTTCGGTTAAAATAAAGTTCTCATAACGTTCGCGTTCTTTAAAAAGTTCGGAGTAAAATCGAAATAAACCGGTTTTAACCGGTAAAAAATAAACCGGTTCCGAGCCTTGAACCAAATACCAACTAATTATATTTTCCAGGGTAGCTGAATTCGACATGGATGCAATATACGCATTCTTAGTCGCCACGAGTGGGTCCACTGGGTACCCTAAAGTGGCGGCCATGAAACATGGACCTGTCGTCAAATTGGTTAAAATATTCACTTCGCTCTTCATTTCAAAGTAAGATTCTGTGATGTTTTTTTAACTGTTTTGTCTAGATGTTTTGTGTGATGTACGATTGTACGCGTGTGCGCAATGATCTCATCCCCATATCAAATACGTTAAATATTCGCATATTCTTAGTAGAAATTCTACACCAACTCTTGGGATTAGTTGTCAAAGCGGACCCCAGGCTCCCATGAGCCATGGCAAATGCCAGAATAACGCAAGGAGGATGATGATGATGGTATCATAGATTTAGGTAGCAACTGCATACCGTCATTCGGGTTGAATAAGTAGTGTGTTATTGCGTTTTCACATTATCCCATCCGATATCGGATATAGGAAGGATTTCAAAGGCAAAAATCAAAGATGGTGGCGTAAGTGTATAGGATATCGGTCCTACATCCGATACCGGATCGGATAATGTGAAAACGCACTTAACGGGGGGAGTTGGGTTATAAATGGGAGAGAGAAGTGACGAATGGGGGTGAGATGGGATTTTAATGCTACTGCTACTGAAATAATGTAGGTACCTATTTCAATTTTAAATGGAACTATAGTAATATTAACCTATAATAACCGAATTACATAGATTGCGACAGGCGACTGTGGGATATGGGTTAAATTGTGGCGTAGTCGAGAGGCTGGCAACCTGTCACTGCAATGTCACAGTTGCGTTTTCTTTCAATCCCGTATTTGCCAAGAGTGGCACTGAAACTTGAGTAGTTTCATGTGCTCTGCCTACCCCTTCATGGGATACAGGCGTGATTGTATGTATGTATGTATGTATGTAAATCGATTTTCAGAACATTGAAGCCTGCTCTAAATCTGTCAGCCGTGCAGTGGGTTTCAGCCTACTTCAATGCGATTTGCATGCCCTCATACAACCAGATCAAGGTCCAGACTTCAGCGCCCGCTACTGCAGAACATGTCATTGACATTATCAATAAATATAGGGTAAGTTATTACTAAAAACTAATTAGTTAGTCAGTCCAGTCACTCTAATGACTGTCACGGACCACATATGTGAGTGTGTTTAGTAAAACGTCCCACTTTGTCGGTTATCATTAAGGGGAGATTTACTTGTATCTTTATATGAATAAACTGACAAAAAAGCTTCATAGCAATAGACAAAGTGGGATGTTTTCCCGTGCACACTCACATATACATACCACAAATACTCAGAACCTACAAAAAGGACAGAGAAACTGGTGGAAGTCTTTGACATGAAAATAAAATTATTTACTATTCAAATCACTAAAAATGCGACGACTTATTTTAGACACGGCTGGGTCCGGTCCAAGCCGAGTCAACCACGAGTATTCCTCTGTGCCACCGGGACTTTGCCGAGCCGTTCCAGGTCCATGCTGCTAGTCGATTCAGCAGTCGGTTGGCTTAGATATGCTGCGTGGTGCCAGCGTCAGAAAATAATAGTACGTACCACGGGACAAGATGGGGATCTTGTCCCGTGGATATCGTATTATAAGGCGACTAAGGGAAAACCGATGGAGACAGATATGCACATTGAGCTAAGCTTGCTCTTATCCTTTGCTCACCTGATCTGTGCACGCCGCCAACACAAAAAAATTTAGATAGTTTTACTGCTGTTACTCGGCTAACAGAGTCCGCTGGTTTCACGTTCCGTATTTATTAGATCATGCAGTTTTTTTCGTGTTTCAGCCAATTATGATGATGAGCACGCCATCGATCCTGCACCGCATACTGCAGCATGAGAAACCGTGTGACCTGACCTGCTTTGACGTGATTTTTCTTTCTGGGGCTTCCATTCAGAAAAATCTCCTTATCGACCTGAAGGTATACTTCTTTTCTAGTTTTTGCTCAAGTATACTGTTAATTACTTGATAACCGTCAAGCGTATACGAACTGACGCACATACATATATATGTATAAACATAGCTAAAATGTACTTACCTCCTGATTTTCAGGCAGCACTTCGTCCGGATGCGCAAGTGGTAGAGACTTACGGGCAAACAGAGTGCCTGGGCCCAGCACTGCGGCCAGCACCAGCGGGTCCTCTTGGGAACTGCGGCGTCGAATCACCGCTCAATAAACTCAAGGTATGTCACCAGGTAGTTCATCCCGTGATGGCGATAAAGGACAGAGTGCCTGGACTCCATGCTACAACCAAGCACGTAGATATGGAAAGTTCAAAGGGCGAGGTTCAAGTCCAATGCCCCATTGCTGGCTACAAGTGCAAACGAGCGCGAAAACTTTTCCCTTTTTAATAACGACGCAATTAGAAGATTTGTATCATACAGAGAAAGGACAAATTGGGAGAGTCTGTCAGGTCAGCGTCGCATAGGGTCTGATGATTAAAATGTAACAAGCAAGGGAACTCTTTATTAAGCTAAAAACTATGAACATCCATATAACATCCATGATTCACAATTTAAACATTTATCTATATATCTATTTCCAGCTTGTCGATCCGGTGACGGGAGAAATAATAACGGAACCCAACGTTCCCGGAGAACTCTGGACCAAAGGACCTCGATTTACTGTAAGTAAAACCCATGAAACCCATCCCTTAAAGGGATAAGCTCGCCTTTGTACATAACCGTTATAATTATTCTCTGTACATGTAATTTGTTCTGTACAATAAAGTGTTTACTACTACTACTACTACTGATGCTTTTACAAATATTCTAAAAAAATGTCTCGTAGTTTTGTCCAATTTATTGTAATTTTTAACCGTCGCCTCATATCTCTCAAGAAGGACGGTTATCTGTCGGTTATCAAGTCGTCTTTTTTTTCTTTTTTTTTTATGTTTGGTCCTCGATATCTCCGTCGTTACTGGACCGATTTTGAAAATTTTTTTTTTGATTGAATGTATATGCATACAGATTGGTCCCATTTTTCTCAGAACCCAGTTCTGATGATGGGATCCTGGAGAAATCGAGGGAACTCCTCAAATCTGAAAGGCATACATATGGTGATTTTTGTATTTTTAAAGGAACAGCATGAATTTACGTACGGAACAGTGACATTTGGTGCAGTGGAAGTGCTGATGACGGTCAGAACGGAACTCCTCAAATCTGAACGGCACGCTTATAGTGACTTTGGTATTTTTATAAGAACAGCATGCACTTTCGTCCAGAACAGCGACATTTGGTGCAGTGGAAGTGCTGATGATGGTCAGAACCGAACTCCTCAAATCTGAACGGCACGTTTATAGTGACTTTGGTATTTTTATAAGAACAGCATGCACTTACGTCCAGAATAGTGACATTTGGTGCAGTGGAACTGTTGGTGATGGTCAGAACCGAAATACGTAATCCAACATTCGCAAGTAGCTTTCACCAGAACCCCAAAGGCGGCGGTTTTTTTTTCTTAAAAATTATGTGTTCTATAATTGTGCGAGATTTGGCAGCTCCGATACCTATACATATACATTATGATGTCGACTGTAATATTTGTGGTTTTGTTTCAGGAATATTACAGAAGCCCGGAAGAGACCGCTAAGGCGATAACACCGGACGGCTGGTACAAAACGGGTGACCTGCTGCGGAGAGACGAGAACGGGTACTTCTTCTTCGTGGAGAGGCTCAAGATGCTCATCAAGTTTCGCTCCTACCACGTAAGATTTAATAGTTATTTCACTCGAGTGTAACACAAAACTTTTCCCCTCGCTATAGCGAGGAAACTACAACGCAAAAAATGCTTTTATCTCTGCTTCCAGTAGTTCCACAGGTGGTAAATCATCTTTATTAGTAGATTCACCATTCACCAACTTTTATCAATTTTAAAGCAGTTAATTTGACTTTATTCAAGGTCAAATTACTTTACCCACTAGTGGATAAAATGCGTTTTTACCCGCTGGTATTAAAGGTCAAAACACGTGTTTCCGAGCTAGTGAGGGGAAAAATATTTAAATCTCTGCAGCTCGATCCACCAGACCTAATAATACTTGCATAAAATGGTGGTATGGCTCGGGTTGTATCATAATACAATCTAAACTTCGTTCACCCCATTCGTGCCAGCTTTTTTGAATCGACCATCGAAGGGTAAATAAAAACTGTCGATCGTCTCTGTCTCAATAGCTAGGATATTTAAATAATGATTTTAGCAGCTCTTCAATTTCAGCAATAAAATCGGCTCGTTGTTATCTTATCAACATATCGTCACTACTTTTAAAAAAACTTGTATCTTCGTCTGTCAATGAAAAGAAAATTGTAATAAGTATGTAGGTATGGAATGCATATAGACTTAATGCGTTTTAACTTTGAGGAACAGCATGAGATACGAGATTTTTTTAAAGTAGTGACGATATAATATGTATTTTGGCTTGCTTTCCCATCTGAATGATTACAAAAAGTGTTGCATGGAAATATTATGTATATTTATAGCGTAAAACCATACAGCAGCAACGACTGTTTTAACACAGGTGGTCCCTATGGAATTAGAAGAGGTGATACAGAAACTTGACGGTGTGCTGGAGGTGTGTGTGACGAGCATCGCAAACCCGGTGGACGGGGAGTGGCCAGTGGCGCTGGTCGTGAGGAAGCCAGGGGTTTCAGTCACTGCTCAAGAGATCCAGGACGTGGTAGCTAGTGAGTATAACAATTGATTTAGATTCTTTCTCCTTTCGTCACCAGAAGAAGAGATAATATAGAAACATGATGGAGCATCATGGAGGAGTATCGAAACTCGGTGGATGGTCGGTGGCATTGGTCGTGTTGAGAAATCAGGTGCTACAGTCATTGCTCAGGCGATTCAGGACCTGGTAGATAGTGAGTATACCAGCTGATTCAGGTTCTTTCTCATTTCGTCATCAGAAGAAGAGATAATATAGAAATATGATGGAGAGCATCGAAACCCGGTGGATGGTCGGTGGTATCGGTCGTGTAGAAACCAGGTGCTACAGTCACTGCTCACGAGATTCAGGATCTGGTAGCTAGTGAGTATACCGACTGATTCAGGTTCTTTCTCCTTTCGTCACCAGAAGAAATGGTGATGTAGAAATATTGTGGCGTGCTGGAGGTGAGGTAAGCAGTTAGAACATCCCTTGGACGACGAGTCAGGTGGTCGTGACACTCGTGAGCAATATGATCTTAGCCGATATTGACGCAGCGAAATAGGTACTCAGTGATTTTCGTTGAGTCACATTAGACCAAACTTCATAAGTATGTAGCTCTAGTATTCACTGTTACCGAAAATAAGGCTTCTTCAAATTTGGCTGTTATTGACGCATATCTACTTAAGCGCGGGCTTTATTTTCTTTCAGACTATTTGTGAATTTTTTTCCAGACCATGAGAATGGATTGAGAAACATTGGAGATGCCAAAATAGTGATGAATGTGAAAATGTATGATTGTATGTGCTGTTGAACTTTTCTAGACTGTTGATTACTGTAAATATTTTGTGAAATGATGTATTTATTTTCTCTATGACAGGTAAACTGTCGGAACACAAGCAGCTGCATGGAGGAGTGATATTCGTGGACGTGCTGCCGATGACGTCCAACGGGAAGGTCGCCAGGGCCAAAGCAAAGCAGCTGGCTAGAGAGGCCCAACAGACATCCACTTAGAAGGCGGTCTTGGTTTTGGATACGAATTCACACAGCCGTAGGCAAGGTTGCCTAGCTTACAGATTACTACGGAGGAGTAAAAACCAAACGACGTACCGAAAACTCGCAGTGCCGCAAAGATAGGTAGAAAATACAGTGATGGGTTCAAATTTGCCTTTATTGTAAAAAATGTTTTTTAATGTACGATTTAATTTATTCAAATAAATGATTTATTTCTTAATGCGCACTACACGATTATATACGCAGTTTTACTTATAATTTGTTGTTTTCTTCATTAAAACAAATTAACTACCTACCTATTTGCTTACGATGTCTTTATTTCTAGAAGGTTGGAATTATGGATTAAATATATTGATAATTTAAGTAACCTTGTATAATATTCTATATAGATGCTTACTTAAATTAGTTACTGTAAGAACTCTTTATAAGTGGTACATTACGCCATTTTTTGGACTGAGCTGTGCATACTTCTTTCTGATCAAAGCCTACTCCGTGCGTGATTCTCGTGATCATGTCCCATGCTCGTTTAGGCTGATCTCTGGGCACATAATGCGTGGCATTCAACACGTAGATCTCAGTAAGCATGTGCGCGCGCCGCACGCACCCCGCCAGCTCACTCTCCACCCGCCAACAATACTGAACAGCACTCCTGTACTCATCAGCACCCGTGAAATTAAAATGATTCCTCAAAAAGTCAACAATCCCAATATATGGCACTTTATCATCTTTGTTACCACCGTAAAGCGTTACCGGATAATGCTCTAGTATCTCCGCAAGCCAGGGTGCTATAGATTGACAAAAATCTACTCCCATATACTTCCTGTTCACTGTCCAGTTCATTTCACAATATGATAAGTTTCCGACGTGGATTGCTTTCCGGACAGCGCTCCTGGTCACCACTGATGCAAATTCATTATCCACATAACGACGCTGAGCTTGGATTGCCTCATTATCAGTAAACAGCCATGCAGGTGTGAAACATCTCTTAGAGGGTGCAAAATGTCTCTGACTATCAGGATTTATCCAAGGTCCACCAATAACGAGTCCTTTAAGGTTTATATTAGTTTTCCCATTAGAGTTCCTCTTAAGGATAGTATAAGCGAGAGCCGGCACGTATTTTCCAGCGTAAGACTCTCCAGTGATGAAAAAGTCGTTTTGCTGAAGATCTGGAAAAAGTTGAAAGAACTGTGTTAGGGTGGAGTAGAGTTGCGCGCCAATCTGCGTTTCATCCGTACAGTATCCTTTCTGGTTTTTGGTGAAGCTAAATCCAACGCCGACTGGATTGTCAATATATATCACGTGGTGATTCAGTGCCCAATGGTATTCTCTGGACTGGAATTCCCCATTTTTAACTGTGATTGGGCCATTTTCAAGAAATAAACCTTTTAAGGAAGACTTGCCTGGCCCACCCTGCAGCCACAGAAGCACCGGAGCCTTATGTTTATCCAATGACTTGCTGGAGAAATACCAAAAGAACTGGTTAGAGTTGTATGTCTTATTGACTGTGAAGAAACCCGCATAGCTCTCGACTTCCAAGTTGTTCAGGGTCACTCGCGCTAACTTTTTGGCTGTAGCGATGTCGCCTCTTTCGACGTACGGTGTTAGAAACAAGGGCTCTCCGGGGTCATCAGCTGTGTGGTTAGTTACACGTATCCCCACGGTGTATTGCAGGAGAATATGCAACACTATTGCTTGCCACGACCAAAAGATTGTGAAACTCATTGTGAAACTACAGAGATTGTGAGCGATTTAATGTTGAAAGACCAGAGTTAAATATGAACGTACAGATGTAGTGCGAAAAGAGTTGCCTTCGTATTGTTACGGAAAAGTACGAACGTGTCATGCTATTTCAGTCAGTCTCAGTACAAGATGTACTGACATTGACTGAACTAGCATGACAAATACGAACGTTTCCGAAGGACTTTTCGCACTACATTCTGTACATATTTTATTCTTTATTACCTTTTGTGCAGTCATTTACATATGAAAGAGTGACGACTGTTTTTAAACTTGTCACTCTGTAGGTACTTATTTTCATTTTCAAGATTATTCATTATCTAACTAACGAAGTAGGTATACAAAACTGATTGTTTTTCATTAAATGCTAACAAGGCACAGTTCAAAATAGTACTACTTATGTTTTTTAAGTATGTATAGAACAGAACTGTATGAAGCTCAAGTCCAAACATACAGGCATATACGCGGGACTATGTAGTTACAGTGAAATATCTGAGAGATGTTATTTTCATGAATAGGCCCGTATTATGGTCTAATTTATGTACTTATCGATGTTGTCACCATGCAATAGCTTTAAAGGATAAACTATAATATAATACGCGTCGTTCAAGGGAGGTATATTCTAGTCTTCATCAGTATGCAGGGTGGCTCTTTCAAATCGGTCAGTATGGGAAAGACTGAAACCTATAAGACATACGAAGATCTGTTCTTGGGAACCATGTCATCGATTTGAATAAAAATAAAAACTGCATTAATACATTTGAAAAAAAAAAACTTTAGTACCTAGCTGGGGAATCGAACCTGGTTGTTTTGAAAAGGACAGGAGTCGGAGGACGGTTTTGAGGAAGGAAGGTCTTAAGCAGTAACTGTCTCTATGAAACATGATGTCTAAAATGAATAAAATGCATTGTTTTAACTTTCACATTAAGTATTTTATTTTATTTTTTCAAAACAACCGGGTTCGATTCCCCAGCTGGGTACAGTTTTTTTTCAAATGCATGAGTGCAGATTTTCTTTTTATTAAAATCGATGACATGGTTCCTAAGAACACATCTTCGTATGTCTTATAGTTTCAGACTTTCCCATACTGACCGATTAGAATGAGACATCCTGTATACGAACTCTATATTTAATACTTATACACCGAAATCGGCGGGTAATTATGGTCGCGCGATAAATGATAAAATATCAGGCCGTCCCTACCGCACTATTAGTAAGTGCCCCACACGGTTTTGCACGGCCCGATGTTTCATTCGATGATCATTTATCGCGCGACCATGATTGCCCTGCTGCTTTGCCGATGTGACAGTCGTTGCCACGTGGCGATCGAATCGCTGTGGCTCTGTCACGCCAATACAGAAGAGCGATAGGGAGAGACAGCTCGACAGCTACGATATTTTTACGAAGCGATGTGAAGCTGTGTGCGTAGCCGAATTCACAATCACAAACGCTCACGAAAAGCTCACGATAATATCTCTTTCGTCTCGCTGCTTTAGACTCATAGGAGCGCAGAGCCAGGAGGATGATTGGCGACAAGAAGCTAACGGCCAAGCTACAGCCCATCGGCGGAAAGTTGCCAGTCTGTCGGTGTTTTACAGGTGCTCAGTGCAGTGTGCTCAAGAGCTACACGAGCTTATTCCACCGTCCCCATTCTACCAGCGGACTCTTAGACGCACGGCCGGTCTCCATCCTTACTTGCACGAATTCGCACGAAGCGCTTTGCTTCTTCTTTTCTTATGCGCACTGCCAAGGAGTGGAATCCCTTGCCGGCGGCTATATTTCCGAGCTCATATAACCCGGCAACCTTCAAATCAAGAGTGAACAGGCATCTTCTGGGCGAGCTCACTCCATCGTAGGCCACGTCTTTGCCTTTGACTAGTCTGTGGCCAAGAGTAAGCCCATTTATAATTTAAAAAAAAGAGCTATGTATCTAAGCTGCAAAATTTATTAATGAATTCATTCATAATTTATTATCATATTATCGCGGCTCACTCTGAGTGCGTTTTCATGTTATCCGATCCGATATCGGATGTCGGACCGATATCCCATATATTTAAGCCGCCATCTTTGATTTTTTCCTTTGAAATCCTTCCTACATCCGATATCGGATCGGATAACGTGAAAACGCACTGAGCCTCAATCAGCAGCTCGGCTCAGTCAGCGTCTCGTGAAGTTATCTCAGCCGCGTCCGTAATTTTTGCGTACTCAACTTACATAATGTAGATAAGATAATCATGAATTTAGGCAGATTAAATAATTCTGTAGATGGCAAATATCAGAGTACAGGTTAGCTTAGCTGCGCAAGGTCGCATCTATATGTGAGTTCGCTTGCTCTGAGACAGGTTAGTTTATAACAAGTACTTACCTACATATAAATAAATATGGGACATAAACATATAATGTAGTATAATATTAGTATGTAAAAATGTAATATAGGAGAAATAGGAAAGCGATTGTTTTTTTTTCAAATATTACATCAGTTATTTGAGAAATGTAATCTACAATTATCTGCCCGAACTATACAGGGTGTTAGGCAACCGGATGCAAAGCCAAAAATAGGTGATAGTCAAAGCCATTTAGAACATTTTTAGCTATTTTAAATATAGTAGATAGTATTATCTATGGAATCTGTAATTACGACTTTATTTCACCAAACCAGCTGATAAGCTCACTTTATTTTGCAAAAACTGATGGGCGAGACGCGTTTTATCAACAAAAGTGATAAAGTAAGCAGACGAATATTTATTTTGAGTGGTTTTGTGTTGATATACTTTATTATTGATTTACCTATTAACATAAAAAGATACAATTACAATGTCCCGCAGTTTACACGGTGTGACTATGGGATGTGTGGGATTATGCAGTCTCTACTTCTTATATTTATAATATAATCTATAATTAACAATACTTTCAAAGTTAGGTACTACTCACCTTTTAGATTTTTAGAGAATTTCTCAGAGGTCGTGTTCAGCTTTAGCTAACATTTTTTTATAGCCTATAAGTAAAGTGTCGCACTGCTGGGCAAAGGCCTCCCCTGTTGTCCGCCATTGGTCACGGTTTTAAACACGTAAACAGAATTAAAATAATAATAAAATGAACTCGTCGCGCGGGTTTTTCCTGCGGTAAATAATGTACGTTTATGTCCGGTTGTCAGTAGCAGGTAATGTTATAGTACCTATATGTCAATGTTAGCATCATGTCATCATGACATGTCTCGGTGGCCAGTTAATTAATCGTTAATAAGAGTTAATACGAAAAGGTACTATATACCTAGGTAATGTAGAATGAAAATTTCGCGCAGTAGTTTCCTCAAGATGACTAGTAGAATACGCGTACAAGTTTCTGTACAGCATTAATAGCATTAATTTTAGATTATATATTGTATAATGTAATTATCCGTTATAGTGTGGTGAATTTTGTTGTTTCACGATATCAAAGTCTGTATAATATAATTCGTCCTTGAAACGCTCAATATTTAGTCAACAATCAGAAACTAATTATTTATGTTTGTTTAATCTCCTCAGAATGTATCCAATAAGGAGAGTGAACGATTCAGTGCACTGGTTCATGAATGAGCTCACATCCAGGGTGGTTGCGGAGTCAGGGATCCCCACAGACATTCACCATATTGGAAAAATCCTGCTGCGGAGCCTTAAGGATGATCCGGATCTCGTGTTGCAAGTAATATTTCCTGTTCTATTCTATTTGTCTTGTTACCAATGAGCTAAAGATGATTTTCATGTTTTCACGAAAAAAAATCAGTACGTATAAGTTAGTTCTTATATTTTTTCTGCACTTTCATTGCCAATCCCCAATGTTACAGTTAGGTAGTTTATATTTTTATGATATTTAAAATAGACTAAAGTGTAAAGGGACCTAATGGACTCAAAATTACCGTCAACCCTTTAGATTGATGGTGCAACGGGCGAACAGGAGACCAGCGGCTCAGTCCTAGAGAGATCAGTGCGATGCGCACTGGCCCTCAAGAAGCTAGGCCTCCAGCGAGGTGACGTCATCACCCTCATGGCTCCGAACCACTTGGACGTGGCTATACCGTACTACGCGGCGCTTTATCTGGGACTCATAGTGGCGCCTATTGACAGGACTTTGGGCGTTAGTGAGTACAGAATTTTTATTTTCTAGAAACTCGACGCGATACCTGGCCCCTGCGCATGGCATTTCTGCGACGCCAAACGCAGCAAATACAGTCTGCCTCTGTCGCGCCAATACGCAAGAGCGATAGAGATAGATTGCATGTCTGCGGCGTCGCAGAAATGCCATTCGGCTACGGGGCCTCGCGGCATAATCTCAATTATCGTACTAAATGCTTAATTACGTTGCAAAATAGCGAAGGCACTTTAGATTTAAGAATAAGAATAAGAATAAGAATAATTTATTTGCTTTAAACAATACCAATTACACAGGTGTTAATGCGATAGGTGGTAAGTTTCATTAAGAGGGGGTAGAGCAGGGAGAATTTTCAAAATCTGTCAAATTACCCCATTACACACACAAACACCCTTCACTCACACTACCTCAATTTACTGTGAAAGGTCAGTGACCCTTAATTTTTTTCAAGAGTGTTATTTTGAGTTTGTAGTCAACTACTGACCTCCTTTGAGAAATTAAAACTGTAAAAAAGGTAGCATACAAGAAGACAGAGAAAAAATACGCATCATCTAGCTTTCCTTCTCTGTTCATGTCTCATGTGAATTTAATTTACCTAAATATGTAGATAACGTTCCTTATTCAATTGATTGGTTATCTAGGTGTATTTCAAATTACTTTGCACTACATTTTGCGTTACTTTTCTATACTTAGATTAAAAATCGTCAGCCTGCCTATCCCCGCAAACATTATTCAAAGACGTGTGTGAAGGGCTAAAGGCCGATACCTCCAGGCAGACAATTATTATGGTCGCGTGATAAATGATAAAACATCAGCCCTATCACACTATTTGTAAGTGCGATAGGGACGGCCCGATGTTATACCATTTATCGCGCGACCATGATTGCCCTGCCGGTCTTCGGAGGCCTGTGCTGTGCATTACGTATATGCGGGGTGTATTAAAGACTAACAGATAGGTACTTTATTCTTTTTGGTCGTTAGGTTTTTTATCAATTTATCATTTATTTTGATACAAAAATAAAGTATGTGTATAAAATAAAAACCTAATGAATAGAGTACAGCTAGCAGCAGTCATGTCAGAGACACAAAGAAAGACAGGGAATATCGACGCATATCTTATCTTATCCAATACTGCCATCGCCATCTGCATCAGACTCTTGATCTTACCCAATTTCCGAGTCCCTTCTCTTAATTTCAGTTCCTTGAGTTGAAAATGTTGAAACTCATACTTAGTATTAAATAAACCACAAATACATATAAAAATCACAATATAATTTTAAATTATGGCTTGGGCCCTGTACCAGTTGCAGTCGCTACGTCTGTAAAGCCCCTTGTAGTTTCTTTTAAATGGCTAAATACCTAGATGTACACATATCATACACATCTGTGATGTAACTGAAAATTAAAAAACATCGCTCAGAGATAAGGTTCAAATTAGCATGGCAAAAAATACAGTGCAGTCAAAATACCATCAAAATACGAAAAAGCATATGTCAATGTCAATATCACTGCCGTATGCCGTATTTCAGGCCATAAGGGCTGTTTTCTCAAATATGAAAAAATCACAAAAGCAGAACTTTAAATAGTATTTTATGCAACAGGCGTTTAAAGGAGATCAAAAAAGACGAGTGGCGTGGGTAACAATTTGAGGCGCCACGCGTATTTTTTGACTCAGTTAAACACCGTTGCATACAATACTTTTTTTACGACCATGCACTTAGTTTTTAATAGGTTTCTTGAATAACTTTCGTGAAATTCACACTGTTTCCTGTATTTTGACGCAAAGGTTTGCACTGTCAGCTCAGCTGCCCAAAGCCTTCCCGCGCACGCGTGCCGTATCATTATAAGGCGTTGCCATGGTTACAGAGCCAAACAATGCGTTTTCAGTTTTTTCGATACTGCGCGCATGCGCGGAAAGCCGGCGGACACTGGCTTTGGGGAATAGACTTTTATGTAGGGTTTTAAAGATCTATGCACGACCCTGTAAATGACGAATAATATGTAGTTCGGGAGTAGAAAAAAGACTTTCTAGGAAAATTATTTTGAACTTGATAGGTAGAAAAATTTTTAAAAGTTGTACAAAAAAAATCTGAACTAAGTTTTTAACTATATGAAAAGTATTTTTTATCTTAGATTGCATATTTTATATGCATATTATCGTAACGAATTTTCTTTCAAATAAAAAGAGAATTATTAGAATAGGTTGACGGTGTCTACCGTAAACTGGGGTTACATTGACCAATTTGGGAATTTAAACTTTTCTAGCTTCTACATTTAATGGGTATTTTTACCCATTAAATGTAGGAGTTAGAGAAGTATAAATTCCAAAATTGGTCAACGTAACGTAACTAAGGAAGAAAAAAATTGGACCATCAACTTTTTTAGTCTTTTCCTGCTAAAAATCTAAAAAGGTAACAAAATAAGTGATATCAGGATTATTGTTTTCTGTCACGATGCCTGCACGTATGAAATGTTTCTTTTTAACCCAGTGGTTGACTGGTAGAGAATGCCTTAAGGCATTATGTCCACCATTTGTACTTATTTTTTTATGTGCAATAAGGAATAAATAAATAAAATAATGTACGCAGAAAAAAACGATGTGATCAAACATAAACTGACATTGGGGTTACTTTGATACACTATATATTTTTTTAATGATAATTGAATGTAATCCCTTACAAAAGTATTTTATGTCAAGAAAAGATAAAAAAAAATGGTTTGCAGTCAAATATTACAACTCTTTAACACTATTTTGGGGTTACTTTGATCAAGAATAAAAATTAACATCTTCGAAAAACCAACTTTATTTGCAATTATTTCAATATTTATCACAAGAAGCGATCAAATTATCAGCCTCAACAAGTACCGTGACAAAATCAGACAATAATTAACTATGTGTCATTATGGTAAATGTTACCCCATGCAAGTGATCAAAGACACCCCACAGAGTAAATCATTAGTAGTAAATACCTAGTTTGACTTTATGATACAAAATTCAATACAATGGTATAGCTGAACACATTTCTGGCAACCTAATATTCACTGTGAACCTTTTACTTTAATACCCACTACGTTAGTTTAGAAGTTTATTTAAACATGAAAAATAGCAACAAACTATGCTTATATTTTGACACGTTATCCGCACTGCCCACGACCATACTTACTTATTCACCGCGTCAGAGCACCATCTAACTATAAAGGTTGGTTAAGGGTTATCATAATATGTGTAGATTTCATTACCGACCACTCATAACATATTAAATCCTTATTTTTTGGTAAAATAAATATAATACGCTCGTGACGTCATATTTTGTTCGCAATCCGAAAGAGTCAACCCTTTTCCCTATTCACCCCCTTCCCGACCCTATTCACTCCAACGTTAGGGTGAGCGAAAATTACTAAATAAAACGACATATTTTCAAAGACAAACCGAAGTTCACACTGCCCGAAGATTTTTTGTGTAAAAAATTAGCATGGCACATATAAAAAAACTGCTATCGACGTTCAAAAGTCAGTTTTGGCCCTATTCACCATAAATTACGTTAGGTATACCCGTTCCGACCCCATGAACCCAAAATCTTCAGAAAACGATGTACTATGTAGCCCAATTTTATTTGGTATTTTGGAGGTAGCTAGTAAAAATAATTTAGTTTAACAATTGTGCGAAAATATATTGATTTAAACTAACACGATCTTCACTCATATTATTAAATTAAAACGGGACTTAATCGCGTAAAGACGTTCAGTTGAAAGGACTTTGGGATTATGCAGTTCAATCCAGTGGTTCGGTCCTGACTCTAGCAAACCACCACCACCACCACTGACCACTGGATTGAACTGCATAATCCCAAAGTCCTTTCAACTGAACGTCTTTACTATAGCAGGAAAGTACGTGAAGCGATTGAAATCAGGAAACATCGTAATTTCAATCAAAATGAAGGGCAAGGGATTTCATCTTCGTGGAATCCAGTGATTGGCAAGTGTAAACGTGAGAAAACTTCCCGTCCCATACCATCGGATGTCGTGAGTGTTGTATGTAGGCAGAGTGGCAACCCTAGCGTAAAAGTGACTGATGACAATCAAGTGCGGGTAGTTCGAAAAACTCGTACAGCTAGAAGATGTTGATACAACTCCCAGCCAGTCTACCCGTGACCACGGACGTAATGTCATGTCCGAAACGTCGGGTTAAATATAAATATAAAACGTAAGTTTTACGCGATTAAGTCCCGTTTTAATTTAATAATATGTGCGAAAATAGATTCTCATTTGGCCGGTTTTTTTAACCTGGCCTGGTGGCCTAGTGGTAATAACGTTAGCTGCGTAAGCTGAAGACCCGGGTTCGATTCCCGGCTCAGCCACCGTGGGCCTTGTCGTTTTTTCTTTCGTGTATGATATCTATTTCAATATATGTATGTATGTATGTGAACACTTTATTGTACATAAGACAAGTTAGGACATAAAAATACAGTAAAGTTATGATGTACAAAGGCGAACTTATCCCTATAAGGGATCTCTTCCAACCTTTGAGCGAATTGAAAATTTATTATTTATATAAACTTGAAAAAGAACAAATCAAAAATGATTCAATAAAATAATTTTACTTCTTCCCTAGTTGTATAGTTTCATACTTATGATTTTTATTTTAAAGTAATCCGTCTATATTATAGCAACCATGGGTGATTTTTGCGGAGTTAAGTAGAAACGTGGAGGTAGACAGAAGTGTGATTAACATTTCTAAGTGTTAATTTCTTGTATCTAGTCTAACTACGAAGCAATACATTAACGTATAAATTGCGTCCATATACAGAGAGGTCATTCATAAAAATACCACTTTAGGTAAGTTATATATATTTTATACAATGTGACAAGCATTGACCACACATCCCAATTCACCCCTCTTCCGACCCTAATCAGCCCCTTCGTAAACCTACTTGCGACCCGATTCCCCCATTCCTGATCCCATTCACCCCTCAGGCCGCGGATATTTATTCATCCCGTAAAAATTCCCCAACACAGTTGCATCGCTTTCTTCATGAAAACCATTATAAAAATGAAAATATGTCATATGATTTTCTGTTATACATAAACTTTAGAAGTGTATACACATTCAAAAGGATAATGAACGATTAAAATGAGTAAAAATCCAATAAATTTGAACGTCAACTTTGACAGACATGAAACTGTAAATAAAAATGTGTGGCTTGCACATTTTCACTGTAATTTTAAATATTCACACATTTTTTTTAGTAACATATTGTGTATAATACTTTTCACTCAACAGATAACTGTTATTGGCCTAAGACTATGTAAAAATACCTATGTAAGTTGAATATTTACGGCTGTTGTCCTAAATACCAATAATAATAATAAAAAAAACATAATATATTATTTTCCTACTTTGATTGCGGAAAATAGAAAGTATATGTCAAGAAATATAATAACATTACGAGTATATACCCCCGGAACCCTTTTCACCCCAAATTACGGTATTTATTAAATTGTCATTATGTAAAATGTCGGAAACTACGGAACCCTACACTGACGCGCTCTTGGTCGGTTTTTCTTCTTAATGCTATGTAAGAGATAATAAAAAATTACACCTCCCAATTTATAATGTTTTTTTTGCAAAAAAAAATATTTATTGCTCTCTGAGACATTTCTAAAAACCCCTGACTCAATGGGGATACGACGTTTCATAACAGAGTTCCTATGATCACCTTTCTGCTCCATCATCAGATTAGCTCCATGATACCATAATATTGCATTGTCACTTGATTTACATATGTGTGCAAAATTTCAGCTCAATTGGAAACCGGAAAGTGGGTCAAATTTAGCTTCTACGTTTTGACTCAAACTAACATAACTAACAAGGCAAGTTGAATAAAAGCTTGTACCTATAAAGGCTTCTGATACTAGATTTGCAATAAGTTTACTTGTCATAATTTAAGAACAGATGAGACAGACATATCCAATGACACAAGTCTACAGGGCCGGATTAAGGGTAGAGCGAGTGGAGCGGCCGCTCTAGGCGCCACATGGTAGGGGGGCGCCAAAATCGAGAATGTGGAAAAATCCATACAAAAAATTATACGTTGCGTGGGCGCGAACATATCACAAAATGGCGAGAGGAGTCTGAAATGAATCCACCTATTGAAAATCTAGATTTGTAATTCAGATTAAGTGGAAAGTTGCACCACATTGCCATTCATAAGGGCGCTATTGCTAGGGCACCGTAAAATTAGGATTCTAGCCCTTGACAAACCACGTTGTTGTGCGGCGAACGGCAAAGTTACGTCGCTATCCAAATGCAAAAATATGAGTCTACCCAATAGTCCAAAGCGGAGTTCCTCATAAAGCCAAAGGCGCAAAACGTCTCAGAGAGGCGCAATTTTGTGAGTCACAGCAAATGGTGAGCGAATTTCAAAGCACTTAGTGGCAAAATACCGAAATGGGCATCCCGACGGTGACGATCGAGTCCGCAGTTAATCTCTTAATTAAGTCTTAGTATTATAAAAATAATAGCGATGGCGAAACATAAGGCCTAAAAGTTGGGAACATAGGCGCCCTGTGAAGTCAAAATACCCCAAAATATGTCAAAGACCGCAGCTCTGCAGACGATAAAAGCTTGAAATTTCGCGGATTCCCCGCTGGCAGGTTGTCTTAATTAATCGAGCCAATAGGAAAAAAAATCGCGCTCGCTTCGCTCGCGCTTGATATTTATAATTATCTTCTCTTTTAGTTAGGACAAATTCCGAATCTGCTTTCCTGACTTGGCCACTATAGTGCTCCCTTTTGTTTGTTATTTTATGTACATGATATCCACGTTCAGCCACACGTAACTATACTAGGGTGCGACTACGAAAGTTCAACCATTTGTCCCTTTCGCACTCTGTATGATGAAATCCATAAATTTTGTATTGCGTTAATCTTCTAATTACGGCATTACTATGAAAAAAATTTCGCGCTCGCTACGCTCGCGACGCGATTTATTTTCCTACGTAGTCAAACTTCTTCCCAAAGGCGCCGAAACTCAAACTCGCTCTACCCTGATCGAGTGCACGGGCCGGCGCTGCAAGTCTATACCGTTTTTGTGAACTGTCAAATCACCTCATACAATTAACGGCTGTAAGGCAACCAGGTAGGGTTTATTATTGCACTTTAATTACATATTAATGATTTCTAGCCCGTAAGATATATATTTGCTTTAACAATGGATAGATATTTATGCGGGTAAGAGTGTAATTTAGGTTTTTATAAAGAATCAAATATTTTTAACCGACCCGATCAGATATGTATGCGGATAAGGACCCTCCCACATCTACCGTCTTGCGATCGTAGCGTCGGGCCAACTGTATGGCCGCGCTGACGCGGCGTCTTTTTCCATACAGTTGGCCCGACGCTATACGCTCGCGAGACGCTAGAAAGAGAGACGATGTTTTTGCCGGTCACGGAGCATCACAAATTTTTGCCGGGAACATGTCGTCATATACTTATGGCCCCCTATAGAAAATCAGATATTTTTGCACGGCTGTTCATAGTCATTTATGCTGGTCACCAGCTGGTTTTCCATGAATATTTTGGCTAATAGTTGAGTGGAGAAGTGCCATTCAAAACAAGCGCTTTGTAAACAACGATGTATTTAGGTGATTTATAATTATTATTGTTTTCAACTTACGGTTACGTGTTCGCGGTATGCACAAAGTAAATCTTTAATGAAATTGAGTCATTTTTTTATATACACAATTAAATTTGAACCAGAAGCACTATACCTATACCCGCTCGCATTCCCCTTTTTTCTATTCTAAGTAAGAATCGATTAATACGTATCTGAATATGTATGAATAAATTAAATTGTAATTGTTTACATACAACCTGTGAAGTTTGGTTGACAAAATTTGACGTAGGTACTGTCATATATATTTTTAAAATGACGTACTGTTAATACCAGCGTAATGAAAATGGATTCCAATGAGTAAAACAAAACATGAAACTTTTTTTCAATTTAACCGAACTAGAATGAAATCATTTATACTCATTCGGTTGTGTTCGTTATTTTCTTTAATAATGTGATATATTTTTATTTATTTTTTATGCACAAGCCATGCACCTTTAAATTTTAAATGAGATTGGATCTCCATCTGACATATTTGATTTACCCTATTTATTTTGAGCACAGTTTTACACTGGTATGGTTTTTCGTGTACGTACACCATTTTCTGTCAAAATATTTGTCAAATTTAATTGTCAACGCGGAGCGACCGGCGACACGTCTGCCTCCGATGAGCCGCTCACGGCATCTAATCGAAAGGAGAATTCTGACAGCAATGGCGAATGTATGGAAATTTTACGATACTTTAAATTTAAGGTAAAATTTCTTTGTTGCCTTTGAGAGGAAAAATATAAAAAACCTCAAAACTTCTAGTCCATTTATCTGGCTTTTAGAATCACTTAATGTTATAACTAAAGTATTGAATTTTTTTAACAAAGTTTACTAAACGGCGACATACGTTTTTCTCATTTTAGGTCAACTTTGCGTGTGTTTATTTATTATACCTTTAATAATTAGAGATTCTGAATAGTCAAAAGTTGTAGACACACTCTTTAAGATAATAACTCCATTTATTTTATTTCATTTAATTTAGAAATGTGAGCAGCATTTGTTAAACGCCGAATGCACTTTTCGAGGATTTCGTACGACCCCCTCTTAATGTTATTTCCGACACTATCTTAAGAGTTTTTAATATCATTCGCGACAGGAAATCAACAACTCACAGATTATAACTGTTTCTAACAGAAAGTAAAATGACAGTGTATGAATGTATGTATACATATAGATCATATAATTCACGAAAACTTGGATGTGGGTGGATGACACAAATTTAATGGTATTCAAATCATCTCAAATTAAATAGTCTAGCTTGGTGACAGCAATATTGTGATTAAAATATCTTGACTTTTGTAGTGAGCCCTTCGCCGCATGCCCGGCTCCGCTGAACGCTCAATATGAGCGTGCACTCTATTATAAAATGATCGAATAAATCGTGAACACCAGAAAATAATATTTTCTAAGGTGTTCGCGATTTCGCAGCCGTGCATGCAGCGTGCATGTCAAACAATAGGGAACTTGACTGTAGTTAAAATAAAATATTTTATACCATGCACGAAATAAAGCATCAGATTAAAATTATAAGAAAAAGATGGACAGAAGTTATTTTTAAATCCAATTTGTATTTAATAAGTCAAGTAGAGATATATAAAGTAACTGAGTTGATCGTGACGTCACTCAATTCGATTTCATATAAATTCCATGTTAATTAGCAAGTCGTTAAAATTCGTTTTGACAGCTCTTAAAAAGAAGCTGATTTGACTAGGAGGCAAGCACGGGAGGCAAGTAGCCTATTGAAGCCTTTTGAAGCTCATACAAGTGTTCTGAGTAGGCTACTTGCCTCCTAGTCAAGTCAGCTTCTTTTTAAGAACTGTCAAAACGAATTTGAACGACTTGCTAATATGGAATTAATACGAAATCGAATTGCGTGACGTCACGGTCAATTCAGTTACTTTATATATTTTGACCTGACTTATTAAATATAATTGGATTTAAAAATAACTTCTGTCCATGGTATTCCTATAATTATCTGATGCTTTATGTCGTGCATGGTATGAAATATTTTATTTTAAGAACAGTTAAGTTCCCTGTTGACGTGCTGCATGCATATGATAGACGCACGCTCGCCTGCCACGCACACGCCGAACGCTTCGCTCCGAGCGTCCAAGTAGATCTTAAACACGAATATTTTACAGGAATCGATTCACCCAGTTCCCGACGCCCACGAAGATGGTATTCATCATATCGCCCCTGCAGTGGCTGACGGCAATAATAATGTTCCACATGGCGCCTATACTGCGGTTCACGAGGCTGCAGACTTCGCAGCCTATAACGACGCAGCATGCGAGTCAACTCATTAATACTTATAAGGTAGGTACATTACGATACAAGTGCGAAAAAAAGGAAGTTTGAAACGAGTGGCGATGAATTAAAACACGATCGAAGGGAGTTAACAGACGTTCAGACACAATTTATGTAGGGTCTAAGAAATATTTTTCTGGTGCAGCCACATGACAGGAAAAAAATCATTTGTCATGTGGCTGCTATGACAAATGATTTTTTTCCTACTTTTTTTTTATAAAAAAAATATATTTTTTCCCAAATGGATGATGTGAAAAGAATATTGCACTGTTAAACCTTAAAAATAAAACTAAGGTGCATTAGGGTAATTACGAATGACAGAAATGCTGGGAAAATTCCGAAAGGGGGTAAGTATCTTGTTATGATGGATAAAATGGTGATTTTTATGCGACTTTCGAAATTAGACGACTTTCGGAATTACCTTAATGCACCTTAATACATTTTATTTAGAACCATTTGTAAGTAGGTATCGAATATCGAATCAATTGGAATACGTAGATAAGGAAATAATTTCAAATAAAGTCGCCGTCAATAGAATTTGTGAACAATGTAAACAAACCTTGTAGTCAAAATGTCTTTATTTTCCATTCTAACTCATCAGATACTGGCTAAATCCATGTGTTATTTAATCAATTCATATCACATTATGATCCTCAACCCTTAAAATAATAAAATTGTGCTAGAATATTGATATTTTATAGAACGGTTTGTTTACATTGTTGACAATTTCTATTGACGGCGATTTTAGACAATTTTTTTTGCAGCCATCCTATAAAATAGTGAGCCCGCCATTTTTGATAAACCTCTTAAGATCAGAGGTTCAATGCGACTTCAGTTGCTTCGAGACCATTATTGTCGGAGGGAGCGCTGTTACAGCTGATCTCATACGGGAGGTTAAGGTAAGAGACTGTAGAGGTCGGGAAACGAAGGCTTGCAGGCCGAGTAGATATAGGCGGCCGAGTGTAGCGAGGTCGGATAAGGATACAAGGCCGGCAATCCCGTTCCACAGCAAGATTTGTACTTTGACAAGAGTGTTCCGAACCTAATTTGAAGTAAGTCATGTCTCAACATATTTTGCAAGTTAAAAAAAAAAATGTTTTTGGTTATATAATTATTTTCTTTCTCTTTTATCTTATACAAAATCAAAGTTGCCCCGAATAATAAAGTCTCACCTGATTTTCCTTTTCAGAAAGTAGCACCCAACACAGAGGTGCTGAACGGTCTTGGAATGAGCGAGGTAACATCGCTGGTGTTCATAAGCGAGGGTCTGGAGCCAGAGTCTGCCACCGTTGGAAAGCCTATTGGGGGTTTGCAATACAGGGTAAATTATTTGTTAGCCATATTATTGGCGAAGTCAAGTAGAGTGTTCTCCTTTAATCTTTTCAAATTGAGCAAGCCCAATTTTCCTTCTTATTACAGTTGATAGACGTCGAGACCCAAGAAGATATATACGAACCTAACACGAACGGAGAGTTATGGGTCAAAGGCCCTGGTATCGTTAAGGGCTACTACAGAAACCCTGACGCCACAGCAGAGACGTTCACAGAAGACCGGTGGTTTAAGACTGGTGATTTATATTACAGGGATGAGCACTATAACTTTTTCTTCGTGGAAAGAATTAAATTGTTGTTAAAGTATATGAATAATCAGGTGAGGATAATAAGGTAGCTTTTTATTACTATTTAGGTACCCAGGGTTCCTACCTAGCCAACGCCGTCTCAATCGCTTACGAATCGTAAGCGTGTAGAAGCTAGTTCTCCTTATCGCTCTTCTGTAGAACCTTGAGTCCTTGATAGAGCCAGACTGCGTTCTGATCTCCACGTAGCCTCCACGATTGTCACTTCAACTATCCGGCTGATTGTAGCAATGGTTTGCTTGAAGGTATTGAAATGTATTGTTTTTTTTGGCTGCCCCATAAATTTAAGACATGGTCAAATTTGAATGATCCAAACTAATCCAACAAGCAAATAGAGTATCGTTTGCGTTAACGGTGATTCACTAGGTACTAAACGTGTGTTGTTAAATATATAGTAAACAGTTCCTGCAGTAGTTAATGTATTGTAGATTGTAGTCCTTACTAATATTATAAATGGGAAAGTGTGTGTGTCTGTTCGTTTGTCCGTCTTTCACGGCAAAATGGAGCGACGAATTGACGTGATTTTCTAAGTGGAGATAGTTGAAGGGATGGAGAGTGACATGGGCTACTTTTCGTCTCTTTCTAACCCCCCACTTCCCTAAATGGGGGATGGACGTTTGTACGGAGCATTGCGCAAATTTGAACTTAATGCGGGCGAAAGCTAGTTATATATATTTTCAATTCTTCTCCAGATTTCCCCAGTAGAGCTGGAGGCCCTAATCTGCCAGCACCCAGGAGTGCAGGAAGTGGCCGTTACTGGAGTACCGGAACCGCAGTGCGGGGAGCTGCCGGTCGCCTGCGTCGTTCGACGACCCGGTGTCCACGTTACTGCAGAGGAGATCAAACAGCTGGTCAAAGGTATTTAAAATTTTAAACATGATTTACATTCATTCTTCAAGTTTAAAAACGATGATCAATCTATATCTATCTATCTATATTCTATTAACATAACTTGTTTGCTCACTTTACAGAAAATTTAGCAGACTCAAAACAGTTAAGAGGAGGCGTTATATTTTTGGACGCAATCCCACGAACATCAACAACGAAGGTTAATCGAAAAAAACTCAAGGAAATAGCAATGCAATGTCCCGCCAAGGCCACCTAGTAAACCTATTGGCCTAGCTATCTCATTATCGAGACGTGCCAATACCAACGTTATGCCATAAACGAGAGCGAGAAAGATATATCTCCTCTCTCTCACGTACCTATGGGACAATGTTAGCACGCACGGGCCGGAATGTGTTAATAATAGTTAAGGCTGACTGCTTGGGATACGACCAACTATTCGGGTTATTTCAAACTTCGTTCACATTTTATATCTTACCATATCTTACCTAATAAAGTTCATTTGAATACAAGTGACATTTTTTATTGAGTCTCCTAGAAGAGCATTTCTTTTTTTTTGCCATTTTTTTTATTTTAATTTATTTAGGGAATTTTAGGTCAATTGTACTGAGAGTCACGAGGACTTTCAATCTCACTGTGAGACAAAAAGTGTCCCAGAATTTCCATACATTTTTGTTACTTTCCTCTTTTGTTACCCCACACAACATGTGCGGAAATGGTAACAAAATAAGAAAAAATCGTATGGGACAATTTTTTTAACTACTAGGATTGAAAAAGCTGAGTGATTCTGAGTAGAAATAGCATATTTTTTTTCAAAAATATCACATTTCATAAAAGTGGCGAAAAAAAAAAAAAATGCTCAGAAAACCTTAAAGATAAAGAATTTAATATAATAGTCACTAGGAAAATATAATACTTAAAATCTAGGCTATATTGACGCTCTATATGTATATGCTAGTGCTAGGCCCTAGAAGGCTAAAACTAGGCTAAGTGGTAATGGGTATTAAGTTTGGTACCACCTAGAAGGATGATGATGATGAAACTATGAATAAAATATACTTTTTTTTATGTGATAGGAGGCAAACGAGCAGACAGGTCGCCTGATGGTAAGCGATCACCGCCGCCCATGGACACCCGAAACACCAGAGGTGTTGGAGGTGCGTTGCCGGCCTTTAAGATGGGTGTACGCTCTTTTCTTGAAGATTTGAAGGTCGTATCGGTCCGGAAATACCGGAAATACTTAGGATTAGGATGGCACTTCCTGCTTTCTGATAAATTAAATGGACTTACCCAGACCGGCCGAACGTTATCACGGCTGTTCATTATTAGGTTCCGTCAACGTCAACCGTACGTCAGCCACTAGTATAGTATATCTTATCTGTGACCAATTTCAAATGTGAGGTTATGTTACCTACTTAGGTCACCTAGATTTTAATTTAATGAAAAGTATCAATCTTTAGCGTAATTTCTTAATAAGTATATCTGTAGATAATAAATAATACGTTCTTTCATGATGCCCTCTTTCTCAAGACTCCAAAAAATTGCTATTATCAGCTTGGGCGCAGTTGGAGGCGGCCTAGCGTATTATCAGTTAAATAGTAAACAGGAGAGGAAGTACGGCGTGCATAACTCTTGGACTACAAATTATTCTCCTAGTGTGAAATGGGATTCCAACTGGGATCAGTAAGTATTTGTTAATTATTATATCAATAAAAGTTGGTATTTCAAAGTTCACTCACCTTTGTGAACTTAGTTGCAGAATGCAGATGTAACTTTAGTGTTTTTTTTTAAATTGAAAAACAGAGTAAAAACACTTGATTTTAAAATCAAAGTATAAAATGAGGGCAAAAGAAAGCAAGTGAAGGGGTGGTTCTCTTTTTCCCTTTTTAAATAATATTACAGATTTTCTATTAAAATACAATTTCAGATAGTTTTTATTTATTTTAGTCATTTCATTTTGTTAGTTTTAAGATTTAGTTTAATTAAAACTAATCTAGTTTTTGTGATTTAATTGCATTCTATTTATTGTTTTTTGCCAAAGTCATTACTTACTAACTTAAATAATTATTGTACACATATTATTTTCTTAGTGACAAATAAAAACAAGGAATAATATTTTTGTGACATATTTTACATTTTTGTTGCAAATGCAATTTTGAAAAAATGGTTGCTGAATATTAAATGCTGCACTGTTGTATATTAACTTGTCCTAAAACAGATATAATATATATTTATAACAAATTTTAGCCGGGACCCAAAAGCTATTGTAAAGCCGCCAAAGAGTAGCAAGCCAGAAGAAGAAAACAGGTACAATGAGGAGTTGGAGAAGAACAAGAGCAAAGCTGTGCGGCATATATTTATGATCCGGCACGGCCAGTACTTTGTGGACGGAGCCACTGACAAGGACCGGGTACTTACAGAGTTAGGTAAGAGTGTTGTAAAAATAAGAACCTTTGGGGTGTCAGCCGTCGACTCCCGCCTGATTACGTCAATCAAATGCAAAATTTGATCAATTGGTACCTATTCAATTCAAATTCCAAGTGCTTGAAAATATGTATACATAACATAGGAGCCTTAGGCAATGCTACAGGATGAATGAAAAATTTGATCTTCAATTTAAAAAAATATCTTAAAAAATTCATCATTTTGATAGTCAGAAGTTTAAGGTATTCTCTTATTAAATCTAATTTAAAACCATCAAAGTAGAAGAATCACTCTCTCTTTAGCCTGTTTCTACCCTTCGGGTGTAGGCCTCCTTTAACATGCGCCACTCGTCACGGTTTTGTGCGATCTGGAGCCACGTCTTCCTAGCAGTCCTTTTGATATCGTCTGCCCAGCGCATCTGCGGTCTTTTTCGACGACTCTCTTCTCCCCATGGTGATCCCTAAGTGATCGGCCACATCAGAGCGTCGCGTGTCTCGGGGCGCGCAACGGACGTCCGCGCCACGCCACCGCGCCTTACGTCCTTCCTATACAAAATGTACTGAGGAGACACTTTTTGAATTACACTCAGGTGGCGTGGCGCGGACGTCCGTTGCGCGCCCCGAGACACGCGACGCTCTGATGTGGCCGGTGCCTAAGAGTCGTTTTTATGTGCTAGAAGTATAATCTGCCTTTATACATGAATTACTTAATTACACACCAATTCTACAGGCAGGAAGCAAGCAGACTTGACCGGGCAACGGTTAGCATTGCTAGACATCAAATGGGACCTTCTAGTCCGTTCCACAATGACTCGGGCACAAGAGACAGCCATGCTCATCCAGAAACATCTTCCCGCTGACCTGGAGGTCATCAACTGTTCTTTGATAGAAGAGGGGGCTCCGATACCACCGGAGCCACCCGTTGGCCATTGGAGGCCTGAGCCAAAAGTAAGTTGACAAGCTTTCTACACAATAAAATAGGAGTTTCTTTCCAGGACTCTTCATCAGTATTTTTTTAAAACCCTGAGAGATACCAATATTTTAAATTATTTTGTATTTGATATAGGACTGATATGGGTAAATACCGGTTTCCGAGTCCTGAAAAAAGGATTCAAAGGGATTCTTTCTATATAGAAAGAATCCCTTTGAATCCTTTTTTCAGGACGATGGTTATGTAGGAAGTTCATATGAACTTCATACATAACTAAGCCCTTTTGAAAAGACAAGGCAGGCAAGCATGGTGGCGCGATAAATGATAAAACATCATGTCGTCACTATCGCACTATTAAATTTGTAAGTGTGATCAAAAAGGCTTAGTTATGTATGAAGTTCATAGAGAAAGAATCCCTATGAAAAGATCCTCAACAGTACTCTAAAGATTTGTTATCTAACAAACAAAGAATGAACATATTATCATATTTTAATTGTTTATTCTCTCTTATCATTAGGTATCTGTGTCTCCTGTTACACTTTCAAATATGTACTATACACAGATACCTAATGATAAGATGTACTTCTATTTGATTCTTGAATACCTATTCTATGTACTTGGTTATTAAATATGTAATTGTATAAAGTTAACACCACACATTGTGCAATTAATATTATATTTATTTATGAACATGCACTCAAGGCCATTCTTGAACCATTTATATTTATACATATGTCACAGTAAATTAGTCATTTCATAATTAAGCTATGAAGTGTCCAGTATAAAAATTAAAATTTTGAAAAAACCCCCGACCGCGACATAGTGGACCGATTTTCATGAAACATGGCTAAGAACACTCCCGACTAACTCAGCTTTCAAACAAAAAAAACTAAATCGAAATCGGTTCACCCGTTCGGGAGCTACGGTGCCACAGACAGACACACACACAGACAGACAAACAGACAGACAGACAGACAGACAGACACGTCAAACTTATAACACCCCGTCGTTTTTGCGTCGGGGGTTAAAAATGAGCTAGAAGTGGATCAACAATTAAAGTCCGTGACCGTACATAATATACATGTGTTTATATGGGACCAATGGTGTATATGGACATTTTCAGAATTTGGAACCTCGCTGTCAGTTTTGTGACGACTAGAGATGGGCCGAATATTCGGTAAATATTCGGTATTCGACATATTCGGCAAGTTTTTCAATGTTCGTATTCGGCCGAATAGTTCGGTTACATTGCCGAATATGTACCGAATAAACAAAGTAAATAAATGGCGTAGCAAAATCGTAAATGTGGAAAAGTCCAAATCAAAAAGTTTTATATTGCGTGGGCGCACACAGTCCGAAATGGCGAAAGGGGCCAGGAGTGAGCTATTAAAAACGTGCATTTCGGCTTAAGTAGGTATATAAAATCCCTCTCTCAATAATAGAAAAAGTTTTCGCGCTCGCTTCGCTCGCTTTTATTATTTCTGTCTATTATGTAACCCTATGCTATCTTTTACTTACTTATTAGTCAAATGGCTGTAATGTGACAGACAGACATAGCGAAACTTTAAGGACTCCGTTATTGGTATTTTAGCTTCGCACCCCAAACAATGTTTAACAATAAGGGCGCCAAAACGATGTCTCGCTCTACCCTGATCAACTGCGCGGGCCGGCGCAGAATGTGTAATACCCATTACCAATCATTGAAACGTTTTTAGCTCTAAGTCAGGATTTAAAATATGGCTCAACCGAATATTCGGCCGAATGTTCGGTTCGGTAAGAGCTGAACTGAATGTTCGGCCGAATATTCGTATTCGGCAAAGTCCGTATTCGGCCCATCTCTCTGACGGCAATTAAGCATAAATTCTGTCTAAAAATTTACTTTTTTCACATTCTGAATGTAAATTATCGCTTAAAGTCTATGTAATTAACACAAAAACAATATTTTTATAGAAATTTCATGCTTAATCTATCGTCACAAAACTGACAGTGAGTTAATTTTTATTAACAACTTACGCTAATAGGACCCCCTATTAACGTAAGTTATTAATAAAAATGAATTCTGAATTCTGAAAATGCCCATATTTTAAAATGCTAGCTCGTAGGATTGAGTGCTAAGAGATAAATATTTGTTAATATATGAGTTTGATCTTGTTTGATACCTTACTGTTAACAATTTCAAGTTAAAGTGCTAAAAAAATTGTGTCACTCGGGGTTAAAACTAAGTCTACGAACAAATAATAACAATGGCTTGCACGTATAGCAGTTCTTCCAGGACGGAGCCAGGATAGAGGCGGGGTTCCGCCGCTACTTCCACCGCGCGCCGCCGGAACAAGTGCGCGACTCTTACACTCTGCTGGTGTGCCACGCTAACGTCATCCGGTACTTCGTGTGCAAGTTAGTATTTAACTAATCTTATTTTATCTTATCTTAAATCTGCGGGGGCCCTTACGGATACACTTCGACCCATCGGGATCTTTTGTGCAATTACCCCCTACGTACCTAAGATCCTTCAGCTATTCAGGAGCTTCTCGACCATCTCTACGTATCGGATGATGAGGCTCATGGGTAGCTCTCTGAAGTCCTTCGGTGCCAGGTAGCCTGCTCCAAAGTTCTTCATTCTTTGTCTGGCGAGGGCGTGACATTCACACATTAAATGTCTGACGGTCTCTTCCTCTTCGCCACACATGCGACAATCAGTGTTGTCGGCGTGTCCCATCTATATAGTATTTAACTAAACAACTGTACTATACCCTATTCATTTAACAAAGTTAATAGAGCGCCGTCTCCGTTGCACTTTTGTATGCAATTGAAAAGGACAAAAAACAGTCGATGGGCGTAAACAACTGCACCTCAGAGGCGAGCTCGGCTTACATGCCATCGGTTGGAATATTTGTCTTAATTAATTCCTTATGATTTTTGTTATAATGTTTCACTATAAAGTACAATTACTTATCTGTGTCATCACAATTATAATTTTCTAATTTTTTTACTAATCATCCTGCTGTATACATATAGATGTAGTTCGAAAAGGTTTTCCTTCGTATTTTTCCGGAAATGTTCGTGGGTGAATCAACTTTTCTTTGCCAGCAAAATTACGCATAAGTACTTCGACTACATGTGGTCAGAAAATTTAATTTGTATTTAGTGTAATTAGTTTATACTTATTATATTAAAAACAGATATACAAGCTATGCAGTACATCATGTTTTTATAGGATTTGCTATTTTATTACTTTATTTCGAGCAGTGACCCAGTGGACATAGCTGTCCCTCACTTTTGTATGAAAAAAGTGTCTCTTCCACTGGGTCACAATATAGATTTAATTGTAAATGTTTTTTTTTTTAATTATTCCCTTAATGTAAAATAAAAATAAGGATCTTTATTCACGATGGCCAGGTTAAAACTCACAAAAGTAGAGCTAATAATAAGTATGGGCAATTCTTGCAAAAAGCAAGAAAAAGTTGATTCACCCTCGTATTTGTCATTCTAGTTCAGATAAGGTCAGTAGGTCTTGTACGTGTCCGTAAAAATCCGAAGGAAGATCTTAACGCATTACATCTATACGACCATTGATTAGGTACTTAGTTAGTACCTACTAGTCTTAGGTCCGGTTGCATCAAACCGTCTGTCACCGTTAAAGCGTTCGTTAAATTTTATTGTATGGGAAGTTCCATAGACGTCTGCTGCGTGACGATGATGTGTCTGTCAAATTTGGTTGATGCAACTGGCCCTTAGGGTCGGTTGCACCAAACCGTCTGTCAGCGTTAAAGCGTTCGTAAAATTTTATTGTATGAGAAGTTCCATAGATCTGCTGCGTGACGATGATATGTCTGTCGAATGTGGTTGAAGCAACTGGCCCTTACTACGCTGTTAGCCTGTTATTCTAGACATGACAAAAATAAAAACTTCTTATACACTTGTGTTCTGCGATCAAAACTATCAATGACACCATGTAATATCACCCCAAACTAGAGTCAAGGATTAGCGTCTAGAATCGTTACGCAGTTTCATCCATTTTGCGTCGAGCTACAGCTATATGTCGACGCTAGGGAAATGCTAGTGTGTCCATAAAGTACGTATTATCATTCGATGATAAGTACCATCATCCTCCTTTCGTTATCCCGGCATTCGCCACGGGCCTTGTGACCCTGGGGTCCGCCCCAATAATCCCAAGATTTGTCGTAAACACTACTTGACCTTTTAACCCGAAAGGGTAACTAGGCCTTATTGAAATTAGTCAGATTTCCTCACGATGTTTTCCTTCACCGAAAAGCGACTGGCAAATATTAAATGACATTTCGTACATAATTTCCTAAAAACTCATTGGTATCATCCGGGGCTCGCACCCGCGACCGCCAGATTGAAATTCGCACGCTCTTACCGCTAGGCCACCAGCACTTTTTTTAAATTAAACTATAGATGAATAAATAAGGAAAGAGTTGTAACTCCATACATCAGTAAATGCAAGTTATTTGTTGTGACATCTAGCGTCAACCACGCCACGCATCAATCACGCGTAAATTATCAGTACTGCTACTTGTCAATAGATGTCGCGACGAACAAAAAGTCTAATGCTCAACAATTTTTAGCTAATATTGCAATAGTATTTATTAGTACTCTGTTTTCAATTCCTTCTGCTTGTAATATAAGTTGTAAACTGTTTTAATATTAAATTTTTGGCAGACGCGACACTGTTGACACCTAGTGTCGAGTAGTGGTACTGATAATGTACGCTATTTGACGCGTGGTTGACGCTAGATGTCACTACAAATAACTTGCATTTACTGATGTATGGAGTTACAACTCTCTCCTCACTTATTCCTCTATGATTAAACTATGGAACTTATGGAAGCGTCGGTATGTATTATTCATTTGTTTGACGACCGCTCTGGCTCAGTCGGTAGTGATCCTGCCTGCTGAGCCGCGGTCCTGGGTTCGAATCCCGGTAAGGGCATTTATTTGTGTGATGAGCACAGATATTTGTTCCTGAGTCATGGATGTTTTCTATGTGTATAAGTACGTATTTATCTATTTAAGTATGTATATCGTCGCTTAGCACCCTTAGTGAAAGCCTTGCTTAGTTTGGGGCTGTTGATCTGTGTAAGGTGTCCCCCAATATTTATGTTATTATTATTTATTGTGGCACTGAAGCTTTAGTAGTTTTATGTGTTCTGCCTACCCCTTTATGGGATACAGGCGTGATTGTATGTATGTATGTATGTGTATTTATTGTTTCTCTTCCAGAGCCCTCCAATTCCCGCCCGAGGCGTGGCTGCGGATATCGCTGAACCACGGCTCCATCACTTGGGTCTCGATCATGCCCAACGGCAACGTCGTTCTGCGCTCGCTCAGCGATACCGGCTTCATGGAGCCCAAGTGTGTCACCAGCCGGTAAAATATACTCACTTGTTTACTCCAGCGAGTAGCTACATCGGTTCCCCAAACGCGATAGTTCCGCGTAGCAAAATTTCCAGTCGCATTTTTTTTATACCACGTTGCTGGCAAACGGTCACCGTAACATATGGACGCCTGCAACTCGAGGGGTGTCGCATTACCGACCCATTAGAAACTTGTACACTCTTTTTTTGAAGAACTCCGTACTGTGGTTCAACGGTAATACCTCGGTAGGGAGCTCATTCCACAGCCGGAGCGTCCGCGGGAGCATTATTCCCTACTAGTTATTTTTTTCAATCATGTCATGTAATATGTACGTCCCAAATGTCCCAATTCGCATAGGCTGAAAACTATACTTTTTTTTAATAAATTTCATTTACAAATCAATTAGGAGCCTAATCTGGGTAGTTTGCGCTTCGGGCATCTAAAGAAACCTAACGAACCTAACCTACCTACCTATTGACTTAGGGCCCCCTCACATCTAGCGTCTCGTTTTCCATACAGTTGGCCCGAAGCTACGCTCGCGAGACGCTAGATGTGACGGGTCCTTAGTGTGACTACCGTTACAAGTGTGAAAACACTAAACTTAGGGGAAAAAAAAGCGACGGGGAATTGACGCTTTTAAAAACCTTCAGTATTTGAACATGAATAATTGGTTAAAATAATCTTATACCTTTAATAAAATATTAAGTGGGGAAAAATGCGACCGGAAATGTTGCTTCTCGAAACTAACGCGTTCAGGGTGTAGATCGAGCTACCAACTTCGGCTGAAGGGCTAGTATATGATTGGCGCGAGACCACAGAATATATAATAGTACAAGTACAGAAGGCTCACTCCTTTGATGTTCACAGAATGCCGCCATTCTAAACCATTCTAATTCTTACCTACATTAACAAACGGACCGCACGCGAGCAGCCGACATTGAATTATATTGCGCCGCGCGAAGGTCTTCACCACTGAATGGGCAGCGAACTTGTAACTTGTAATAATTACTTTTTGAAATAAACTTATTTTTTTTTAACTCGCGGCCGCCGGCATGTGCTTGTAGCGCGGCGATAGAATCGCGGAGTGAGCCGCCCCTGTCGAGACTATGTCGTCGCGATTTAGACTATCATCAGGTCAATAATATCAAAATGATGAAAAAGACTTGGTATATGTAAGAATCATAGTAATTGTTTTCGCATAATTTCAGGAATGTATATGAATGACTTGCATGAGACTATTTTGAAGGTGATGGGATCTTTTGTAAGTTTTTATAACTGCCAAAGTAATCTTAATTTAGATAGTTGTACTATTCATTTGTTTATATTTTATTGTTTGACTTATTAATACGGTTATACCTATGATTTGTACTGTAATATAAATCTTTTGTAATACTAAGAAATTATCTCCAGACATATTGCAGTAACTCTTTTATTGATTGATGTTGATGTTTTAAATAAGAAAGAGACAATTGAGTATTATGTAATAACTGTTAAAGTCCATAGCCATACAAACCATCTATTTTCCTTCTGACTAAGGCTAACCTTTTTTATGTCTATCCCATAAGAGGGACACGTTTTGTATAGAAATGTATGTATACTTATTTGTCTCTGAATATCTTATACTTTTAAACGAGCAATTCTTGTATATTTATTTATTTATTTATTTATTTATTTATATATATATTTATTTACACTGACGATCTCGGAAACCGCTCTAACGATTTCGCAGAAATTTGTTATGTGGGGGTTTTTGGGGGTGAAAAATCGGTCTAACTTATCCTTAGGTCCCGGAAAACGCGAATTTTCGAGTTTTCATGCGTTTTTCTTCGCGCGCCATCTCGTGTGCAGTAGTTGTACTGTTAAGACAGAATTCTTTCGGTCGATGTAAGTACTATTTATTGCAAACACTAGATGGCGACACAGGTCAAGGCTAAAACGAATAGAAAATACACTATTTGAGTTTTTGTGGCGAAATGCGCGCCATCTCGTGTGGAGTAGTTGTGTTGTTAAGGCTGAGAATTCTTTCGCTCGATGTAGGTACTATTCATTTTTGAACTAGATGGCGACACATGTCAAGGATACGAAACAGAACCGAGCGAAGCTCGGTTGCCCAGATATTGATTATTATTCTTTCAAAGTACTTTTTAAGTATCGTTCTATATTTAATTGCTTTTTATGTATTTTATACTACAATTTGTAAATGTACTTATCATCAAATTTTGTAGATAACATCCCATTTAGGCGGTTCAAACACTAAGCGATCTTTAAATCGATGTATTCTATAATACTGTTAGTTGTGTCGAGTATAGCTTGTCATTGAGTCGTCTGAATGGGCCTACAGCAGTGCCTATAGTCGGCCGAGATATCTATATAGCGGGCTTCCTCTTATAATCCATATATAACATATTTAACGTATGCTATCAATTTTCTATACATATAACAATAACCTGCCTTACAAATACAGTAGAGCAGACAAAAGGTTTCAAATAATATATGTAAAATATAGCATGTAGGTAATGTTGACTGCAATGCACGTTGTCGTAAAAATCGTCGCCAGATTTGAATAAAATTGGTGTGAACAAAGATGGCTCCGAAATATTCTGTCAAAATGAAAGGGATAGTCGTTTTCATTTTACTATCCCTTTGTTTTATAGGCACTTGCTGGTAATATACAACGTGTTTCCGGTATCACTCAAAACCTCAGACACCCCAACTGATTTTTATTTTTTTAAACTCATCTAGAGTATTCATCTTTTAATCTGATCGTTACTTTTTTTTAAATTGAATTTTTAATTTTCTGTACAGCTCTACTTGACTTTTAGCTCTACACTCAATAAAATAATTGCTAACTACCATCATAAACCATAAGACTATTTATTTGTGTACGTTACTGCAACGACATAAGGTTTACCAATAGACAGCTAAGATGTCACTGTAAAACACTTTAAAGCTTTATCACAGTAAACTTGAAATTGGACAGGTAATCGCAGTAAGCAAATTTAAACCCAATATTCAAAATGACAAGGTTGTAATTAGGTACGAGTTCAATTTGCTATGACTTATGATAAACATTAAGATTAAACTGACAAACAACGTCAAACTAGTAGCGGAAAAAATAATCGTCCAAGTAACCAGCCAGTATTAATACCCCTAAATACTGAAAAAGGTAAACAACCTCTAGCAATGCGATATACACAATGGGCACGTAAAAAATAACTAATAATACTAATTTAAATAAAAATATTACCCCCATCAATATATAGCTCAATCGATTCTACTCTCGATTCTGAACAAACTGTTTTCAGGTTTTTAGTGTTAAGTGAAACACGGTGTATATTATGTATTGGTTATTATCAAAAGCAAAAATATATTATTGTTGTATGAATAAATTCGATTTCTAATAAAATTTGGTTACCGACATCGGACACTTACAAGGCGATACTTTTTGCTCACACTAATTTTTAAATATTATTTTACCTAGAAAATAATCACTGCTCATTCTTTCAATAGGTACAACAAGTGTACATAAATTGAAGAAATATTATCTTTTGTTTTGTTATTTACCTAGCGGTATATTTATTATTGAGTATCTATATATTTTGTAATTTATTGCCATATGTGCCAAGGTAAAATGCCATGTAGCTTTGTGTTCTGTAACTTTATACTAGTATAGGTAAAATAATACAGTTCGATTTTTCCTGGTTGAATTCTGACGTATTTTGCTATTTTATGTTTTGCGTTTAAATCCAGTAGTTATTTTACATATTGTTGCTGTTTGTATTTTTTTTTTATATAGTAATCTTTAAAAATTGGATATCAACAGAAATTCGTTCTTACGAGATGCGAAGAAGAATACATTAGAAGAATAGATAAAAGGCAACAGAATCCGTCTGAATATAGCTCCGAGTCAAGGCCGATTGAAGTAAAGCCTCACAAGAAATATCTGACTACTGGCTTTTGCCCGTGGCTTCGCTCGCGTCGCGTATAATTCGAAAATTGCGGAATGCACCATACAAACTTTCACCCCTGATTTTACAGAAGTGGGGTGTTAGAAAGAGACAAAAAGTAACCTATGTCACTCTCCATCCCATCAACTATCTCCACTTAATAATCACCTCTGTTCGTCGCTCCTTCTCCCTCGCTCACAAACAAACAGATACATCACACATTTTCCCATTTATAATAGTAGTAAGTATGGATTGTCAAGAGGGCGCTGTTATTCTGATGCACAGACCAACCCCTATAGACATCCATTACAAGACGACTCGCGGTCACCAGCCTTACTTGTATTTGCCATGATATAAGCGCGGGCGCTCGCCGTGCCCGATCAGTATCGACCAAGTAACCGACCCGAAAGCAGCTCGTGTTTTTCGCAATAAAAAAATTGAAAAAGGGTATTTTGATGCCTTAAAGATGTCCACCTGTAGTGTGAAATGGTGTGGAAAGGTAACAAGAAGATCAAATTTAAAAACAGACGGTATTACATTCCACAAATAAGTCATATTTATAATTTATTCAGAGCCGGCATAGGTCAACTTACACTGGCTATTTACGCGACTGCCTGCCGTCCTTGAAACGACCAATCGCAGCGCGCTAAACACATTCCCCTCCCGCTCCTCGCGCCCCAAGCACTGGTGATTTGTAGCGCGCACAAAATTTACAATATTGGCACTCTATAGGAGGTTCTCTGTGTTCTGATGTATGCGGTGATTTCGGTGAGTTCCATATAGTGTGAAGAAAATAGTTCTAATGAAATTCCGCAACATGGCGCGTAGACATATATCTCTGGCCAGGCTTTAATGAATCTTAATTTCTCTGTGTAACGTATATTACTGAAACACTGTAAACGGCTCAGCCACGACATTGGTCTAAGCGCGACAGCGGTGAGCGGCGGCCATACATTGGAGCGAGACACAGCGATGGGATTTTTCATTCGCTCGTATGGCTGCCGCTCACCGCTGCCGCGCTTGGACCAATGTCGTGGCTGGGCCGTAACGTGTTGGCTTCGGCTCCGCGCACGCCTCCTAAAGGTAAAGGCATATACTCATTTTGTTAAGTCTGACGGGGGAAAGGTTAGAACCAGCATGACTAATCTTTTTGGGAAATCTACCTACTAGTTTTGTCACAAAATAGACTTGTGTAATACACGAGAAACAGTAAAAGTTGTTTCTTTCATTCCTGAGATTTCGGGAGCGTAATTTGTATTTCATATATTGCTCCCGCAGTAATTAACTTTTAATCCAATCTTGCCGTTGAACTAAGCTTAGTCAAAATGTCATATTTTTGAACAATTTCCTTAAATATGGGAGCAGAAAATGTGGAAACTAAACGTGTGTGACTTACAAATTTATGACTGTAAACAGCATACGTAAAGTTTAAGGGTCGGTTGCACCAAACCGTTATTGAATTTAGCGTTTGCTAAATTTTTTGTATGTGTATTTCCGTAAACTTCTGCGTGCCGTTGATGTGTTAACTGTGGTTGATGCAACTGGCCCTAAACCTGCATGTGATCTTTTTAAACGATACGTAGTTAACATATGGAAAGGATAACGTTTCATTTGGTTTTCCACTAAATATTGTCTAGTCCCCATTTTCTTTTTAAATTAGTTCTTAATCATTATCGGTTACATATACTCAATAAAAATAATGATTTTAAATTGATTTGAGTACAAAGTTTGAACAGTGCCAATTCTATATATATGTACTAGTTTTGTGTTTTAACGTAATAATGTCTAGTGCGTAATGCGAATGTTCATTTTTCGTTAATAGCGGTGAACAATGTCAAAATACCACAATGTAAAAAGTTAACTTTGAATCTATGGACTTACAATCATATGCATAAACCCACTTTTATTTGTATACATAATTAGATATCAAACAACGCACCCATTTTTTTAATATTTGAACAAAGCCCAAGTTGTAATTTAGCCGAAATACCTCAAAGCAAAGTGTTGTTAGCTGTAAGTACCTATTGTATGAATCGTCCTGGTGTAAATATTTTGATAAGTTAATAAAAAATAATGAATTATAACGTCTTTCCTTTTATCATAATGTTTTTTGTATTTTGTATTTTCGTAATAGGTAGTAGGAGAATACCTATCTAAAGCATTTCTACTCACAGACGTTATTTCTTAATGATACACGTAAGAAATAAATGATCGGAAATTTTCACATTGACATCGCGTACAAAATCGCGCACAAAATTTACATAACTACATAAACTCAAGCCTAAGTTCAGTACAACTCTTGGCAGTTAAGGGCTTGAAAGGAATAGTTATTTGTTATACAAGGGGGCAAAGTTGTATTTTAACGCCGAGTGTGGAATTGAAAAACGAGTAAGTGAAAGGATTCTATAGTTGAACCACGAGCGAAGCGAGTGGTTCGAGAATAGAATCCTGAACTTGCGAGTTTTTTAACACACGAGAAGTAAAATACATTTGCACCCGAGTGTAACACAAAACTTTTCCCCTCACTATAGCGAGGAAACTACAACGCAAAAAATGCGTTTATCACTGCTTCCAGTAGTTCCACAGGTGGTAAATCATCTTTATTACCCGATTCACCTACTTTTATCAATTTTAAGGCAGTTAATTTGATTTTATTCAAGGTCAAATTACTTTACCCACTAGTGGATAAAATGCGTTTTTACCCGCTGGTATTAAAGGACAAAACGCGTGTTTCCGAGCTAGTGAGGGGAAAACAAAATTGTGATACAGGGACAGGTTTCCAGACCATCGCTCGCACAATGGAACCCATATCCCACAGTCGACTTCTATACAACACCAGAAACAAAGGGGGTGAAATTCTTAACCAGCTAAAATTATACAAATTCTTTGGTTGTTACATATTTATTGGTCAATATTTACCATAAATCACAACATCGATAGTAAAATTAACTTGAATATTTTCAATCGTAATAGTTATTAGTTGATAAGGTATTTATTTGTATTGTATATTTTGATTCATATTATTACAACCTGGATATGACGAAAACTGAATTTATGATTTATAGGTTACATAAATGCAATATTGTGTAGGAAGTACCTATAGCGATATGTCTATAGGTATAAGTTTTGCCGAATCGTTTGAAAAAAGTACATACCTACTTAGTGTAAAACAAATTCGGCGACCGCATTAGGTATTATATATTTATAAACACATAACACAAATTACGATTTAAATCTTCGCCAAACTGCACAGCAGTTTGTTGGTGAACGTTGCAGTGTATTTGCGGTGAGCGTCAGAATGGCGGGTGTACATCAAGCAATCCTGGTGTGGTATACGTCAGGAGTTAGTGCTAGCGATGTGCCAAATGTGCGCCAAAATTCGAGCAATGTGCTCTTTTAACTCCAGAGATATTTAAGAAATTAATGACACCCGCCATTCTGACGTCAGGTAGGCGGGTGTATTTCCAGTTCTAGCTAATGGCTGCTTACTCGAGGGTGGAAGTACTGCCTAAGGTTAGTGCTCGCAATGTGCTTCCACATGTATGAAACACACATTAATTCACAGAGCCGATGAAGAGTAATATGGGATTGAATAAATATATCTATAACGCCTGCTGAAATAAAATAGCAATGTTCATTGCCTGCAATGCAGCATTAACATGCAGGCGCTTTTCACAAAAAAGTGATACTTATAGATATATTTATTCAATCCCATATTACTCTTCAACGGCTCTCTGAATTAGTTTGTGTTTCATACATGTGGAAGCACAGTGCGAGCACTAACCTTAGGCAGTACTTTCACCCTTGAGTAGGCAACCATTAGCTAGAACTGGAAGTGCACCCGCCAACCTGACGTCAGAATGGCGGGTGTCATTAATTTCTTAAATATCTCTGGAGTTAAAAGAGCACATTGCTCGAATTTTGGCGCACATTTGGCACATTGCTAGCACTAACTCCTGACGTATACCACACCAGGATTGCTTGATGTACACCCGCCATTCTGACGCTCACTATTTGCGCCCTAAATCATAAATCCAGTTCTTTACAAATATGATTTATTTTGAAAGTAGATTAATCCCTGTTAAGATATGTATTAGTATAGGAAACCTGAATAGATCAATGCATATTTCGAGGACAAGCAAATTGCAATTAACCTAGTAGATCACATAATGTAGGTACTATCAACTGCAAAAGTGCGTGGCGAATTTGTCAATGAATTCATTCATAATTTCTCCATGCAATTTTGCAGCTGATAGTACATACCTAATTACCTACATATGTGCATGGAATGTCTGGTAATTTTTCGACTTGCGGTCCGAAGCAATGCGATGTGATCATCGAATGTTTTTTTTGTTAATCGATTTTCCTTCTATGGGCATTTTCAGAAATTGGGACCCAAAATTAGTGACAGTTGTTAACAAAAATGAACTCGTCAGTTTTGTGACGAAAATTAAAAATAAAATTTGTCTAAAAACCAACTTTTATCACGTTCTAAATGTAAATTATTGCTTAGAGTTTATGTACCTAATTATCACAAAAGCAAAATTTTTTTTGAAATTACTTGCTTAATTGTCGTCACAAAACTGACATCAAGTTAATAACTTTCACTAATATACAGTGATCGGAACTATGGGAACTTTAACAAAACCTTAGAGCTGACATAAATTAAAAATAAAACTAAGATTATTATTTTCAGATCAGTATTAAATTTAATTATATGCCTGAATCCAAGATCTCCAATACATTACTACAAGGATATTCATATTTTCATAGCTGTAAGTACTCTATAATGTCCACTTAGCAAGTTTTGTTAAAGTTTTACTCCCATAGATAGTTCCGATCACTGCTAATATAACAATCCGATCACTGCTAATTTTTGAAAGCACTTTAGTTACATATCGGGGAACCGATAAGTACGAGGTAGTTTTAGCTACGACGCGACGTAGCGTTACAAGTGTTACAACCCGTAGCATTGTAGCAATTTACTCTAAAGCATGCGCGGATCCAGGGGGCGGGGTCATGGGGGTCATGACCCCCCCCTGGAGCCTAAGTTGGCCATACAAATAGACCACGTGACCCCCCTGGGGCCCCGTGCCTTTACCACGTGACCCCCCCCCCTGGGCACGAAGCTGGATCCGCGCTTGCTCTAAAGGTACAGTGAAGTGTAATAATGTGGTGTACTAAAGTTACTCAAAAATATGTCTCACGTTATTCGTCGACGTATCAGCTAGGTACCTATGGCACATATTTTAGTGCAAATTTTGTACTATCAGCTGCAAAAGTGCATGGCGAATTTATCAATGAATTCATTCATAATTTCTCCATTCACTTTTGCAGCTGATAGTACATATTTTCACACTTGACTGTACTAGAATTATTTTGCTGACCAATTTAAAACACTATTCTTAAGAGGGTGCGCCTACGGGCGACTTTTTGTCGCGACCATGGGCTAGTATTAAAGTGCGCTCACGAAGCGACGCAACTTTTCATACAAATACGTAAGTCGCCGAGCAACTTTGTCGCCCGCGGGCGCGCACCCTTAGTCACCACAGCGATACGATAGACGACTAGACGTCACTCTTGACACTGACAGATTAGTATTGTATCCATTTGTCATCTTATAAATATTGTTCGAATGTGGCCGCTATTACTAATAGTTGTCCTCGAAATTACATACTCGTATTATGTAAGATATGTTAGTAATACAATGTTCATATATTATGCTTGTTACAAGCTATCTCACTCTGAATACATTATTTAATACGAGATGGAGAATGTAATATTAAAAGGCGAATTTAAGCTATTTACACGCGCAATATTTAAAATCGTAAAATGGATGTATTTATTTATAAATGTAAATAGGCATAGATTTATCGATAATAATTAATATGAGTATTTTCCGACCTGTTCCGACCTGATCTAGGAAAAACGTGTTGGTTTTCAGCGATCGCTTTGCAATTGGCATTTTTCACTGTATGCCAATTTAGTATACAAACAATCGGTACTGTATTCGAATAAAACGTATTTCGTATTTCTTTTTAGTTTGGCCGTACTAGTACTAGCCCAATTAGTAAGTTGGGGTTGCAACAGACGGTCCTGCCAACAACCACTACCTACCTGACTACTCAATTTTGACTATGAGTATGATGACGTGCGTGTCCTATGCAGGGCATAAGTGAAAAAGAAGTCGGTTAAAATAGCTACCAGCTACCACCAAGTGGGTTAGGAGGTGCAAGGCCCATGGCAGATCCCTCAGCTTACTTCTCATGCCACTGGTCAAGATCGTCGAATAAGCATGTGGCTAACCTGTCGCCGCCAACCAAACGAACCTAGTTGTCGGCGACAGGGCTTGGCAGCGCGATCTCGGTGTCGATAACGTCATTTTCGCTTCTTACTTACAAGAAACCGACCAGTCGGCATGAAGAGTATCATTTTTATGTGGAAGCAAAGAGGATTGAGTATTATAGAGAGTTACTGTCAAAGTAAAATGTGTATTCACAGTGCAGAGACTGCCATCTCTCGACACAAGCTTAAAACTTTTGAACCTCAGTTTTGACAATTTGGCCCATATTCTTAGCTTGATGTGTTAAAATGTCAAATATTAATATTAGCGCCATCTAGCCGAGCGTCCCCCAAAGGTGTATCGCCATCTAGGTCACCGTACCTTTTTCTGTATGGTTTTGAGGTACTTTTTCTTAGACTTTATCAGTCTATACGGAGTTACATATGCCTTTGCCCCGAGTTAGAACGTTTAGTTAGTTGGCGGCCACAGGCCTTGGCAGCGCAATCTCGGTATCAATCACGTCATCTTCATCTTCGTCGTCGCAAGCGTCTTCTGGCTCGCCTAGCGCTCGGACGAATTCTGAAACAGCACACTAAGGTTAGCAAACATGTGAAGTATTTACATAAATATCCTAACTACAAAATTAAAATAAAAAAAAAACCCCGACCGCTTCGTAGTGGACCGATTATCATGAAACATGGCTGAGGACACTCCCGACTAACTTAGCTTTCAGACAAAAAAAAAAACTAAATCGAAATCGGTTCATCCGTTTGGGAGCTACGATACCACAGACAGACACACACAGACAGACAGACGCGTAAAAAATATATGTAACAAACCCGTCCTTTTTGCGTCGGGGATTAAGTAGTTAATACTATACAGCCATACAATTATTAAAACGGACTTTGACGTATTTTTAACCCCCGACGCAAAAATGACAGGGTGTCATAAGTTTGACGTGTCTGTCTGTGGCATCGTAGCTCCTGAACGGATGTACCGGTTTCGATTTATTTGGCAAAATTTTAATTTTGTGGTTAATTTATTAACCTTATCTGTGACCTTACCTAGGAAATCAATTCGGCCATCTCCGTCTGAATCAACTTCTTTTATCATGTCTTCAACTGAAATTAAGAATAAATTGTTAATGCATGGACATAATTCCTGCAAAGGATAAGAGCTGCCAGAAAATTATTATATTCACATAAAGTACCTATTATTTTTTCTCAGAAAGAAAACCGCACACATAAGACCGCAGCCAAAAAGCACTTATTTAAGAAGGAGTCGTAGAGCTCACGCTCCTCTTGAAGAATCAAGGGTTATCATTGAATGATTTAAACTTAATTTCTTCCTCAATAAGATCTTCCCCAAGGCACTGTAGAACAGCGGTCAGATCTGACGCACAGATATACCCTCAATTATGTGTGTCGAAGACACCAAGATCCCGTTCTTGAAGAGTCGAGGGCATTAAAGGAGGATTGTACTTCCTTTCCTCTTCAGAAAGATCTTCACCAAGGCACTGTAGAACAGCTCTAAGGTCCGAAGCGCAGATGTACCCTCGATTATGTTTGTCGAAGACACGGAAGGAGCCGTGAAGCTCCCGTGCCTCCTGCTCGGCTGAGCTGAGCTGGTACTACTCGACTGATATGATTAGATTTTACTGACTTTCCTCCTCGGACATCGGACAAGTCGTTACCAACGCATTGCAGCACGACTCTTAGATTCTATGCATAGATGTACCCGCGTTTGTCAACGAAACGGTCTAGTCTCGCTCTTGAAGTGTTAATGAGGATTGCAAGTAGGTACTTACTTTCCTCCTCAGAAAGATCTTCACCAAGGCACTGTAGAACAGCTCTAAGGTCCGAAGCGCAGATGTACCCTCGATTATGTTTGTCGAAGACACGGAAGGCGTCGCGAAGCTCCCTTTCCTCCTGCTCCGCGGAGCTGGTGCCGCCGCCCACGGACATGGACTTGGAGAGAATGCTGACGAACTCTTCGAAACTCACGTTGCCGTCACCTGAAATTAAGAATTTATTTGTAAAATTGAGAGTTAAATGTAAGATGTAGCTCTAGATCTAGCTGTAGCTTTTTGTTTTGGAATATAGTAGTGCCGACCAAGACATCGTGTAAACGGTAGCCATTTAGAATAATTTGATAAAACACAGCCACCAATTTCACAGCCACCAAGTTTATAAAAGCAGTGGATTTGGTCTTGTTCTACCTTAGTGTAAGGCCTGATGGCATGCTCATATTGGGCGTTGTGCGGGGCGGGGCGTGCGAAGTGCATGTTAAACAATTGAAGCTCATACAAATGTCCTGAGTCGATGCTGCATAGGGTGGACGCACGCTCGCTCGCCCTACTGCACGCCCCGCAGAACGCAATTGATTCAACGTGTTTGAATGGTCTAGGTATATTTCTTACCATCGCTGTCCACCTCCTGCAGCATATCCTGAAGCTCCTCGACTCGCGCGAACTGCCCCAGGCTCCGCATCACCCGCCCCAGCTCTTCCTTGGTGATGGTGCCGTCGCCATCTTTGTCAAACAGACGGAACGCTTCGCGGAATTCTGAAAAAAATAATTTCATTACAAATTAAGTATAGGATTGGTACCTATCACGGTTTTAGTCGAACAACGGAAGAAGTTGTTGAAATGCAAGCTTGAAAATTAGGTATGGAATAAGTAAGTACCTAAAATAAATACGGAAAAGATTAATTCACATGACTTTTAGCATAATATGCTATATATTAAACGCCAAAATGGCCATCATATTATGATGGCCATTTTGGCGTTCAGAGACGTAGAAAAAGTAGGTAGCGCTTGAGTCCTGTAGGAATGACCTCCCACTAATCTTAAAACGTTCACGGACGGCTAGACCACGGCTAGACACACGTCATCTGTCATACTTAGGCCAAAGGAAACAAAAAACTACGCGTTTACTATAGCAGTCGAGTCCGCGAATGTGTTAATTTCTGAAAGTTCCCGTTTTCATACAATCTCACCTTTCATCTGAGTCCTCGTGATTCCACTGGTCTCGTCCACGATGGACGCTTTCCTGTCGAGGTTGGTGTCGGCGGCAGGTTTCAGAAACGTCACCTGTCGCTGCACGCGCACGGGCGATACTGATCGCTGAGACAGCTGGCTGCAACAAGAATAAACAATATGAACATATTTAAGAGATGTATACTGTAAGGGACCGGCCACACTTAAAGCATAGTTAATTTAGAATTGGTACGCGATGGGAGGAATTTAATTTTTAAATGAAAAGAAAAAAGTAAACAATATTTTTTTCCCCTCACTAGCTCGGAAACACGTGTTTTGTCCTTTAATACCAGCGGGTAAAAACGCATTTTATCCACTAGTGGGTAAAGTAATTTGACCTTGAATAAAGTCAAATTAACTGCTTCCAAATTTATAAAAGTAGGTGAATCCAGTAATAAAGATGATTTACCACCTGTGGAACTACTGGAAGCAGTAATAAACGCATTTTTTGCGTTGTAGTTTCCTCGCTATAGTGAGGGGAAAAGTTTTGTGTTACACTCGGGTGCAAATGTATTTTACTTCTCGTGTGTTAAAAACTCGCAAGTTCAGGATTCTATTCTCGAACCACTCGCTTCACTCGTGGTTCAACTATAGAATCCTTTCACTTGCTCGTTTTTCAATTCCACACTCGGCGTTAAAATACAACTTTGCCCCCTTGTATAACAAATAACTATTATTGCAGAATATAAAAGATCGTTTATTAATTTATAGCGTGTCACATATATTTCAATCATTCAGTATGTTTATGCACAAAATTACGGACTTTTCTGAAAATAGTATTCATCATCCTCTGAACAAGATTTTCATCCATCTTTTTTTTCTGTTGATTCCGTGTGGACCGCAAGGAGTGGATATTTTGAATTATTTTGCCACTATTATTTAATTGTCCTTTAATGAAATAATGATTTGGGCAATAATTATTGCCTAGTAGTTTTCTGGAAATTCAACAATTTAGCAATCATTGACCCAGACCAAGGGGATTTTTCACGTATTTGTTCACAGTGCATTTTCGCCGGTCAACGTCCATCATCAATAACTTACAAACGCAAAAAGTTAGATCAACCAAATTTCTAATAAAGAGTTATCAACGTATTAAAATTAAGATGTGATTATCAGTTTTTTTTAATTTTTAAATATATTTTTTTTATTCGTCGCTAAACGCGTGCCAATACTATGTTAACTATGCTTTAAGAGACGCATGTCCTGAGGTGCGGAACGGACGTCCGCGCCACGCCGCCTGAATGTAATTCAAAAAACGTCTCCTCAGTACATTTTGTATAGGAAGGACGTAAGACGCGCCCCAGGTAAGATCTTTCTTTCTAAACTTAGGTACGAACATGTGGTGCTTTATGTAGATGGCTTTTGTTAAAAACATTTTTCTACGTATTCTATTCCGCGGTTTTAATTGAGAAGATGAAATTTGGCGACTAAAGGGCTCTTTATAACTATGTATAAGTAGTTTATATAACTTCTTGCAATATTTCCCCGTAAATGTAATCCAAAACTAAGGGTTCCCGAGGGAGGACCCGAATCTTGACAGAATGAAATCCTTCGCGAGCGTGTGTAAATGTTTTTGTTACGTAACACAATAAGGAAGGGTGACCTTTTGACCGTGTTATTCCTAGGCCCGCCACCAGTATAAATTTTACGAAAACCAAATAGTCTGTCTTAAAGCATTTTCTCATTTCAAAGTTACGAAACTTACTGATAAATAGTGTAATTAGATAACCTACCTAATATTATAGACTTTTTCACTATTTATTCTTTAGTCCTCGCAGACGTATCGAAGTCGAAATTCCTAACCCTTTTTCGTCCCTAAACTAAAAGAAATCATCAGAGCCTACCGCGAACCACGTTCGACGTGTAGCCTCCCATGTCACACTTACGTTCCAATATAGGAGTGCGACAGAAAGGCGAAGTTTAATGGTAGGATTGGTAGGTCCTTAGATCCATAACCGTGCTGAGTTGCTGACGTAAGTACGAAAATAGAAACCACCGGCGCTTGGTAACTGTTTGCAATAGCACCTCTTTTGTTTATCCGCGGCCCTTTTCAGCCTGAACGAATGAGACCCAACTCGCGATTAAACTGATTTTTATTCTTTCCCTTTGCGACGCATGAAGTAAAACAGGTACAAGTTTAAAAGCTCTTTTATTTGCTTGCTTGCGTATAACGTTACGTTGAAAGTACCTACTTACTTACCTATAGGTAAAGCTTTTGTCATAAATATGGTAAGAGAATGGAGTACCTACACATAGAGTCGAAATGAAAACGTTAATTTTGTCCGTGCATGCTATGTTTCTAGTCGTGATATTAGTGATATTTTTCTTTGCTGGTAGTACTAGGTAACTATAATACTTTTGTCGTATTCGATAATGTAAAAGAGTGAAAAAATTGGAAAGTCCAGTTAAGTTAAGCCGCCTACATTAATCCATAAGCTTGATAAGTACAAAACTTATAACGCTTAGAGGAGATTAATTGTACATCGCCGACAGAAGTTCAGGTACTTCAACTCGTAGTGACATTTAAACTTTAACTTAATATGTATTACTTACTTATATTACTCATAAAAGCGAAAGTGTGTCTGGTTGTCTGTTTCATCTTCTTAAACCGTTAAAAAGAGTTATTAGGTAAAATTTGATAGGTACCGACATAGTTTAGGATCAACGGGGAGTACCCTTCCAATTCAATTTGATTCCTTTGAGAGTGTAGAAATACGAGTAGGTACCTAAGGTATATCTTAACATACATAAAAACCATATCTTAAGAAGTAAAATTATTCCGTTAAGTAGAAGCCTGTAGAAGCTTATATTTTTCAGTTTCAAGGGTATATTCTGTAGACCTTGGTATAATATATGGTTTCAATTTCAATTAGCACAGAATATATAATAGTACTACAAGTAGTAAATAGTCTTAACAGACAGATTGACGGATGCACAAAAAAGTGATAACTGATGATAATATAACGCCTCCGTTTTATCCTTTTGAGGTAGTTTGTATAAAGAGACCCAGCCAACAATACTTGAGCGGCTTGAGCCAATAAGTTTAGCATAAGTAAGTACTAAATTCAAAAGACGTATTTAACAAAGTCAACCCTATTTTTATCCCAGACAAAAAAAAAGAAGTCTAAAAGCGAGCAAATATTTCAGCCTTTGTGAATAATTTGGGAAGGATCTTGTGGAAAGGGCGAGAAAACGACCGTGGAAAAATGTGTAAGTACCGTCACCGGCATAACATATGTACATATGTATATGTGATGATTTCCAATTTCGTGAGTATTTTAATCATATATCAAATACGTCGTTAACGTCGTATTTGATATACGATGGATTGCTTGTATGATCCAAAATAGGTACAAAGCGTAGCGTAAGTAATACAATAAACATCCCGTAATTAATTGTATAAGCCAAGAAGTAGACGATCGCTAAGTCAACCTACATACCTACTAAAAACTTGCTGTAAAGCCAGCAATACCGTCTCCGACATAAAAGTCGTAAATATCTCCGTTATATTTCACACCATTTACATCATTCCGTGCTGTAACGTACTTGAGAAGATTTGTATCGATTTGTGCCCGCTGGGGCCATCGAGAATTTATAGGGAATTTTATTACAAATCTGCGTTAAGGGCGCTGAATGTCTACTTGGCTATTTATAGACTGTGCATTTCATTGGAGAGGAAATTTGTGAAATGAAATGAAAATGAAATTTAACTAGCAACCCGTCCCGGCCTCGCACGGATATTACACATGTAAACCTTCCTCTTGATCACTCTATCTATTAGACTCCTGATCGATCCGTTGCTTATAGTTAAAAGATATATAAGCATATACATAGGTACAGTCAAGTGCAAAAATACGTATCGATTTTATCCGCTCAAAAATATGTACCGAGACCTTATTCCGCCGACATAAAGTGCTATGGGACATATTTTTGATAAGTTGTACGCACCCATATTTTTACACTTGACTGTACAGTCGACTACAAAGAGATGTATCCACTTTTTCACCTTATTGCATTGTAATAAAGTGAAAAAGGGGAGACGGTCAGCAGGATGCGACTTTATTTTATGCAATTAATATAGTGATTCCAATACCTATTTGGCGCAGTCGGTTGGCAGTCAGTTGGTCAGTCATAGGTTATCTACGGTAATTTAGAATTTGCATAATATTACATATACATAATATGTTTCCATTTTTAAGAATACAATTTTTTTTTTATCTCATTAAATTCCAAGTTTCCAATGTTGATTTTTCAAGAAATCGATGTAAATATTAGGTAGTTGGATTTAAAACAAACGAAAACAACAGAGATTGATTTGATGTATAAGGAAGTGAGTATTTAAGTAATGACTAGTTAAACATCGAATAATAAATCATTCTCGTATTTCAGAGGTTCTCGCTTCGCCACTTCAGGATCTTCAATCTCACAGTCCCTTTTCAGTTTGCTTTGGAGATTGCAATACAAACTTCGGGTAGTACTTCAGTCGAATTACATATAACATATAAGTAAGTAAAGTAGGGTGCATTGGGGTAATTTCAAAGTACAGTAATGGCCGGGTAATTTCGAAAGGGGAATCTTGATATGATGGAAATAATGGTGATTTTTAAGTAACTTTCGAAATTAGACGACTTTCGAAATTACTCCAATGCACCCTACTTTTTATTATATGTACCTATTATTAATAAGGAAGGAAGGCCTGTTTGCCACCGACGTGGTATAAAAATAGGATCACTAGGAGGACGAGTCACCATAGCCTATGGACGCCTGCAATTCCAGAGGTGTTACTTGCGCGTTGCCAATCCTTTAGAAATCTGTCACTCATTTTTTGAAGAACTCCATCATACTATAGACTCCCAGGAAAACCTCGACAGGTAGCTCATTCAGTAGTTGGAGCCACCACGAAAAAAATGGAAGTTAAAATGCTTTTTATGATAGTTAGAAAAAGTATTCCAATGAATTCAGGTTAGAAGCAACGTACACAAATCCTATGAAACGCCTACATATCCAACATTAGCGTCACATCACCCTCTTCTGTGTCAGTCGGGCAAATACGCACCCAATAGATAGATAGGTATATGAACCCTTTCATTTTATTTAACGCTTCAATCCAAAGCGATCGATAGCCCGATAAGCAATTCATAGAATGCTTTGAGCTGTCGATTGAGCGAAATTCTGATTTTAATGTTCTATACCGATGACCTCGTTATAAAATGTGGTGGTTCAGAGAAAATAAGCATTTGGAAAATTAAAAAATGTAACCGATTCGTTCGTAGGGTATTAATTATTCTCAGTCGACGGAAAACAAAAACCACCTGTATGCTGTCTATGGTTTTACCTTGAGTACTTAATACGTGCTTAACTAGATAGCAAAAAAACTTACAGGAAAGGCATCTTAGTTAAGGTTTCTTTAAGTATTAGGAATCGCTGCTGCGGTAAGGGCTGTTCGCTTTCTTCAATAGTCATTATAATAAAAACGTATGGAAGCTACACTTCTAAACTAAAATCAATAATAAATAGTTTTCTTACAGACTGTAAGTTACAGTACAATCTCTCGTCACACTGAAAAGTTGCATTAATAAGCCCATCACACACAAAGTTACGTATGCGCACTTTCATATTAAGTACATAGTTCATAGGATGGAATAACGTTGCCGGCGGCAAAGTTGCCCGTGGGCGCATCGCATACCCTAAGGCTTTTCACTTAGCATAAACTTATTGGCGCCTCAAGGTCGGTAATACCTATAATAAAGTGTAAAGTCAAAACAGTCTGTCTTGAGCCGCGCGTGGGCTTTATGAGTAATGGCCTCCTCATTTATATATAATTTACGCTTGGCTTCTGAACGACAACATTCTTCAGTCTTTTGGAGACGTTGTATTTAAGGATAATTATTACACGCAGAACTGTAGACGCAGTAATATTTTTATACTAATTATTAACCTAATATTGAGATATTGAATCAAGTCGTCAAAGATGTTTACAATTAGGTATTACTTTATAATGTTAAATACTTGGACGTACCTATATTTTTTTAATTGAAAACGTTAGTCAAGTAAATGGTTTGCTTGTATATAACTGCAGAGATCGGACAACTGTGGCCCATTTTTCAAAACTGAAAGTTACAATTTACAAGCGGAAGTCTCATTCCAACTTGTCATATTAGACATTGACAACCACTTGTAAATTGTAACTTGTAGCTTCGAGAAATGGGCCACAACGCGTCACTCTAACAACATAATGTTTATTATTCCGAAAACGTCATACAAATGACGCCCAACTGTCCGATCTCTGTACCTATATAGAGAGGGACTAGCTATTGTTTCAGTATTTAGATTCTGAATACCCTTTGCGACATTCTACTCAGTATTCAGCAAATATCTCAAGCGTCTAGCGAGAACAGGAATTCAAACTCTTCCATTCGCTTCGCAAAGCAAATGATATTATGTACCGTCTGCTACGGCGCCGTAGACTGCTACGGTTCTCACGTAGCTTTCATGAGACTACACTTAGGGATTATTTTCGACGTTTTGTATCGCTGTCGCATACTTACTTCGCGTAAGTTTCATTATTCATGCAATGTTTGTGAAATGAACGCAATGACCTTGGTCGCTACTTCACTGAGACCGAAGCGAAGGGATCAATGCTACAAAATGCTACAAGCAGACGATCCCTTGTGTTACGTCACAGAAAGGCTTTAATGTCTCTCTATCACTCTTCTATAAAAGTCCGACGTAGACCATTGGTAAGTTGGTTATGCGGCTACGAACTACGCAACTCTTTTGTAGAAAGAGAAGGCTCAACCTACTAACACTTTATATGCAGGAGTGACATTAAATATAGGCTCAACCTTCTAGTTTCTCTTCTCACCTCAGGCCCCGTAGCCGAATGGCATTTCTCCGACGCCAAACGAAAGCGATACGCCGCTGGCTCTGTCGCGCCAATACGCAAGCGCGATAGAGATAGATATCTACTAGCGCTTCGTTTCGTGAGCGTTTCGTGAGCGATTGTGCCATTCGGCTAGCCACCCAGTCTTGCTTAAACTTATGGCTTAGGTACCTCTCCGACTGGCTCAGAGCTACGGAAGGAGGGCCCCGACTGGCGGGGCGATGTGGCATATCTACTAGTTTCGTCCCACGCTGCCATCGCCACTGCTAAAGTATTTTCTAACTTATGTATGGCTTACCTCTCAAAGTGGCTCGGAGCTACGGAATGGGGGCCCCAACTGGCGGGGCGAGAAGGCTCGTCTGGTGATACCGGCTCACCCCAGCCACTGCTCGTCTGAGAGTACTTCCTTAACGTATGGCTTAATTCTTAGAGTGGTTCAGAGCTACTGAAGGGGGGCCCTGACTGGCTGGGCGAGATGGCTCGTCTAGTGGTCCCGACTCACCCCAGTCCCTGCTTGTCTGAGTAGTACCCTCTTAACTTATGGCTTACCTCTCAGAGTGGCTCAAAGCTACGGAAGGGGGGCCCCGACTGGCGGGGCGAGAAGGCTCATCTGGTGGTACCGTCTCACCCCAGCTACTTCTCGTTTGAGTACCTAATTATAATACCTCCTTAACTTATGGCTTACCTCTCAGAGTGGCTCAAAGCTACGGAAGGGGGGCCCCGGCTGGCGGGGCGAGAAGGCTCGTCCGGTGGTCCCGGCTCACCCCCACCACTGCTCGTTTGTCTCGTCTGAAATTATATGTTCATTTAACATTTTCGTCCTTAGGAAATATATTTTGGATTAAATTATTGAAAATTGTTTGGCGATTTTTGATCGGGATAAGAAAAGAGTGAATTTCACCTGATGGTAAATTCCGATGCTGTATACTCTTGATTTAATGAAACCCACGTTATAGTAAACTGATAATCTATTAATTTGAAATTATCTAGGATTCTCTGATAAAAAGTCCATGTTGCATATTTACGAAGCATATGAGCCATTCTGTAATTAAATGCTCTGGGTTTGGCTTGTCATAATAATACACATACATACAAATACGAATGTAAGCGCTGGTGGCCTAGCGGTAAGAGCGTGCGACTTTCAATCCGGAGGTCGCGGGTTCGAACCCCGGCTCGTACCAATGAGTTTTTCAGAACTTATGTGCGAAATGTCATTTGATATTTGCCAGTCGCTTTTCGGTGAAGGAAAACATCGTGAGGAAACCGGACTAATTCCAATAAGGGCCTAGTTACCCTTCGGGTTGGAAGGTCAGATGGCAGTCGCTTTTGTGAAACTAGTGCCTATGCCAAATATTGGGATTAGTTGTCACAGCGGACCCCAGGCTCCCATGAGCCGCGGCACATGCCGGGATAACGCAAGGAGGATGATGTGACATACAAATACGCATGTATCCCATTAAGCGGTAGTCAGAGCACATGGAGGTTCTCAAGTTTCAGTGCCAGTCTTGGCAAATAAGGGGTTGAAAGAAAACGAAACTAACATTGCAGGGACAGGTTGCCAGCTTCTCGCCTTGTAATTCATACTTAATATTATAAATGGGAAAGTGTATGTCTGTTTGTTTGGCCGTCTTTCACGGCAAAACGGAGCGACAAATTGAAGTGATTTTTTAAGTGGAGATAGTTGAAGGGTTGGAGAGTGACATAGGCTACTTTTTGTCTCTTTCTAACGCGAGCGAAGCCGCGGGCAAAAGCTAGTATATAATTATATTGTTATTCGCGTTAACCATCCATGTTCGTAGTAGGAAACACCCTATTCCATAACCATCTTATACGTACAAAGGGACAACTTAGTCTGGCCGGTCAGTAAGCAATGCGGAGTGGTGAGACCACACAGAAATGTAGGTCAGTCACTATCCCGATCTTGTTTTCTTACCAGAGTAGGTATTAGCATTTCTATAGAAGTAGTTCATCTTCAAAAGCTGATGATTGACAACACTTAATAACACTATTACAACGCACCTCCAACACCTCTGGTGTTTCGGGTGTCCATGGGCGGCGGTGATCGCTTACCATCAGGCGACCTGTCTGCTCGTTTGCCTCCTATCCCATTTACGACGAACCACGACGACCGGTCTGACCTAGCGGGACCCTGCCTGCTAAGCCGTGATCCCGGGTTCGAATCCCGGTAAGGGCAGTTATTTGTGTGATGAGCACCTCAGGTATTTGTTCCTGAGTCATGGGTGTTTTTTATGTATAAAAGTTTTTTTTACTCTATTTATAACTTATAAACAACATACAAAATAATACAATAAACACTTACATAAAACTTACAATAAAACTTATAAATAGAAATTTTGGCCCAGGTCTTGCTCGTTGGGTAAGGTGCCCAGAAGGCTGACCTTGACCTTTGACCTTGAATAAAGCCAAATGAACTGCTATAAAATTGATAAAAGTAGGTGAATCTAGTACTTAATAAAGATGATTTACCACCTGTGGAACTACTGGAAGCAGTGATAAATGCATTTTTTGAGTTTGTAGTGTGGAGTATATCCCCTCTCATTGCTTGCTATATAAGTTGCCGCACGCTGTATAATATGATACACAATAAACCTATATCTCACACAAGTGACTTGTCATTTGGTCCCCACGTCACAAGTTGTAGTTTCCTCGCTATAGTGAGGGGAAAAGTTTTGTGTTACACTCGGGTGCAAATGTATTTTACTTCTCGTGTGTTAAAAAACTCGCAACTTCAGGATTCTATTCTCGAACCACTCGCTTCGCTCGTGGTTCAACTTTCACTTGCTCGTTTTTCAATTCCACAATCGGCGTTAAAATACAACTTTGCCCCCTTGTATAACAAATAACTATTCTGCTGTTCCTAGTTCCTAGTTTCATCATCTTACACTATCAATCATTTGTTACAGTAGAGATTTACACGTTTAAGAGAATTACACCGATCGTCAAACAGTATCTAATTCCTGACTATTCAATGCTAAATAGATTACTGTCACCGTGTCTATACTGTGTAGTCAGCGATCCAATTGACCCAGCTCGTGTATGTACCCCTAATTTCAAAAAGGGCGCTCTTTACTTGGAAGCAATGAAACCAACATTAACATTCACAAATAAAGCCAAAATTTATTAAAAATAAAGTTCAACACTTATATACAAACACGGTAAGAATTTCGTTAGCTAGTTTACGGCCGGTACAGCGACATCTAGCGAGACATTGGGTAAACTGTTTACTATGAGCTTACGGACGGACGCGAACATGCCGCCCACCAAGAACAACAGTTCTTAACATAAGTTAACAGTACAATAAACTTAAATATAATAACGTTGTGACGTACATGAGTATTGCGTTCTATATATACATTTGAATGCATGTACACAACAAAACAAATTTAATTAGTTAATGGCAAAACACAAATTCTTGATGTGGGTCTTTTTATGAGATTATTTTTACATCTTAAGGTAACAACTCGCGTTACCTTGTCCAAACCTGGATGTGTTTCAACCACTTGACCGAGGAGCCATCTGGTAGGTGGCAAATCAGGCTCTTTTACCAGAACTACATCGCCTATCTTGGGTTCCGGAGTTTGTTGAGTCCACTTATGTCTTTGGAGGAACTGATTTAAGTATTCCTGGGACCAGCGCCGCCAGAAATCCTGCATCATACGCTGACATAATTGCCATCTACGTAGTGGCGAAATTGGCACTTGATCATAACACTGATCCGGTGCTACAACCAGTGATTCTCCCACTAAAAAATGACCCGGTGTCAATGGAAGAGATTCTCCATTGTCATCAATGCGCCACAGCGGCCTTGAATTCATGCACGCCTCGATTTGAGATAGAACAGTACTTATCTCTTCGAATGTAAGTGTGGCATTCCCAATCACACGTTTCAGATGAAATTTACAGGACTTTATCCCTGCTTCCCAAAGACCCCCAAAGTTCGGAGCGTAAGGAGGTATAAAATGCCATTGGGTTCCGTTGGATGCCATCCAGTCAGCCAGCTCGGGAATCAAGCTTGACTTTTCCGCATTGAAGAGATATTGAAGTTCTTTCGCCGCACCCACGAAATTAGACCCATTATCACTGTAGAGGTCACTACAATAACCTCGCCTCGCGACAAACCTTTTAAAGGCAGCGAGAAACCCTGCAGTTGATAGTTCACTCACTGCTTCTATATGAACGGCTTTGGTGGCCATGCATACAAAAAGGCAAATATACCCTTTGTATGACTTGTTGCCTCTACCCTTGGAGACACGTATATTGATGGGCCCAGCATAATCTACCCCGCTGCGTAGAAATGGCCTTGTTACATTAACCCTGGGTGAGGGTAACTGCCCCATCAATTGATTCCGAATGTTGGCTGCGTTACGAACACAAGGAATACATTTCCTTACGTGGTTTTTAACCAAGTTCTTAAGACCTGGTATACAGAACTTAGCCCTAATATAATTAACCACCAGAGGCGCTCCTCCATGTAAAGTTTTAACATGCGCATCTTGAAGAATAAGCGGTGTCAACCACGCTGACTTCGGTAACAACATTGGGTGCTTTTGATCGTATGTCATGTCTGCACTCTGGAGCCGCCCACCAACACGGATTATTTCCAAATCGTCGAGAAAGGGAGTGAATGAGGTAAGTGGACTTTTCTTCTTTAGCCTACCTTTCTTAATCTCTTCGATTTCTTCCGCGTATGCTTGTTGCTGATTCTTTTTCACCATGATTGCTAAAGCTTCCTCTATTTCACTCTTCAACAGGTAAGTATGACTTTTTCTTTTATTTTTCAGGAATCTTCGGCAGTATGCAACAACTCTCAACAACTTAGTGAGTGAAGAATACTTCGACCATAAAGGATCTTCACTGTCTGACGAGGTTATCACAGTTTCAAGGTGAGTATGTACTTTCCTTTCCTCTAGCTGAGTACTTACTGACTTTGAAGTCTTGTAATTGATCACGTCTTGTTTTAGCCAAGCCGGTCCGTTTAGCCAAAGTTCAAAGTTTCCTAACTCAGATGCAGAAATCCCTCTTGATGCACAATCGGCTGGATTTTGCTCTGATCTCACGTGCGACCACTGACTCCGAGAAGTAGCTGTTAAGATCTCCGAGCATCTATTTCCTATAAAAGTCTTCCATCTGCTTGGATGACTGCTTAACCATGCCAGTACTACTTCAGAGTCTGTCCACGCGTGTATATTTGTTTTGTCTACTTCTAACACGTCAGAAACTTCAACCAACAGCTTTGCTAGTAAGACTGCTCCGCATAATTCCAACCGAGGAATCGAAATTTGTTTGATTGGTGAGACCTTTGTTTTGCATGATACCAAACTGACGTGTATCAACCCTTCTGCGTCAATAACACGTAAATACACCACAGCGGCATATGCAGCGTTTGACGCGTCACTGAAACCATGCAGTTCAACTAAAGCTGAGTCAGCACTGTGATTTGTCCAACGTGGAAGTCTAAATTTGGTAAGTTGTGATAAGCTTTCCCTATAGCTTAACCATTCTTCCAGCAATGGGGAAGGCAGCTCTTGATCCCATTCGATACCCGCCAACCACAGCTTCTGAATGAACATTTTCGCTGTCACTATGCTAGGAGCTATCCACCCTAGAGGATCATATAGCTTCGCGATGTCCGATGTAACTTTTCTTTTAGTTACAGGTGCTGTTGGAGAAGGTAACTGGACCGTATAAGCAAATTGATCCCGACTTCGATCCCAGGTAAGTCCTAAGATTTTATTTACTTCTTCTTGCTTTATCTCTATCTTCTTATGCTCTTCTTTCCTTGCTATACTTTCTTGGATTTCTTCTAGCATAGCTTTGCTATTGCTTGACCATTTTTGAAGCTCAAAGCCTCCTTTGCTCAATATTGTCTTCATTTGGTGATAGATCTCTATTGCCTCTTGCTCGGACTCGCAACCTGACATCAGGTCGTCCATATAAAAATCCTTGCGTATTCTACTAGCTGCAAGCGGGAAGTCTGCACCCTCATCTAAGGCTACTTGAATCAATGTTTTGACAGCTAAGTATGGAGCTGATGAGACCCCAAACGTAACTCGATTTAACTTGTACTCTTTTACAGATTCCTTATTGTTTTCTCTCCACAAGATGCGTTGGTACTTAGTGTCCCTGTTGTCCACTAATACTTGCCTGTACATCTTGACGATGTCGGCAATGAAAACAATTGGATGCATCCGCCAACGCATGATTAAGTGCCTCAACTCTGGCTGCAATGTAGGGCCAACCATGAGGTCGTTGTTTAAGGACACCCCGTTTGTGCCCTTGCATGAAGCATCGAAGACAATGCGCACCTTAGTAGTTTCCCGTTCGTCCCGTACAACAGCATGGTAAGGTAAGTATAACCCCTTTTCTTTAGATTCTTGTTCTGTCAAAGGTTCCATGTGATTTAAGTCCCTATATTCATGGAACACCTTTGTGTATTCTGTTTCCAGACGCTCGTCGTTTTGAAGCCGCCTTTCCAGAGAGTGAAACCTACGCAACGCAATCTCTCTGGACCCACCATCTACACAAGTTGGTTGCTGATCCCTGAACGGTAATCTAACAACGTATCTGCCCGCCTCATCTCGTGTAGTTGTCGCTTCATATATTTCCTCACATCTTTGTTCTTCAGGTGTCAAGATTCGTTGTTTGTTGCTAGGTTCTGACTCAAGTTCCCAAAAAGACCTCAGCAACTGATCCACCTGTGTGTGCAAGCTCACTAGCTTGCATGAGACGTTCGCCTGTAAACCTGTTTCTCCACATAAAATCCACCCCAATGACGTCTTTTGTGCCACTGTAGTCTCTTGGGGAGATTTGAATAAACCTGGTTGGATGATCCGTGCATAGACCTTTGCTCCTAACAGCATGTCTATTTTATTTGGCGTGTGATATTCAGGGTCTGCTAGCTCAACGGTTTGTAACTCAGGCCAGGATGTAATGGACACCTTTGCTGAGGGTTGATTAGATGTAACCTTGTCGACTACAAATGCCGTAACCTCGATGGCACTGTTGGTGTCAGATCGTGATGAAATCGTTATTTGAACGATAGACTTCAAAACTGTAATCAGCTGCCCTCGTAATCCTGTCACTGAAACCTTAGCTGGGGTTTGCTTTAACCCAAGTAACTGAACAGTAGCTGACGATACAAATGAAACTTCGGAACCCGGATCTATCAGGGCCCTTATTAGATGACTCTCCTCCTTCTCCCATGCTCTGGCTTTTACAACCGCGGTAGCCAGTAACCCGTGCTGTGATACTTCATTCACGAAGTGATTTGAAACGCTGGTTCCCGGTGTAGGTTCTATCGTTGACACATTCTGTGTATGAACTTGTGCCACAGTTTGACCAGACGCTGTCTCTTTTCCCTCATTGGCTTGTGAATCCCCTTTTTGATGTAAAAGCGAGTGATGTCTCCTGTTACAGATTTGACAATTTGTTGTAACTTTGCAGTGCCTGGCGGAGTGATTCTGGCCTAAACAGTTGAAACACATACCACTTGTTTGAACAAAATTACGCTTGACCTCGACATCCAAAGCATTAAAATCTTTACAATGTATTATTCTATGTTCACCTTTACAATAACTACAAGATACATTGCTAGCGACGTGCATGGTACTAACTCTTTGCCCCTGATTACCCTTGACCTGACTAAAATTCCCCTTATAGTTATTATTAACAAACTTAGGTTTATGGGCGAATCCCGGTTTAGGTTCCAAAAATTCTAAAGAATGATACCTCGTTTGCAAAAAGTCTTTAAATTGGTCCAGTGACGGTAACTGTTCAGATAGAGACACAAATTCGCTCACCTTACATTCCCAAATCTTCCTACTTTCTGGATCCAATTTATGACTAACAATGTAAATTATAATGATATCCCAAGTACTTGTGTTTATTTTGAGACTAGATAAAGCATTTAATGTTTCTGTAGTACAGTCTAACAATTGTTTGATGTCAGTGGCAGACTCAGTCAGAAGAATTTTTTGTGCAAAAAATCTTTTTAAAATACAATTTGCTAAATATTGTTTATTATTATAGCGACTCTCTAACTGGGTCCAACACTGCACATAGCTCTCACTAGAAATAGGTATATGCCTAAGAAGCTGCTCCGCCTCGCCTGCCAAATGCGCCTTCAGATAGTGAAGCTTCTGAATATCGTCTATATCCTTGTTTTTGTGGATGAGAGAAATAAACAAATCCCGGAATCCCGTCCATTCCTCGTACTTTCCCGAAAATGTTGGTATAGTGATCTTTGGAAGCTTCACGTGACTTGATTTTGATGTGGATGTATTTGGCAACATGGGACTAGCATTGCTGGGTATTGCCTTTAGCTTGCTCAAAACGTTCTTCAGTTCGCATTTATAGTCCATGTACAACTCGTTGGTCGCCTCATACACGTCGTTCTTCATATATGCAGTGTTTTTCAACAATTCTTGCTCTGGTAACATCATGATCTGCATATGCATACGCGAAAACTGTTCCCATAATGTTTCCAAGCTTTCCAGTCTAGTTTCGACGTATGCGACGGTAATCCGCTCCTTCGGAGATTTTTTATAATTGCTATACGCCTTAGTAATATGAACGTTTTGATCCGTTTGAAAGTTGATACTTGTATCCAACTTACTCATCTTGAAAAATTACAAGTCCCAGCAAAATCTGTTCAAAATTTTCTAAGTCCCGATCCTCTCGTAAATCTGCTAAGTCCTTATAGGTATAGAATCTTCAAAAAAATCGCAAGTGTTTTTTCCTCAAAATTTTCTAAGTGTTTCGTCGTTTTAACTTCGCTATAATATCGGGCATAGGTTCCCCGTCGGATCACTTTTTCTTAAATTATTCTAAGTGTTTAACACTTTGAAATTGTCTTCTGTCCATGAATTTTTCTAAGTCCAAATTTGACACTTGACAGTTGTATTGTTTTGACAGGTGACAGTTCCAATTAGTGACACTTTGCACAGATAAACACATAAATGTACTCACAGTTTTTAATCTTCTTCCACTTCACTAGTACTCTGAACCTCAGTTTGAATCTTCCCGCCAAGTTGATCACCGTGACGTCACCCAAGGTCACGGCGCTGCTGACTCCGTCGACTGCTCCAATCCGCTGCCGCCCTCGGAGACTGCACCCTCGACAACAATCCGTTGCCACTTGGTACAGGAAAGCACTACTAAAACTTAAGGCCCACAGTACATCCCGGTTCGTAAAGGACCAATGTATGTACCCCTAATTTCAAAAAGGGCGCTCTTTACTTGGAAGCAATGAAACCAACATTAACATTCACAAATAAAGCCAAAATTTATTAAAAATAAAGTTCAACACTTATATACAAACACGGTAAGAATTTCGTTAGCTAGTTTACGGCCGGTACAGCGACATCTAGCGAGACATTGGGTAAACTGTTTACTATGAGCTTACGGACGGACGCGAACAGCTCGGACTGCGAACGAAGCCAATTATTTGCTCGGTAGAGTTCGATATTCGATCAAATCGTGTGAGGTTTTCCTGTTATTAGTTTACAGGCCAAGGGTGTCTTAGTGATTCATAAATCAGTTAACACATTCACTGCCACGTACGAAAATGAACACAAGGTACGTGTTGCTGGCAGTGGATGTGTTAAATAAGTAGGTATCTACATTAATAAAGAAAGGAAAAGGTTTAAATTAGGGATGTAACAACTAGTCGGGAAAACCGACTATCCGGACACATTTGTAGTCGGCGACTAGTCGGCAAAAAAAGCCTATTAGTCGGCACTTTATAAGGGAATAAAATGACAGTATAAATAGTTATTTGTTTTACAAGGGGGCAAAGTTGTTGTTTAACCGCACGTGCCAATATTGATACCCGAGCAAGCGAAAGATTCCAGTATTGAACCGCGAGCGTAGCGAGTTGTTCAAAAAGTGGAATCTTGAGCGTTGCGAGGGTTTCAAGGCACGAAGGTTAAACAAACTTTGCCGCCGAGTGAAACACAAAATTTTTCACCACACCAACACGAACAAAATATTGACTATAAAACATGAAAATAAATCAAATCTATCAATCTAATCAATAAATATGATTCAAAATCATCATCTACACGTAAATTATACCAGCCGGCTCAAGACATCAAGTTAAAATTTGTATGAAATTACTTTGCACTCTTGTGGATAAAATGCAGTTTTGCTATCTGTTTTCGAATAGCAAAGTAAGCCTTTACCAGTTGGTGTGGTGAAAAATTAATTAACAGCTGATATAATTGTTTCATGTACCGATTAATTATACTTTTATTAATCAAAAGAACAGATAATCTGTGATCATCATGGAAATAAAAGTCCTAAGTACCTAAAACTACCGGGTTTCACAGGCAGGATCACTAATTCACTACCCTACACAAGTACCCACTAAGCCAAAAACCAGGTTGTTAAAAATGGACAATAAATATTCTCATGGATCTTTTAAAAATTTAACCCGTAAAAAATTAAAAGTGCGAACGAAGGACCAAAAAAATCGGGTGAATTCGTAGTAATCGGCCGACTAATCGGCCACCCAAGTGCCGACTAGTCGGTAGTCGGCCAAATCAATAGCCGGTACATCCCTAGTTTAAATACATTACTCGAAAATTTTAATAGGTGATTGAAAGATCGCAGCCAAAAACTTGTGATCCATACTAATATTATAAATGGGAAAGTGTGTGTGTCTGTTTGTTTGTCCGTCTTTCACGGAAAAACGGAGCGACGAATTGATGTGATTTTTTAGGTGGAAATAGATGAAGGGATGGAGAGTAAATGTAAATAGGCTACTTTTTGTCTCTTTCTAACGCGAGCGAAGCCGCGGGGAAAAGCTAGTAATTAATAATTTCCACTGACTAATGCGACTTTAACACTTTTAACGAAAGCACATCTCGGACACTGGCGATCAAATATATGAAAGAGGCGCGTTCCTAGCACACATTCTAAGCTCGTGTAGGTAAACGCGTACAATGCTTGTGTGAGTGAGATATGACAGGTCGACTGTTGGCGTTTTTGACAGGCGGTAACTGTAAGGGTAACCGAGAGGGGGTGGGTGGCACTTTCAGCGGGGAGCGGGAGTGGCCATACTGTACGATAGTACTCTTTATTATACTGTGACGAAAGAGTGTACTTGTGCCTGGCCCCGTAGCCGAATGGCATTTCTCCGACGCCAAACGAAAGCGATACGCCGCTGGCTCTGTCGCGCCAATACGCAAGCGCGATAGAGATAGATATCTACTAGCGCTTCGTTTCGTGAGCATTTCGTGAGCGATTGTGCCATTCGGCTAGCCACCCTGCTCAGATACGCTCGCATTCTGTTCACAACTGCTACAAGGGAACTACAGCGACTCACCATGATACCCTTGAGCTGATTCACCAGCGGCGAATCAGCGAAGAAGTTGTTCACCGCGGAGAATATGTTTGCTCGGCTCGTCGCGCCGGAGCAGGCGTGCCACGCCCGCTCGTACTCTGCACAAAAAGTTAAAAATTGATAAAAATACAGCGTTTTTAAGGTTCCGTAGTCAACTAGTTAGGGTTCCGTAGTCAACTAGGAACCCTTATAGTTTCGCCATGTCTGTCTGTCCGTCCGTCCGTCCGTCCGTCCGTCCGTCCGTCCGCGGATAATCTCAGTAACCGTTAGCACTAGAAAGCTGAAATTTGGTAACAATATGTATATCAATCACGCCAATAAAGTGCAAAAATAAAAAATGGAAAAAAATGTTTTATTAGGGTACCCCCCCTACATGTAAAGTGGGGGCTGATATTTTTTTTCATTCCAACCTCAACGTGTGATATATCGTTGGATAGGTATTTAAAAATGAATAAGGGTTTACTAAGACCGTTTTTTAATAATATTAATATTTTCGGAAATAATCGCTCCTAAAGGAAAAAAAAAGCATCCCCGCCTCTAACTTTTGAACCATATGTTTAAAAAATATGAAAAAAATCACAAAAGTAGAACTTTATAAAGACTTTCTAGGAAAATTGTTCTGAACTTGATAGGTTCAGTAGTTTTTGAGAAAAATACGGAAAACTACGGAACCCTACACTGAGCGTGGCCCGACAAGCTCTTGGCAGGTTTTTATTTTATACATATTGCAGTCTAGCTTTGAAGCTCCTGTATCCAGCCCTCTAGCCAAACGAACCATGGGCGCTCCGTGGCAATTGATAAGCAACTGGCTCTGTGGGGCTGACACGGAAAAGTTTTAGAGACGGACATTGTTGTTCGTTAGCAAAAAATATCTTAGAAAGATAAGCCTACGAAACGATACGGAAGTCAAGAAGCAAACCTCCACCTCCAAAGAAAAAACAAGTATATAGAACCAACATGGTTCCGAAGGCTAATATAAACGGTTCTGAGACTTCTAATATAAACCCGGGTACCGAGTACAATACGTACCAAAACTAAATATAAAGCCTAACCAGAAATATATGTCCACGCGCCATGTTGCGGAATTTAATTAGAACTATTTTTAACCCCCGACGCAAAAACGACGGGGTGTTATAAGTTTGACGTATCTGTCTGTCTGTCCGTCTGTCTGTCTGTTTGTCTGTCTGTGTGTGGGTCTGTCTGTGGCATCGTAGCTCCCGAACGAATGAACCGATTTAGATTTAGTTTTTTTTGTCAGAAAGCTGTGTTAGTCGGGAGTCTTCTTAGCCATGTTTCATGAAAATCGGTCTACTAAGTCGCGGTCGGGGTTTTTTCAAAATTCAATTTTGTGGTTAGGTTAGTCTTCATACTATAACTGAACTGTCATACATGTGAATAACAGCGCTCTCCTGACAATAGTCATAATATTTCTGACTTTAACAACTTAATGCTAATATTGCTAACACAAAGCTGACTAATAAACTACCTAGTACAAACGGATTAAACCGATTACATAGTAGATTATTCAGGAAAGGTTTTACGCGAAAAGTTTTAACTAATGCAATTCGTTTCGGATGTTAAATAAGTTTCAGGATACAACAATGTCGCGGAGCCAGATTCTAACATATCAAGTTCTTATGGTTTGAACTGTAGTAGGTATTTGACATTTAGTGATTTCTCGCTATACTAACCACCGTGAAGAGATTCGCGTGTATTAGATTCACGCATCCCGTATCAAAACATGTTCCCAAATATATCAAATTGTTAAAATGTGAATCGGGCTATGTTTATGACATCGTTAGCCGTTTTTAGCGCTGAACAACATGTTGTTCAAATGTTATCGGGTTTACAAACATAATAATTTGACAAACTTTAAATACTTTGTAAGAAGTTAGAACCAATTTGTTTTATTTATGATTGTTTGTTGCTTTATATTAACTGCTTTTTGCTGATCGGAAGATCAGCGATGGATAAGTCACCTGCAATAGGTATGCTGAGCTTAAACCATTTCATGGCACCTTCTGCCTTTGTGTTTTTTTTATTGTGTGTGTGTGTGTGTCTGTGTGTGCGTGTGTGTGTGTTTGCGAATAAATTATTTTTATTTATTTCTTTTCTGAAGATCGCAATCGATAGTTCAATATATTTTGCGGTTGTATTAAAACATTCTTATTTCTTTTATGAACTAAGTATCAAATACCTAAGCGTTGTGTCTTTATGAAACATTAACACATTCACTTAGGTACACAATTTTTTAAATTTTACTTGTAATATAATGTATGAAATAGGTAGTTATTATTAAAAATCAACGCCTAACGTGTAGGTTAATTTTATATGCTTTTCAACAAATATACGCTCATAAATTATAAACTGAAATAGATACCATAATTTAAAAAAAGCGGTCAAGCCCACTGGTGGCGAAGCCGGGAATCGAACCCGGGTCTCCAGCTATCGCGGCTGACGTGCTAAACAATATACTCATAATTTACAAAAAGTTGCGCTCTAAGGCATAAAATGTAAGTTTGCTCGCTGATTTCAAAGAGTAAAGAGAGTGGTAGCGATAATAACTTAATAACTATATCATACAATTACTTACTTAAAATATGAATATTCTACTAAAACTGTAGAATATTTACGTACCTATATAATTAACATAGTTTTTAGATTAATCCGACATTTTAAGATTACACATTGCTGAATCCTTGTAATATTCTAAAGTATCCGATCCCACACACTTAATTAAAGTCATAATGACTGAATCGGTCCGCACTTATGCAGAATAACTTAACCAAATCCAACTTAAGTACATCTTATTCTTTCCATACTTATTCAATCTTTAATGATGATGAAGTAATTATCTTTTTCAATGATAAGATAAAATACATACCTCGGATGTGAAATGAAGATAAGTTTTGTTATTGAAAATCGCGGGAAGCCAGGGTACAGGCTTGGAGGGAAGGTTCCGGCGGACTGACAAAAGATGCTGGGGCGAAGTGTTGTGATTGGAGGAGCGACTGCGTCAGTCTGAAACCAGTCTAGTGTGACCTTCAGATACGAGGGATACCATAGACATAGAAAATGACATTTTCAATGTATGAAGGCTAGAGGTTAACAATAGTGAACAAAGTTCATAACAATAATTTGGAATACCAAATTCCAAATCGATGGCATAAGTTAGTTTAGTTTTTGAGATATTTAGTAATAATGAGTGACAGACAAACAGACAGAGTCGTACCATAAGGGTTCCTTTTGTACCGTTTTTGTACGGAACACTAAACATATGGACGGAAATAAAACTATGGAAACGGATTAAATCGCGTATAATGAATTTCTCAGTCACCCGTCGACCACGAACGCTGTAAAGAGTTCGAAACGTCGGGATGTATTTTAAATTCATTATACGCGATTTAATCCGTTTCCATAGTTTTATTTCATGAGTAACTATCGCGGTAACCGAAGACAATATTATATGGACGGAAGATTTTAAGTTCCTACTTAGTGTAAGATCCTCTTAAATAACCCTTTCCTCCCCTTCATCTTCTTCATCTCCTTTTTGCTTTGTACTTAACACAGTAAAAGGGAGTGTACAAGTTTCTAAAATCCGTAACAGACAGTTTGGTGCAATCGACTCTTAGACTACATGCCCTAATGTTTGTCTAGTAGCCACGCGCGTAGATACAGAAAGTCTAAGCTTGCTGCCCTGGACTTTGGCCTACTGTACAGTGAGCTGCTAAAAGTGCTAAAGTGCATGGCGAATTTATCAATGAATTCATTAATAATTTCTCCATGCAGTTATGCGGCTGATAGTACCTTAGGATAAAGGATAAGTCCATCAAGGCAAACACAGAAACGAGGAGGGTCTTATTACCTAAGTACCTAATAGTTGTCTTCGAACAGTTATAATTATATCCAACTCATTATACTCATTATAAGCGCTGGTACCCTAGCGATAAGTACGTGCGACTTTCGAACCCCGGCTCGCACCAATGTGTTTTTCGGAATTTATGTGCGAAATGTCATTTGATATTTGCCAGTCGCTTTTCGGTGAAGGAAAACGTCGTGAGGAAACCGGACTAATTCCAATAAGGTCTAGTTTACCCTTCGGGTTGAAGGTCAGTTGGTAGTCGCTTTCATAAAAACTAGTGCCTACGCCAAATCTTGGGATTCGCTGTCAAAGCGGACCCCAGGCTCCCATGAGCCGTGGCAAATGCCGGTATAACGCAAGGAGGATGATGTACGTATTGGTTACCCATCCTCAGATTTCGCTCGTATTTTGCATGCAAATACAATAGCACCGCTGGTGTCAAAGTGTCCACGCATGCGCTCGCTACCCTGCCAGCCAGCTATGAGGCCTACCCCGATTGCCAAAGTTCGCAAATCGTGGTCATGTTTCTCTTTCACACCGATAAGGGCATTTAGAGTGAGCGAGAAAGATCCCCGCGATTTTTCGGAAGATGTTCGCAGTAGGTCTTCCAATATTGCTCATACCTATTCGCTTTGGCTTGACACGGTCCAGTATAACAAGATTTTAGTCTCACTTTTAAAATGAAGTAACCCGGGGTCATATTATGATAGACGGCCTCAGTTGAGAATGCTGTAAGATGTTAAATATCCGTGTGAAAATGTCTAAAACCAATAGGAAAAGTAAGTCACTTACGGCCTTTGATATTAAGATTAAGGGAGGTAAAAGCTAATGTAGGAATGGGTTGACTTTGGATTGTATCTTTGCGAGCTCTTCATTTAGGTACGTTTTTTTAACCCCCGACGCAACAACGACGGGGTGTTATAAGTTTGACGTGTCTGTCTGTCCGTCTGTCTGTTTGTCTGTCTCTCTGTCTGTTTGTCTGTCTGTGTGTGTCTGTCTGTGGCACTGTAGCTCCCGAACGGGTGAACCGATTTCGATTTAGTTTATTTTTGTTTGAAAGCTGAGTTAGTCTGTGTTCTTAGCCACGTTTCATGAAAATCGGTCCACTAAAAAAGAAAAAAAAACTATTTTATATCATGTCTTTAGATAAAAAAAAACTCTACATAGTATAAAGTAGAAACCCTGACATCTGCGATCTGCATGCGAACATTTTACGCCGCGTCTTGCGTGAGCGACGAACCCGCGACGGCGACGCGATGCGATGCGATGCGACGAAATCAAACCTTCTATCTCTATGGACTTGTCTTAGGTGGGCGACGGAACGCGACGGCGATGCGACGCGACGAACTAGCGATGAACATGCGAATGTTAAGCGACGCGATGCGACGCGATGCGATCAAACCGCTGTGTTCATATGGGAGCGTCTTGCGTAAGCGACGGCCCGCGACGGCCCGCGACGGCGATGCGACGCGATGCGATGGCGATGGGCGCGCGATCAAGCTATTTGATTTTTAGAAGCAAATTCAATACGTAGAGAGGTCGGACTAGAGAAATAACGATTGATTACTAGTCTCACATTTCATTCTTTATATTTTCTTATAATAAAAATTCAAAATATTCAAATTAACATAAGTTGACCAAAGGAGTAATGTGCCTAAAAAGTAAGGAAATTACAACTTTTGTAACTTGTATTGACAGCCTTTGATTATGTGCACGGTGAGACGAGATTGTCTGTGTAAAATATTAAAATTTAAGTGTGAACTAAAAATATGAAACACTAGTGCGATGACCTTACGATATATGTACAGCACTTGACTTTGGTGAATAGGATCACAAAATTAACTAGTTATTACAACGGGCTCGTAGCCTAGCGGTTTCGACGTCTGGACGCCGCGCCAGCGGTGTGAGTTCGAACCTCGGCTGAGGCGTGCTTTTGCAGTTTTATTTTTGTTTCTTTTATTTTTTATTAATTGATTGTTTACTTTTTTCTTTCTGTAAGAATCTTCATTCTTATTTTTATTTTATTTTTAATAACTCCGGCTTTTATACTAACAAGGAAAGGTACCCATACAAAAAAAATATAATTAGACTACTCTTTAAGGGGCGTTCATTGTAATTCCTGCGATTCCTGCATTTATTGAGATATAATCCTAAACCAGAACTTCTTGTTGCCATATTAAAAAAAATACATATAAGACATACATTTGTGTCGATAGATATTTTTCAGTACAGATGGGGTTTTTTTAACGCACTAGTGCGAGAAGTGGTTCATTATATGCCAGGACGAAACTTTGGAGGCTCATCTGTACTGAAAAACGTCGTACGATACACGTGCGAAAAGGAAATTCGTAACTCGTGTCGATTTAAAACACTCCTTTCGGTCGTGTTTTAATTTATCGCCACTCGTTTCGAACTTCCTTTTTTACGCACTTGTATCGTAATGTACTATTTTAAAGCACATAAAATTCGAATAAAATACACTGCTGACACGGGCCCGCTCACTGCTCAGTTCAGTCTGCGCTGCGCCCAGCGCTCATAGACAGTGGACCAGTGGACCTACGTTCGATAGTCCGGCCACAGATCAAATAATACTAGTACAGATACCTAATCCCATTCTAAAAATGGGCGCCGTCCTAAGTATTCTAGACCTGTGGGCTAAATTTAATCCACACTCAAAGAGCTAGATGGCGCCAGTAGCCACGCGTGGCCAACAAAACTCTTATCAGTATCCTACGTCGAAATAGTCATCAAACTGCAACATCTTGCGACATCTGTTTTAGCTTTCACGCACTAAACCTATAACGTCACATGGACGTTTAAAGTCGAACATTACTAGATGGCGTTACCGTGCGGCTTGTATGTGTGCTCGCCGCGTACGTATAATATACTCGCTCTGTCCGCAACACATGCAAGCGGAATTGAATGAACGAGATCCGCGGCGCCCCACCCCGCGCCCCACGCCCCGCGCCCCGCGACCACGGCGCCGGCGACCTTGAGTTGAAAGGCCCCAGCCCCCGACCAAAGGATGCATTGATTTGTTAAAATTTAAAGCACTCTAAAGCAGGCGCGTAGTTAATTAGAAATATGGAAATGAATATTATTATGTAAGAAATACATAAGTATAATAGCTAAGAATGTACATGTAGTAAACATAATGAACAAAATGTAAAGTACGTATTTGATAAAACATTTTCGAGAGTAATATTTTTATTCATAAAATTGTGCAAACACTGCAAACTTAATTTAAACTCCGAAACTATTTATTTTCTGAAACATGGTATGAAATGTTGTCATTACGTCCTTTTAAGTTAAAATATGCTTCCCGGTACCACAACATAGTGTAATTTAAAAATACAGATATAAAATTAATACTTCGCAAATAAATTACGACTATAAACACATAAAATTATTAAAACACCAAGACCAGACAATTTAAGCCTGGCGTCCACTAGGCGCGCCGATCGAGCCTTGGTAACCCTTAGGCCGTTTTTAGGGTTCCGTAGTCAACTAGGAACCCTTATAGTTTCGCCATGTCTGTCTGTCCGTCCGTCCGTCCGTCCGTCCGTCCGTCCGTCCGCGGATAATCTCAGTAACCGTTAGCACTAGAAAACTGAAATTTGGTACCAATATGTATATCAATCACGCCAACAAAGTGCAAAAATAAAAAATTGAAAAAAATGTTTTATTAGGGTACCCCCTACATGTAAAGTGGGGGCTGATATTTGTTTCATTCCAACCCCAACGTGTGGTATATTGTTGGATAGGTATTTAAAAATGAATAAGGGTTTCCTAAGATCGTTTTTTTGATAATATTAATATTTTCGGAAATAATCGCTCCTAAAGGAAAAAAAAGTGCGTCCCCCCCCCCTCTAACTTTTGAACCATATGTTTAAAAAATATGAAAAAAATCACAAATGTAGAACTTTATAAAGACTTTCTAGGAAAATTGTTTTGAACTTGATAGGTTCAGTAGTTTTTGAGAAAAATACGGAAAACTACGGAACCCTACACTGAGCGTGGCCCGACACGCTCTTGGCCGGTTTTACATTATCGTTTTTAAATAAAAAAATCGTATTGTTTCTTACTACAAAAGGTCCTTTCTCATTGATAGATGTCGAAAAGTGAAAAGTAAAACCTTTGTTGAAAAATTTAGGTTTTTAGAAAAAAAAACGTTTAAACTCTTTTTAAGTGCCAGTTTGAAAAAATATATTCAAAAATATAAAATACATAGTTATTTGTTATACAAGAGTGCAAAGTTGTATTTTAACGGCGAGTGTGGAATTGAAAAACGAGCAAGCGAAAGTATTCTATAGTTGAACCACGATACACAACAACATTTTCCCTCACTATAGCGAAGAAAGTACAACGCAAAAAACGCGTTTATCACTGCTTCCAGGAGTTCCACAGGTGGTAAAACATCGTCATCACTAGATTCACTATATGACTATATTCAAGGTCAAATTACTTTATCCACTAGTGGGTTTTTACCTGCTGGTATTGAAGGACAAAACGCGTGTTTCCGACCTAGCGAGGGGAAAAATGCAAAAATGTTGTGTGTTTTGGTTTGGTTTGGTCGGGGGGGTGATGTGGTTAATAAATAATTATATTTGTTTTTTTTTTTTTTTTTTTTTTTTTTTTTTTTTTCTCTTTATTTTGGCACAAACAGTCATTACAGAAGAGTTACATTGAGTTGTATTACGTATGAAAATAGACAAAACAGTGCCGAAATCGTTGTTTGTACAATAATAATGTTTTAAAATGCTCTTGCGCTTCGCGCGACGCAAGTGCGGCGTCGCGTCGAGGTCTAGGCCCACTCCGCCGCAGATCGGCGACCGAGCGCGCATTCGTGTGCGTTCGGAAATCCTAGCCAGTCGGCAATCGTCGCGTCTCATACTTCCATATCGATAAGGTTTGATTTCGCATGCATCGCATCGGTCGTGCATGTGGCAAATGTCGGAAGGATTTCAAAGGCAAAAATCAAAGATGGCGGCTTCAATGTATGGGATATCGGTCCTACATCCGATATCGGATCGGATAATGTGAAAACGCACTAACGGTTAATGCTTAGGCCGTTTTCACATTATCCGATCCGATATCGGGTGTCAGATCGACATCCTACATCCGATAAACGCTTCCGATAGTGTCGGATGTACAGTCAACCAATTGGAACCCTAGGCCACTCTACAACCATGTCAAAATGACAAGCAGTAAGAGGTTTCTTACAATCTGATTTATAACGTTACTATGACATAGTTCTACAGTGGCCTAGGGTTCCAATTGGTTGACTGTAGGTCCGATAAAAAGCATTGTTCCAAATCAATGAAGTATGATTTTGTATCAAAAAGTATTTAAAAAATGTTTTATATTTAATAATTATAAGCACTATATTCCAAATATTATATTGTAAAATTAAAATAACGGCATAAAAAATACTCAAGAGTGTCAGGCAAAATAAATAATTTTACATTCAATTGTATCTACTAAAAGATGATAAAACTAGTATCCACAATTCGGACCGATGCATTACAAACTTTTTTTTTCAATGGAAATTGTTCAACTAATTTGAATTTCGATCATTGGCAGCTGTTTAATAGAAATAGACGACATTTTTGTCACGCACACTACTACAAACGTATACCTACATTATTTAACAAACAAATATTATCGGCTGACAGCTGAATATTCTACGAACACGCGAGCGGGAGCGAGGCTGCGCGATTTTGGTGACGCAATCATAGACTAAAAAGTTAACCGCGCAGATGTGCCATTTTCATTGTTCCTACTAATGTGTTTCACCTCTAATAGATTTGCGAAATATATTTATTTCAATTTGGAAAATTATTAGGTAACTACTTACTACTTTATGAATTATGTTACTATAATATAAAAAAAAAAGTTAATTTGTTTATTGATTGTTAACAGTTATTGAGTAAAATTGTATTTTTAGCACGCTCACTTTTTGCTGTTTTCTTTGGCCTGGTCATGAAAAAAGAGAACAATGGATACCTACGCTTTGTCCAAAAAAACTGACCGCACTATATATATATTATTATATATAAGTATATATTTGTATTTTAAAGAAGAAGATAAATCTTCAAGAAAAGAGCGTACATCCATCTTAAAGGCCGGCAACGCACCTCCAACACCCCTGGTGTTTCGGGTGTCCATGGGCGGCAGTGATCGCTTACTTTGTATTTTTTAAGTTGTAAATAAATAAATAAATAATGTTGACAGGCGGAATATAATAATGTGTCACATCTGATGGTGGACTTACTACTCTACGCGTAAATTACCGCTTCGCGCACTCCGCGCATTTGTCAGCTTGTGCAGAGTTTCCGTCTGGCAACGTCGCCTATAGTACGTAGTACATATATCTCAATGAACGGAACGCACACAATCGCACCGTTTCGTTGGCAGTATACTGTAGATAGTGACAGCTCCATCTAGTGACAATATGCAATAAAATTTAGGTAGCTCGATACTGTCGCGCGCAGGTTGTTCACGTTGTTGCGTCATAGTCAGTAGCAATATATTACGTGATATTATTTCTTTGAAAATTTCTAAAATAATGCATTAAATTTGTGTTGTCATCGATGTTTGTATTTAATTTATAATGTACTTAATTTATGACGCTTCAAATACCTTTAAATCTATTTGATAAAAAAATAATAATCGTCAATCGTGACAGTTAGCGCCATTTATGATTTCTATTTGGAAATAATTTTGCACTGTTCCGGATGAGACCCCATGCCGCGGGCAAAAGCTAGTAGAACATAAAAGAAAAAAAGTAAATAAAAATGCAAAAAGATTGCGTGAGCCGAGATTCGAACTCACGACACTCATGGCGCAAACGATTCCACCTAGAAGTCAAACCCGCTAGACCATTTGCACATTGTGAAAGACGGCGAATCTTGTGATTCTAATCACCAAAATGCTAGTGCCGAAGTTTCGCGCGATGGATACGCGATGACCTTGAGCCATCGCCGTCGCATCGCGTCGCATCGCGTCGCGTCGCGTCGCGTCGCCCGTCGCTCACGCAAGACGGAGCGTTAGACCGACCTCTTACGAGTGAGCTACGCGGAGCCGATGCGCGGTAGGCGAAATTAACGACCATATTTTACGTTTACTAACGCGAAAGAAAAATGCATGAAAACTCGAAAATTCGGGATCTAAGGCTAAGCTAGATCGATTTTTTACCCCCGAAAACCCCCACATAACAAATTTCAGCCAAATCATTAGAGCGGTTTCCGAGATCTTCGGTATATATATTTATATATAAATAATATAAATATACAAGAATTGCTCGTTTATTATATAAGATAGTTCTTCTAGAAAGTTGTATTATTTTACAAAATGTTTAAGGAAGGTTTGCCTGTGTGGTGACGGGTTAAGAATTTCACCACCCCCTTTCTTCCCGTGGGTGTCGTAGAAGGCGACTATGGGATATGGGTTAAATTGTGGTGTGGGCGAGAGGCTGGCAACCTGTCACTGCAATGCCACAGTTTCGTTTTCTTTTAACCCCTTATTTGCCAAGAGTGGCCCTGAAGCTTTAGTAGTTTCATGTGCTCTGCCTACCCCTTTATGGGATACAGGCGTGATTGTATGTATGTATGTATGTATGTTTAAGGAACTACGAGGGTCTAGCCAAAAGAAGTTAGATACTCCATGGTCATTTGATCGATACTGGCCAGTTATATACCATTACCATTGTAAAGGTAGGTTATTTGCTTATAAATTTAAAAATGGAACACTTGGAAATTCGTACGATTCTTTTTTTAACTATTTTTTTTATAAATAATTTTGGCGGGAATTTTCCGCAACAATGGAGCTTACTCGACGTGATTTTCGTGTTATGATATATTATGACTTTAAAAAAGGTTTATTAAACCTCAAGAGTGTTTTGAACTTTTAGTCTCGACTTTTGGAGAGTCTACGTGTTCACGTGCAACTGTTTTTAATTAGTTTGCTGAATTTAAAAGAGGACGGGAGAGCTTTGAAGATGACGCGAAGACCGGACGGCCGCCAACCGCAGTGACTGAAGGAAATGTACAGGCTGTGGAAAATAAAATTCGTGCGAACCGACGAATTACATATGTAGAGCTCGAGCGTGAACTGGGCTTTGGATCAGCAGCATTGCAAACTATAATTCATAGTAAACTGTCTCTTCATAAGCGTTGTTCAAGATGGGTGCCGCACAAGCTCACCGATTTACAGAAAGACCGTCGCGTGGATTGGTGCAAATTTATGATAGATAAATTCGACGCAGGCAAGAAAAAAAACGTATATGATATACTTACAGGTGACGAAACATGGCTATATAACTACGATACCGAAACAAAGCGACAGTACACAGTATGGTGTTTTGAAGATGAGCCGACGCCAACAAAACGTCGCCGAACCCGAAGCACACAAAAACAAATGGTTGCCTCATTTTTCTGCAAGACGGGACATATTGCTATAATAGTGCTAGAAGATCAAAAGGCAGTTAATTTAGAATGGTATGTGACAGTTTGTGCCCCAAGAGTACTGTCAGCTTGGTATGACAAGCGGCCGAAGTCAGGAACCCGGCACCTGCTCTGGCACCACGACAACGCTGCCCCGCACACTTCCGCTAGAACACGACTATTTCAGCTCAAAAAACGTAACTATTCTGCCCCACCTCCCCATATTCCCCTGACCTAGCCCCCTGTGATTTTTACCTTTTTCCTAAAATTAAAGAAAAATTAAAAGGAAAGCGATTTGAGAACAAAGAAGATGCCCTGGCTGCGTATAATTACGAAATTTCTGAGGTGTCTAAAGAAGAGTGGTCATCGGTATTTTCTAAGTGGTTTAGACGGATGGAAAAGTGTATACGTGTTTACGGTGAATACTTCGAAAAAATAGATAGCTGTAATAAAGAATAAAGTATGTAAATTTTGAGTATCTAATTTCTTTTGGCATAACCCTCGTACGCATGTGGTATATTTGCAGTGAACAAGTTTTTTTTAACAAACGAGCAGACGAGCCGCCTGATGGGAAGCAGTCATCGCCGCCCATGGACATAAGCAACAACAAGGGTGCCCACCTTTGAGAACCCTAAATACCTGTTTCTTGAAGAACCCCATGTCATATCATCATCATCATCATGTCAGCCCTTTATCGCCCACTGCTGAGCATAGGGCTCTCTTCTAGTACGCCATGTCTCCCGGTCCTGAGCTAGTCTCATCAAGTTGTGACCCGCAACTTTGCGGATGTCGTCCACCCAACGAGCTAACGAATGCCAAGCGATTCTTACATCTGTAAGCGGCCACCATTTAGTCCACCTACCATCACTCTACATGGGTCATAGCGCAAGGGGAACACCTCAGAAGATAGATCAGTCCACAACTTGCATGTTCTGGGCAAAAACGAGCGAGAGGCCCGTTTGTTCTTGGTTTGGCACGTGTCCAGAAAGTTTGGCGAAAGACGTCGTTTCTGTCAAATATAGAGTAAATACCCAACAAATAACTACAATAACTGGCCCCCTCTCAACCTCTGGACACCTTACACCGAAAACGAACTACATGTATGTATCCATACTAATATTATAAATGGGAAAGTGTGTGTGTCTGTTTGTTTGTCCGTCTTTCACGGCAAAACAGAGCGACGAATTGACGTGATTTTTAAGTGGAGATAGTTGAAGGGATGGAGTGACATAGGCTACTTTTTGTCTCTTCAAACGCTAGCGAAGCCGCGGGCAAAAGCTAGTGTATATTATAAGCATACATAAGGGAATCTGATAGCGGGAAGCGACTTTGTTTTATACAAAGTCATGATACTTAGTGATTTTATAATATACTTTGGTGATTTATAGGTAGATTGTAAATACCTAACCGGTATTTATAACGAACATTGTATTTTGTGACGCATCACGCAAGAACAAATAAGTGACGAGCTGTTGCATGATTTTTTATTCAAATCCGAGATATTTTTAACCGCCTTCCAAATCTCAAGGGAAGGGGTTCTCAATTCGTCTATATTTTTTTTATTTTTTTTAATGTTTGTTCCTCGATATCTCCGTCGTTACTAGACCGATTTTGAAATTTTTTTTTTTGATTGAATGTATATGCATACAGATTGGTCCCATTTTTCTCAGAACCCAGTTTTGATGATGGAATCCTGGAGAAATCGAGGGAACTCCTCAAATCTGAAAGGCATACATATGGTGATTTTTGTGTTTTTAAAGGAACAGCATGCATTTACGTACGGAACAGTGACATTTGGTGCAGTGGAACTCCTGATGATGGTCAGAATGGAACTCCTCAAATCTGAACGGCACACTTATAGTGACTTTGGTATTTTTATAAGAACAGCATGCACTTACGTCCAGAACAGTGACATTTGGTGCAGTGGAACTGCTGATGATGGTCAGAACGGAACTCCTCAAATCTGAACGGCACACTTACGAGTATAGTGACTTTGGTACTTTTATAAGAACAGCATGCATGCACTTACGTCCAGAACAGTGACATTTGGTGCAGTAGAACTGCTGATGAAGAGTGAGCCGCCCCTGGTTAGAGTTCCGTTCTGATAATCATTCTCATCTGTAAGTACTTCAGAAACATCCAAATTTCAAAATTGGTTCAGAAATGACGGAGATATCGAATAACAACCATGAAAAAATATACAGACGAATTGATAACATAATCCAACATTTGAAAGTATTTATCACCAGAACCCCAAAGGAAGGCGGTTTTTTTTTCTTAAAAATTATTTACAATGTGATGCTGATGAGATGACTGTGTGATATGTGTTAATTTGTTTATGTGGTTGATATAAAGGTTATTGCGATCCAAAATGAAGTGTAACTACCCGGTTTGTGTTGGAACAGTTGTCAAACATTTAACACGTTTACGGACACAGCGTCATTCTCGAAACCGCGTGATATGGCACAGGGAGGAGTTGTAGCCTAAACTGACGAAAAAAGAGCTCATGTAAGCGGTAGGCGATCACTGCCGCCCATGGACAATCGAAACACTAGAAGTGTTGGAGGTGCGTTGCCGGCCTTGAAGATGGGTGTACGCTCTTTTCTTGACTCTTTATTTTTCTATCAGCACTTACTCAAAATCATCTACAGACTGGTCGCCGGCATACTGTTGTACCAACTCGGCCATCGAGTTCCCCCTCCCATCGAAGATGACGACTCTCGTGTCCAATCCCAGCTCTGCCACGGCTCGTCTGTAGTCCTCGTATGAAGACTGCTGGCAGAACGCGATCTTTGGCTCCAGCTGCTTGAACAGCTGTTTGATTTCATCTGAAATGTTATGTTAAATCATTTACCTAAATGATAAATTTACAAATATTTAGAAACTATAAGACGGCTAGCGGGCGTGAGGCGTAACGTGAGGCTTTATCACGCGACTTTTGTACTAGTAGGTAGTAGGGACAAAATAGGTATACCTACCTATTAATAGGCAACCGAAAAGATTACGTAAGTTCTTATCATGGATTAAAGTAGTACACTGATAAAGAATTCAGTAAATCCATATGAAATATCGGTCTAAATAAATATTTACATAACTACACAAAATGATCTATTTACAAGGAAAACTACAACGATTGGGTAACACGTTAGATGGTTGATCGGAAGGAATGTGTATACACCTACATATGTATAGCACAATATAGTTGTATAGCACAATATGGTTCCTTAAGCTATGCTATAACTACTTAAGCTTTAAAAATTGATAAATATTAATATAATTGAAAATAATTAGGTATTATAGCGAACTCTAACGGACTTAACTGGCGCCCTAAAATAATCTTCGCTTTAAAGAATTCCCAAAACAATTACGATGCCATATCTAAGTAGGTATATTAGGATTGTTAGTAGGTACCTAGGCGTAAAACAGCGCCGCGCCGGTGGCCTAGCGGTAAGAGCGTGCAACTTTCAAGAAGTCGCCGCTAGTACCGAATCAGTCCAAAATCTTACCAAATTTGAAAAACGAGTCAACACCACCGATGAGATACCTTTTCATGAGGGCCGACTGATGGTTTAAGTCCCAGGGTAGGGTTGTAAAAAAACGGTTTTTTTTCTGGCTTGAAAAAAAAACATGAAAAAAAACCGTGAAAAAAAAACAGTTTTTTTTCTGGAGTATGTTTTTTTTCTAAAGTACGAAATCTCAAAATTTGCAAAGTAGTTAATACTTTTATACGGTTTTTTAGACTTAATGTTAACTATTAAACGAATTTAATCAAATAACTTTAATTTCTGGTCTTATAAAAGTAACATTTACGAAATCTGTAGTTTGTAGTTATCACTATTTACTGTTGGCAACACCACCGCCTCTCCACGCTACACGCCGCATCGGGAATTCCCCAATAAACGTTTGTATACTGAATTAAAATGTACGTTATTGTTATTGAAACACGTTACAACTCACGAAAAACCGTTATTGTCGTATTATTTGATCATCTGAAAAAAAAACCATATTTAGAAAAAAAACCATGGTGCTCGGTTTTTTTTCATAATTCTGAAAAAAAAACATTTGGTTTTTTTTCTATTTACAACCCTATCCCAGGGTCGTTATTCACAAACGCTTCTGTTCGACCAAACAGCTCCTAAGAACTTTGCAACTTCCAGAAAGTCCACCCAACGAGCTAACGAATGCCAAGCGCTTCTTACATCTGTAAGCGACCACCATTTAGTCCACCTACCATCACTCTACATGGGTCATAGCGCAAGGGGAACACCTCAGAAGATAGATCAGTCCACAACTTGCATGTTCTGCAAGATACGAACATAACAAACACACACCCGATCAACATGGCACGACAACAATTATGGTAAATTGCAGTAATGTTGCCAATCATTAGGTACATATTTATTTATTTTATTAAATAAATAATAAATAAATATTATGGGACTTCTTTCACAAATTATTAAGTTCAGTTTTCAAAAGTATTTATTTCTGATACTTCAACTAAACTTAATCGTTGGACTAATTCCCTTTGGGTTGGAACGTCATCAGATGACAGCTGCTTTCGTAAAACAAGTATCTACCTACCTACGCCAAATTTTAACTATACAACTCCCGTGAGACTGAAACATATTTATAAATCGTTATAACGCTCGAAATGTTTCGATCCATTTCCGAGGATCTACGCCACATCTTGGGATTAGTAAATTAGTTGTCACAATGGACCCCAGGCTCCCTTGAGCCGTGGCAAATGCCGGGATAACGCAAGGAGGATGATGATTTAAGGTTAAATATACCTAGTCTAAAAGGGATATAAATATTAGGATAGTAACTCAACTACTTATACTTACTTAAGTACTTAATAGTCCTTTCCATGGAGAAGCTTCTAAAAAGGACTATACAATGGGTTATAAATAGATACTTCGATCTCGCAACAATTGATACTATTGGTCTATAAATAGATCGATGGATCCGTCCCTGTTGCTTTGAAAGTTTTGTCGCTCAATCATTTGTGACTTTCTAGCGCCGAAAGCTCTTTATTTTTGAATTGTAATAAGGACCATTTTATCTCAAACTCCAACAAAAATTCTATTAATGTTGATCCTTATTGCACTTCGAGCAAATGGAACCATCTGCGCTGGAAAGTCTCCTTTGTTGACTGTGATAAATCATTTCTTTTTGTGTCGTGATTGCGCCTGATTGTATGATTCCGGTGACTTTGAGAGGTTTGAAATTATGAATGTGAACGATAGTTTCAATACTTAAAAATCGGTTTCAGAGTAGGTAACTAAGGCCCACTTGCACCAACCACTTAACTCAGGGTTAGTGGGCTGTCATTTGTCAAATTCCATATAAAATGGTGGGTTAACCCTCCACTTTCGTTGGTGCAAGTGGCCCTAAGTAGTATTTCATTCGAGCGTAGGTTTGTATGAACAAATCAGGGAAAACCCTCGTCAAAACCAAGTGTACCTACCTAGGCAATGTCACGCGCGTGTAAACTCGCAACTAACCTAACCACAAAATTAAAACTTTGAGAAAACCACTGACATAGTGGACCGATTTCCATTCATGAACACTCCCGACTACTTAATTCAGCTTTCAAACAAAAAAAAACTAAATCTAAATCGGTTCATCCGTTCGGGAGATACGATGCCACAGACAGACACACACACAGACAGACAGACAGTTGGGGGTTAAAAATACGCTAGCCTTAAGGTTACTCTACCCTTAGATGTGGGGGGAACACCTAGAACCTCGGACACGGCGATCAAATATGTATAATGAAAGAGGCGCGTTCCTAGCACACAGTCTAAGCTCGTGTAGGTGAACGCGTACTATGCTTGTACGAGTGAAATATGACAGGTCGACTGTTCGCGTTTTTGACAGGCGATAACTGTGAGGTAACCGAGAGGGGGTGGGCGGCGCTTTCAGCGGGGAGCGGGAGTGGCCATACTGTACGATTTGCCTGTACTCCTTATTATACTCTGCCTATACTGAAGAACCCTACCTACTCACGTGATTTGGATTTTCATAAAAAGCGCTCTAAATTCAGGAATAAGCATTTCATCTCAGGCCTTATTTATAAAAAGAAAATTTAAACGAATAACGCCGTGGCTTGCGTGAGCGACGGTCGCGCGATGGTCGCGCGACGGCGATGCGACGCGTACGAAATCAAACCTTATCGATATGGAAGCATGTAGGTAAGAATTTTAATAGAATAAACGTCAGTGTTTAGTAAAACGTCCCAAGCGAGATTTACTTGTATCTTTATAACTAATTATGACTAAACTGACAAAGCGGCTTTAAAGCAATCGACAAAGTGGGACGTGTCCCGTACACAAACACACTCACAAATCTACTCGTAGCTACAACTTTCCAATAGTATTACCCTTCGTAATTTATTTAGGGTCGTAATGTACCCTATAGGGGTGCGCGTTGATATCGTGTATCATAATCAAGTTTTGTAATGTAACAAAAAGAGATGGCAATACAGCCGAAGTGTTGTGAACTAAATCATCGATTAAAATATGTAAAATTCTAAAGTTCACATAAATGTTTATCGTATTATGCACCATTATCAGGTCACACAGGACTCGGGTACAACAGCGTTCGTTGAAAAATATTCGTAGCTATGCTTTGAGACCAACCGCGGCGTTTTGCACAAGATTACTCTGTTTGTGCAAGGCCATTGAACTCGCTCTCGATAACCGAGACGCATCACTACCAAGGTCGAATGAGTCAGTTCGTTCCGTTCACTCGTTCAGCCGGTCTTCCATTCACTCAGCGAGATGGGCAATGGGCATGCGTGCCGTGGCGCGGTTATTCATTCGCGATTCGTCCGGTACGGCGTCAGCTAGGTTATTTTTTACGAAACAAATAACTACAAATTAAAAATGGAATTCGTCGGCAAGAAATACAAGATGACGTCGTCGGAGAACTTCGACGAATTCATGAAGGCTTTGGGTGAGTTTTTTTCTTGTATTTCTTGAAATTTGTTTTAGAAATCGATTGCCGGCCGGCTTCGCGATATCCTAGCCGGTCGTCGGCGCTGCGTTACCACATACCTAACTGTTTTGCAACTCGCTGTTATTTAACCGGTCGATTGAGTTTTAAGATGATTTTTAATGCAATTTCTTGAAGAGAACGTGCGTGAATAATGCCAAAATAGACATACATTAATTAATAATATGGGCGGGGCAGGTCAATTACTATTAAAACCTTTTTTTTAACTTCATTAATTTGCAATGGAAATACTGTACACATGGAATATTTAAGAGACGTGAAATAAGTATTCACGTAATATCTACAGGTGTTACTGGGCATTTTCAGAATTTGGGACACCCCAATTAGCGAAAGTTGTTAACAAAAATTAACTCGCTGTCAGTTTTGTGACGACAGTTAAGCATCAAATATGTCTAAAAATTAACTTTTTTCACATTCTGAATGTAGATTATCGCTTAAAGTTTATGTTATTAACACAAAAACAATATTTTTATAGAAATTTCACGCTTAATTATCGTCACAAAACTGACAGTAAGTTAATTTTTGTTAACAACTTTCGCTAATTGGGGGGTCCCAAATTCTGAAAATGCCCCACTGAAAACATGTTTTATTGAACTGTTTTGGTAGTTTTCTAAAAGGAAAACAATAGATTAACATGCAATAGCAAGAGGAATTTATTTAAATACATTGATGAAGAGACAAGTTTCAATCGTAGTCACTTATATATATATATATTAAACCTATTCTTAATTTAAAATAATAGTGTTGGTAATTAATATTTATAGTCCTCGTCGTTATTTAGATATTTTTGTAAATTTAATATGAACAAATACTTAGTAACTATATACAGCCGCTTAATGATAATCTAGTTTCGATAGATATCTACCCTACATTTACACAATTAAAATAATATTTCTACGTATGGGCAGCAATTTAGCTGCCACAGTTATCATTAGTAATTCAGTGTCACCGCATAAGCTTCAATCTACCGCCATTATGAAGTGGATAACGATCTCCCGTGCCGGGTAAAACGACTAGTTGACCAATTAGTCATTTATACCTACCCTTATCACAAATTTGTCACGAAACTGATATACCTATCGTATGTGCTTACTTTCTACTTATATGCATCTCCCTCGAAGGTAAGCAAAAATCGAAGATGGCGCCTTCGGTCCTACATCCGGTATCGGATCGGATGATGTGAAAACGCACTTAGCGAATAGGTTGGTAAAACTGTATAAACTTTGTCGCTTTGACTTTCGTAGAAAAGAAGACACACCTACCTAAATATTGAACTTAACAATTTTGTCACGTGTACACATATACATACCTAGTTAACTACTTGGACATGAAAATGTACAAGGATATTAAATGTCTTAAGGAAGATAAAGTCAAATTGATTTTACTATAAAAAGTACGTTATAAAACATAATACGAAGAACTATACCTATACCTACTTCAATGCACCTATTTACAGGCCATAGAATCGCCAAAAACATCTAACAATCGATAAATCTGGCAATTGAAACCTAATCATTAGAACAGTTAGTGAAAATTATCAAGGCCAGACTCATAAATGGCTACATGACTGTGTGCAATTAGGAACAACATATCGTCACTACTTTTAAAAAAACTTGTATCTTCGTCTGTCAATGAAAAGAAAATTGTAGTAAGTATGTATGGAATGCATATAGACTTACTGCGTTTTAACTTTGAAGAGAAGCATGAGATACGAGAGTTTTTAAAAGTAGTGACGATATAATGCGCATGTTAAGCCTGGGAACAGTAGGTAGACTAGTTAAGTATATGAACTGTAACGAGCTCATATAACCCGGCAACTTTCAAATCAAGAGTGAACAGATATCTCCTGGGCAAGTTCACTCCATCGTAGGCCACGTCTTTGCCTTTGGCTAGTCTGTGACCAAAAGTAAGCCCATTTATAAAAAAAAAGAAAAAAGAAGCAATAAGTAATTTAAAATACTGTAAAATCAAGCAATTATCGACATTATTTTTGTCATATCTTGAAACATTATCATCAAAACGTTGTCAATTTTAAATCCAATTTACTTTCTTGAATGAGATCTATCAACTCTGATTGATACGGATGGACATAATATAAAATGCTAATTTATACCAATTGACGTTGGGGGAACGACTAGGTACTCATAGAAATTTGAAATGTAAGATGACTTAGGGGAAGCGAGACAGCCTTGTGTACAGCCACGTCTATAAATATCTATACGTATTACGTATCGAAACTTATCATTGGGAAAGAAGGTTCAAAATTGAATACAGGTGTGCACACATTTATGTTGCTGTCCGTACCATCAGTACCTACACGAGGAAATTGAGGAGTAATTTTAACAGAGTAGTTCTTTTCTTAAATCATAAAAATGGTGTGAGTTTTCCGTAAAAGATAGACAAATGCCATGGTAGATTTTTTTAAAATCTATATGTGAGGTACAGTTTCCACTATACATTGTTTTGTGATACCTGAATCGGTATTATGGGCAGCGTATTACAAGCTCTCAAGCAGCGCCATTTTTACCGAGTGATGATAGTGAAGGCAAAGGGATAAGATTGAATGTATTGTTCATAAGGGGTAAGTTAAAATATTACGTGTGTATCGCGAAGCATTACGTGCGCTTTATCTGACCTCTAATGATAAATCTTCCAATCTTACCTAGAGATGGGTAGGGGTGAGTAAATACTGAGTATTTACCCGTAATTTACTCAAAGCACCGAGTAAATACTCGTATTTACTCATTTGGGTGAGTAGAAACTGTTACCTAAAAATAATTTAAAAAATGAGATTTATTTACTCAGTTGTATTTATTTTAAGTGTGTGGACATGTTTAAATACTATTTATATTATCAGAAGCTTATGGGACTCTTAGTTTGTTGAAAAAGAGGTAATCATTGTGAGAAAAAAATAGTGATAATGTTTAGTTAGCAGTTCTGTTTTAAAAAAGCAGGTATTTACAGTAAAAGTATGAGACTTAAATTAAATCGATGTTCTAGATAACGACATGACGTTCGGAAGTGATTGTTAATGTGGCACTTACGACCTTTTATTAAGGGTTTTCTAAAGAAAACTCAAAAATGGCTCAGCTGATGACGTTCAAATACTAGTTTTGTGTTTTGTATTCTATGGGCAATAATTTGACGTTTCCTGGATATTTTTCCAATAACGAATTCGAAAGTTATAAAGGTTTATATATTATTTCGGCCTTAATTATCGTTTTATTCCAAAACTATTCATATTATTAAAAAACTTTTTTAGAAACATTCAATTAATTTTTAAAGATCTATCAGATGATGTATAACATACTGGTAATTTTTGAATTTTATTTTTGAGAAAAATAGTTAAATGTATGGAGAGCACGTCTTTAAAATAAAATTCATATAAATTTGATTACTTAACTTGGAAGTCGATAACAAAATACACCAATATTTCTAATTTGTATTTCCATTTCAGCACGCTAAATAGTTTATACCCACCAATTTGAGTAAAAACGAGTAAATACGGGTATTTTGAGTAAATACTGAGTATTTACTCGATATTTACTCATGAGTATTTACTCACTACCCATCTCTAATCTTACCCCACATAGCGTTAGTATTGTTGGTAGCAAATATAGTAGGTGTATTGTATGTTAGTACCCAACCCACTAACAACACTTCTATGTAAAGTGTACAATCGGCAACACTGTTAGCTGTACATTTCTACCGGTGGTTAGTTAAGAGTGTTGCTGTTAGTATGTACCTAGTACAGCGCTGTATTAAGTACAAAGATAGTATACGTACGTACGTATAATCTAAAGGGCAAAGTTCTAGCAGCTATTGTCACATAGTTTAAAAAAATATCGTAAAGTGATGTTCAACCGATACGTGACTTTGGCACAAATCCGAGTCCAGAAGGCGATGCAAAGTCCAAGCGTTGCATCACGGACATAGACAATTATAGCATGACTCGCTGATGTCCGCAAAAAACTCAAATTGCCACTAAATCTGTTAAATTACAGTCTGTCGAGCCGTTTCCGTCACTAAACAAAAAAGAGGTAAATTTAAAAATGTAGGCGCGAATGTTTATAATATTTATAGACTTATAGAAATTTGAATTTCGCGCCCATTTCTAGTGACACACTTGTATACCTTATGGTTACATGATAAGAGAAATAAAACTAATAAATACGTTACTTTTGGCACCGACTTTGACTGTTTAATTTGTCATTGACCCTGAACTTGAACAAATAAACATGGAAATGGAAACAATGCTGAATTGTAATTTGTAAAGTTTCTTCTGAAAGACGGCGTCTGTCAAGATGCGAAAGTTAATGATACCTACTTGAAATAACTTAAGGGAATGTTTGATGTGAGTTACGCAATTCATGAATAAAGAATGAGAGTTTAAAAAAAACAAATGATCAAATGTTCCAAAGCGTTTTAAAGAAAAGAAACAAATGATCAAATGTTCCAAAGGGTCTATGAGAAATTACACACACGAGGACAAACAACGAAAAATAAACACGATTGTTAACTTCATCGACAAAGCAATCTCACTTATTTCAGCAGTCAAAAGCCGATGTGCTCTATTTCCTACGGCAGAAAAAACGCGCAGTGCGCTCGTGTAGAGATTTTCCGGTCGCACAGACCATTCAATATTACGGATGACCAACGACGTGGACGACATCCACTAAAATTGTGTTAATAGGATACAGAGAAGGCGGATTTTTGTGAAGTCAGGCTCAGAGTTAGCGAAAGCTGGAACAAAGTGGGTTGCTCTTGTGTTGGAAGCCGAGACTTATTTTGGGTCATCGCACCAACCAAGTACTTACTACACCAACTAAGTAAATGCATGCCTATGGACAGTCGACAGATTGGTGGCCGCTTTCGGATGTAAGGAAGCGCCTGGCATCCGTTGGTTTTGGCTCGTTGGGTGGACGACATTAAAAAAACTGTGGGGCACCTCTAGATGAGACTAACCCAGGACCAGTATAAATGGCGTATACGAAGGGAGGCCTGAACTCAGCATTGGGCGATTAACGGCTGAAATGATATTTACTTACTTATGAAGCAGATTCTTTATCGCACTTTTATGGCATAAATTCCATCGATAAACGAATGTTTAAGCACAATATTCATTCATAAGGCATTAGTTACAAAGGTTGTTATTTACGTGGAAACAACAAGTGTTCAGTTCCTTATCGAGACAGTGCACGCTTTATTGAAAAAGAGAAGGTCAAAGTTATTGCGTACTGAATTGCGAGCTCGTTTTGGTCGCGCTTGTAATGTTGGTACATTGCGTGGTTTTCCTAATAATAGTTATTTGTTATATAAGGGTGCAAAAACGCGTTCATCACTGCTTCCAGTAGTCCAAAAAACATCTTCATCACTAGATTAACCCGCTTTTATCAATTTAAAATCAGAAAATTTGCCTATATTCAAGGTCAAATTACTTTATCCACTAGTGCCGCTAGTGGATATAATGCGTTTTTACCCGCTGGTATTAAAGGACAAAGCACGAGTTTCCGAGCTAGTGAGGGGAAAATAATTTTTGACGATGCAATACATTTTTATTTTTAACCCCCGACGCAAAAACGACGGGGTGATATAAGTTTGACGTGTCTGTCTGTCTGTTTGAGTGTTTGTCTGTCTGTGGCATCGTAGCTCCCGAACGGATGAACCGATTTCGATTTAGTTTTTTTTTTGTTTGAAAGCTGAATTAGTCGGGAGTGTTCTTAGCCATGTTTCATGAAAATCGGTCCACTATATGGCGGCCGGGTTTTTTTTTTTTAATTTTAATTTTGTGGTTATTAATTTATTATATGAATCTTGATTGAGACTACACGCGTTCAATGTGAAAAATAGTGCAGTACCTAACCTAATCTTTTCGAGATGCTCAAAAACTGATAGCTTATGAGACTAATAATGAGCATAGATTATAAGATTATCAAAAGTACTAAACCTCGCTAATCTGTTCATCCTTGTTGGAATAGTCTAGACCAGATGCTAACTCGCTGACTTTAGACGCAATTTTTTAAAGGAGTAGATTTTAGAACCCTGGCATTGACACCGTGCTTTATTTGCTATAGCAGTCACTTTCACTTTTACTGTGAAAGGGTTCTACAGTGACCTAGGATTCAGATTGGTTAACTGTAGGTACCCAATACATATTAATAAAGTTATAAATATTCCTTAAAGATAGGTGCTTTATTGTAAAACTAGCTTTTTCCTGCGGCTTCGCTCACGTTAGAAAGAGACAAAAAGTAGCCTATGTCACTCTCCATCCCTTCATCTACCTCTACTAAAAAAATCACGACAATTCGTCGCTCCGTTTTGCCCTTAAAGACGGACAAACAAACAGACACATACACTTTCCCATTTATAATAATAGTGTGGATTTGTAAACAACAAACTTACAAACTGGTTTGGTAATGAACATAGAGAAGGTTTCCACAAAAAATTCCATGTTATTATAGCTTAGTTATAAATATAAATGTGTAGCAATAATATATATTTTTATGACTGTTGATTTATATTAGTTAAACGGCTTTATCAATTTTATTTATTGCGCATTACGAAATCTATCGCTATCAGAAAATCCACAAAGTGGAACTCGCTAAGTGGATAAAAACTGTGGTATGAATCAGGATCATAAAGTTTCGTAATTAGCTATCACGTCCAAAATCGATAGGGACAGTCGCCTTCAAAAATATGGGGGCGGCCATGGCGCTCACAAATATCTGAGCAGTGTGCGTAGCCGAATGCACAAACGCTCACGAAACGCTCACGATAATGTCTCTTTCGTAGCTATCTATCTCTATCCCTCTTGCGTATTGGCGCGACAGACATTTCTGCGGCGTTCCGCATCGCAGACATGCCATTTTGGCTACGGGGCGGGGCCAGACCTCTATTGCCAAGGCATAAAGTGTATGTTAGATATTTTTGAGCAATTCGGAAACTCTAATATGTATGTCTAATTAAATGATAATTGATAATTGACGACCGGTCTGGCTCAGTCGGTAGTGACCCTGCCTGCTGCGCCGCGGTCCTGGGTTCGAATCCCGGTAAGGGCATTTATTTTGTGTGATGAGCACAGATATTTGTTCTTGAGTCATGGATGTTTTCTATGTATATAAGTATGTATTTATCTATTTAAGTATGTATATCTTCGCTTAGCACCCATAGTACAAGCTATGCTTAGTTTGGGGCTAAGTTGATCTGTGTAAGGTGTCCCCCAATATTTATATTATTTATATTATATTATATTAATTTAGGTAAAATGATAAGTCATCTTTGACGTGAAATTTTTTATGGAAAAGTAAGCAAAAATATGTAATAAATATTACCGGAGTCATAAATGGATGGTGATAAGCAATAATGTGTCAACCCACAAAAACTAAAAAAATGAGATTTTAATGCCATGTTATAGCTGGATTTTTAAACTTCTATTTGCAAAAATGACCTTTTCATTTTGAAAATTTTTACTATCCCAAAAGTAAAAAAATAGGTTAACACAAATCCTATATCGTGTGTTGCCTGTTTTGCATTAATGTGTCAAGAACCTTAACTTATTATAGTAATTGGCAGAAGACATATTTAAATTACAATAATGTGTTATGAGGGTTGACTCAACGATTTTTTTACACTTGACTCATTCTTGCAAAACGCAAAAAATGACATAGTTACCCACTATGAGACTTGAATGATTATTGCAAAATGATATTTTATTCGTTGTTTTATGCTACGACCCGTGTTATAAAACATAAGTCATTATTGTTAAATTATATTCGGGTCATAAATTGTTCGTTTTTGGTGTAAGTACCATGACACTATATTGTAAAATATAACTGTTCATATTAATTTATGTTTGAATAAGTTATGACTTAGTCCATTAGTATATTTTTGCACATGAATGGTAAATTCAGTACGAAATTGAACATTTTAAGTCATGAATATACATATTCGTTATTATAATTTGCAAACATTTTTTACAAGTACGTGTTTATATAAAAATCTAATATAAGCTACTATTTTTTTATAATTACTAATTACATTAAGACGTGTTAATGTATGCATAAAAATATTGTTTGATTTTTGAATACTTACTGAATGGTAGTTTATTATTTTGTTCAAGATATTTTATGTTTTGTTCTTGTACAAGTCATGAGTTATTCATAATTTAAATGACTTAGTCTATTTCTTAGCGTAAAAAAATATTTTGTTGTATATGTTAGATAAGTAGTTTGTTTTTTTTAAAGATGATTATTTGGTTTTTGTAACGATTTTTTGTTGAAAAAGCACAGATAATTTAAATATGTGTCTAGAAATGATCATTACTCTAATAGTTAATTTATAGTATTTTATTCAACAGGCGTTTAAAGGAGGTCAAGAAATATGAGTGGCGTACTTTCCACGAGTATTTTGGAGTCAGTTAAACACCATTGCATACAATACTTTTACAACGACCATGCACTTAGTTTTTAATAGTTTTTTAAATAATTCTCGCGAAATTCACACTGTTTCCTGTATTGCAAAGGTTTGCACTGTCAGCTCAGCTGCCCAAAGCCTTCCCGCGCACGCACGCAGTATCGTTAATGCAATGCGTTGCCATGATTACAGAACCAAACAATGCGTTTTCAGTTTTTTCGATACGCACAATCCTGTAAATGACGAATAACAATTCGGGAGTAGAAAAATCATTAAAAGGTTTGATTAATAAATAATGTATTGATTCCTACATGACGACCGGTCTGGTGCAGTCGGTAGTGACCCTGCCTGCTACGCTGCGGTCCCGGGTTCGAATCCCGGTAAGGGCATTTATTTGTGTGATGAGCACAGATATTTGTTCCTGAGTCATGGATGTTTTCTATGTATATAAGTATTTATATATTATATATATCGTTGCCTAAGTACCCACAACACAAGCCTTCTTGAGCTTACCGTGGGTCTCAGTCAATCTGTGTAAGAATGTCCTATAATATTTATTATTATTTTATTATTTATACCTAATAACATAAGTGACCATGACTGATATGTTACTTAACACTTATAAAGTTAAAAATATGCATAGGTAGAGTATTTTACAATAACAATTTATGTGCTTTAACATGTTTATTTAAGACTCATAGATATTTTTAAACAATTAGCAAAAGTGGGTTAAGTATCATAACACAGTCTTGAAAAAGTTTGACGTCGTCGAACAATTCGCAATAAAAGAAAAGGGCATTATTTCGTCAAATTGAAGTTTGTTTTGACATTAAGCTACAATAATCACTACTACTGAACGTATTATAGCTGAAAAACACAACAATTTATATAAAAAACAATTTTTTTTAAGAGAAACACAAAAAAATGAGAAAAAATCTTTAGACGCCATTTTCTCAAAATGGTTGGCGTGTGGGTTGACACATTATTGCTTATCACCATCCAAATAACATTAGGAATTGTTTTCGAATAGCTGATCAATATACGATTTATTTAAGTATGTATTTACGATACTTTGAATTGAATAGTTATCCTAAAGCTATAAAAAAGCCATAAAAATAAAATATACATTATAGGTACAGTCAACCAATTAGAATAGAACCCTGTCGTGTTGACATCGATATAGCTGTCACTTTGACTTAATTGGGCATTTTCAGAATTTGGGACCCCTCAATTAGCGTAAGTTGTCAACAAAAAATAACTCACTGTCAGTTTTGTGACGATAATTAAGCCTGAAATTTCAATAAAAATATTGTTTTTGTGTTAATTACATAAACTTTAAGCGATAATCTACATTCAGAATGTGAAAAACGTAAATTTTTAGACAGATTTTATGCTTAATTGACACAAAACTGACAGCGACTTAATTTTTGTCTCACTTCGAGCTGCTATTATACAAGGTGCTCGCGAGGAACCCATATAACTTGAACCACGCGTTTCTGAGACCAAAAGAAAGAAAAAAATGTTATATGTATTTTAAAATTTTTCGCAAAAAAAAAAATTTTTTTTTTTACTTTTTAGGACGTATTTTCACATAATTTTTTTTTTATCCATAAAGTTGGCAATTAAAATGAGTTCCTTCATTTATTTTTCTAAAAACCAAATTATTTGGAAGTTTTTCTTGTCACATTTTGACATCTATCAATGACTACTGTGAGACTATGCTCCACAATTGCGCATCAGCGCCGTTAAGAAACCTTTTCTGCTGAGTAACAATACGGAAATGTTTTTTTAAATTGGAAATCTCTGAAACTAGACGAAATCTAGAAAAGTTTATATGACATTTTAGTCTTAAAATGTGACCAAGAATATGCCGTTAAAGTTATATGGGTTCCTCGCGAGCACCTTGTATGCCTTTATTATGTTTAATTAAAAACATAATTTCCTTATAAATCTACATACTCGTATGTACTATGTACTAAGCTAATACTGAATCCTAATCATCTCAAATTCCGTTCATTAGTATTGAATCGAAATTTGCTACACTACGATTGTCCATATTTCTTAGTCACAAGGTTCAGGTTTCCTTGACGACACATGCAACGTTTTAAATGCTAATTGCAATCATTATGCGCGCGCGCACCGTGACCTGCGCAGTGTCAGATCAAGAATTCAAGACCCGGGTTATGGATGACAATACGAATCGCGCAATATCAGGATAGGGTAGGCTCCAGGGCAAAAAACCACAATAATGGTTAAATGAGCCCATTATTGATCCCAAATGTATACTAAGCCTAAAAAAAACAGATCTTTAGATTTTTAATCAAATAAATGTCGGTGTCGCACAAAAATATATCTAACACTAGAAATAATACATTAGAACTTGGGTGCTCCGCTTTTTGATAGTCTGGCGTTGGTGACTGGGTATACATATGTATTTAGATTTACTTAATACCTTATTAAAATGACTTTCAATTACTTCAAAAATATAATACAATAAAGAATTTTAATTAGTTTCCCATGCATCAATATAAATTAGTCAAAGAGCTACCGCATCGTACGATCTTTTCACGACCAATTATAAAGACGCATGAGCCGTCTACCGATTACCCATTGGTAGCTCCGTCTGTCAATTGTCATAAAATGGCCGACAATCAGCACCAATTGTGGCCAATCACGAGAGGCCTGGGTTCCATAACGATTTTCATCCTATTCCGGTGTCTTAGAATTGCAACTGTCTACTGTCTCCGAACAATTGATAATTATGGTTATATCATGGTTATATGCACGGGAATGTTCACTGTTTTGTGATGTCAAAACCTGATACACTTATAAAAATCCCCATACGGTAGTCCCTCGGGAAAATTTTGTATTTTCTACAGTCGGAGTGTCAGCGGCAAGGAAATTCCTCTGAACCGTAAGGTGTGACCGAATCCTAAATTGTGAGGATGAAAAGCCCTGCTGGACGGAAAGCGTAGAATAAAACGAATATCTACTAATCCACTTCATACATTGATATTGATATACAGAAGCACTTTATACATATAATTGATAACACTTTAAGCTAGAATGCTTTCAAGATGGGCACGTAACTGACACTACTTTTGGTTGACATTGAGTAGGTATGATTCATAAGTTAGTTACACGTTCTTGTCTAGACAAGAAAACATAACTGACACGTAACTGACATACCTACGTAGGTGTCATCCTGCCATCTAAATTAAATAACTTACTTCTAGATTCTTCTTAGGATGTCTATGACATATCTTACAAATATGGTCTGATTAGTCTAAATCAGAACGGGGTGCCTACGCCAAGCGGTTTATCCACGATAAGCTAAGTAAACAAGCCGTGGGCGTCAACGCACCAGTATTCGCGTGACTACCATGAGTGGCGGCTCGTAGACGTTCCTAGTCTCCAGGATCACATCACAGGATCAACTGTTCTGTTGTTGATTCAGCGTCTGTCACTGTCGCACGGATATAGAAGAATGACAGAGAGGCATAGTGTATCGTTATCGTCGCTTAAGCGATCCTCACCTTAGGTATGAGGCCGGCAGTTTCTGCACGAAACCCAGTAATGTCTTCAGGGACTTACCAATGAAGTACTAAAGCCGTTCAGTTTAGAGAAAAGGACAGAATATGCTATAGCTCTATCTGTTTCTTTACTGTATTCGGGTTAGACTTCTTTCTTTATTAGTTTGTGGTCTGAGTAGTTTGTGATTTTCTTGCAAGCTCTGCTTTTGTTTTACCAAATGGTTTTGTCGTAGCATAGATCGTAGGCAAATCCAGATCAGATTATGTTGGTTTATTGAGGCGAACGGTCATGTAAATGACATGAAGGTTGCCAAGTTGTTGACATGTCATTAAAGCGTATTTATAGCAAACTAGTCCAGACGCAACTTGAATAACGATGGAATACACTTATCTCCGATGTACCAAGAAAAAGTAACCATATTAAAAGTTTACGATGAAAAATCACAATTTTTTTCTCGTTTAATACGATTTCCCGTATAATACGCTTTTTTGGCTGGGTCCCCTCAGAATCGTTTTAAGCGAGTTCTACTGTACTTGCATATTTTTCAAATAAAATATTCATTGGAATGTATAACTGAAATCATATTTCGAATCACTACTTATTCACAAATGGCAATATTCAAAATTCAAATCTGACAGCTTTTTAGAGCTTTCAAAAACTTACTGTTACTGTTCGCTTGTTCCGCTCTCCAACGACACTGTACTACTTTCTTTGTATTCTTTCACATTTCGGAGTAAACCAGCTTTAAACTACAGTCCGCTTATCATTTACCACCATCAAGAACACCTGAGCCCAGCGAAGATTATCTATAAGTTGATAAGTTGATAGTCAAGTGATTATCTATAAGTTGATAAGTTGATAAGATCAAGATGTTTACCTACATATATGTATATGTATAAACGTGTGATATGATAACATTATAAATATGATGCAATAAACTAATTATGTCATAAAATATTCAATATCTTATCTCAACTTATAATTTTATTTCAGAAACAAAGTATATAAAATATATATCTCTTAATCTTTTAAAGTTTCGTGTGGTACCTACTTAGGACTATCTTCGCATTGATATTATGAATAGTTGCAGTGCAATAAAATAACTTTTTATACTTAGCACACCTTAACAACAACAAAACTGATTAGAGGTTAAAGAGGAGACTTATCACAAGAAAGACCTCCCCAGACATAACATATTTTTTCTCAAACATGGTATGAAATATTGATGTTATGTGCCTTATAATTGGCAGCGAAGTATGACGTTGCAGGTGCGGCTAGGACGATTGATACGAGTAGATAATGTTATTTCATACAAACCTTGCAGGCCAAGGCCGGCAAAGTCTTCTTTTTAATTTCCAAACACAGATAATTGTGACATAACATCCAGGTATTTAGCCAATTAAAAAAAAAACTATAAGGGGCTTTATAGACGTGCCAAATGCAACTGGTACTACGAGCCCTAGACAATATTTGATTTTGGGTGCGTTTTCATACAAAAAAATTTTTTTTCGTTTTTTTTTTAACTTTTTGTTTTTTTATAAGCGTATACGGGGTACCAAAGGGGAACGAAAATTCGATTATTTTTGCGCTACGACGCACCGTTTAGGAGATACAGCCATCCAAAGTTACTATTTTCAGTAGATTTTATTTATTTCATACCATGTTTGAGAAAAGCACTATACATACCTCGGCGGGAAATGGGGTTGCCGGCCGAAGACATATAGACGGCCGAGCGAAGCGAGGCCGGATAGGTCTGAGGCCTTTGTCCCGGCCTCTGTAGTAATGTACTAATAATTGATATCTACTGAACGATTATAAATTTATAAAGGTAGGTACAAAAGGCGACTACTTGAAAGAAAATCGATGGACATGATGTCATTATGACAAATTGAATATATGATTAGTTTATCAGACAGAATACCTACGCCAAAGTAGGTGTGGTTTATTTGAAAAAAAAAAATTGGTTGGATAAATGTAGCCCAGAGAGATGAAAAGACTGGAAAAATCAATAGATAAGCCGAACAAACTAAGCGGTCAAGTCTACCGCTGATCGAGCCGGGAATCTAGGTCTTCCGCTTACGTGGCTGATGTCATTAACTCGAGACCACCCGACCGCCGCGGTGTTTCCCGTCTCTGTACATGCTACCAATGAATCTTTGATGTAAAATGCCATTCGTTTGCGCTCAGTGGCGAACGAAATGTCACTTGCTTATAGTAGGTATTATTAGGGAGTGCTTAGCTTACTCCTCAAAAAGTCGGCCAATGGTCAACGTACCGCCGTAATGGCCGTTACGTACGAATCTGTACGAATAGCCACAAATTTGACGAGACCAAGTCCCCACCGTTCCAAAATCGACCGACATTTTTGCGTCAATTTTTTGTACAGAAAATGACAGTCTTTATGCTCTAAGGCCAATAAGCGCACTGTCACTAATTACACTAATATAATTAGAAGAGTGATAGAGTTACGAATAGCGTCGCTGTTGTCGAGCAAGCAAATGTCACCTTGACTAGGGCGTACAACAAGTAATCGATACAGAAACTCAATCTGGCTGGGAGATAATAAAGATAGGGGCTTGATTGGAAATCTTGTACAAAGCTAGGCGACAGAATGGCGCTAGTCGAACCAAGGTAACTCTGCAGTTGCATGCAGCTAACGAATGTAGCGGTGCCATCAGTAAAATATGAAATATGAATCAGTTCATTACAGATGAACTGCTTGGTAAAGTTAATTGTACGCCGACGCTGTTATAGTTTCCGTGTAGGAATGTATGTAAAGTTTAAGGGTACACTAGCGTCAAGATGTTGAAACAAGGGTCCCGTCCTACCCCATCTCCTGATAGGTCGTCAGACGTCATGTCGTGTCTCATTGGTAAATGAAATTCCTAAATAACATACTGAGTATCCCCAAACTTTGGGGATAGCATGTAGTATTCGTAGTATTTCAATCTCCAAACTATGTCTTAGGTAAAGTAGGTAAGTAGCGAAACTTAATTTATTGTCAGTATCAGTAATAAGTAATAATATTATGACGATTGGACACTCAGGCGTGGTTAGGGCGGGCAGATGCAAAATGAAAATTATCAATTTATATGAGCGTGTCTCGTTCTTGTCAGACAAGGTGACTTCTGACTACCCACATGATAAGTCGGAATTAATCGAGAATGTTTTGCATTCTATCCACAACACTGGGTCATTCTTATTCTGAACGTAACTGAAAATTGTATAAAATTTTGAGTTACTTTCCAATCTTTCAATGATACAATACAATGATTATTGGCGCGTTGAAACACTTGCAACGCTAATGTTCCATTTTATCGCAATAACGAAATTCATTAATTCATTTCACCAGTCATTAAGGTATTAAACTAGCAATATACACATACATACAGTCTTTTATACACTGACCCATATACATGCACACACTAATTCGTAAGATCGAAAGCTGCCCTCTCTCGATTTGGAATTTTATTAAGTTAAAATTAATATGATCATCGCCGTCGTATAATGCATGTTTAAAACAAAAATCCCAACTACTTCGTTCCGGGGAAGAAAAGCCACATGTGCTGAAAATGCATAAGGTACAGCTGGGCAAATCTCGACTGGGGGGCCATTGTAACTAATCCTTTTTTCCATTATTACCTACACTATGGTGTTGAGTTCTACTTACATATTATGTACCTACTACCTACCATAAGTATATAACCGGTGGACACTCTATTTAATAAAGCAAACCTGTATTGCACACTTACCCCCTTATTCATAAACGTACACTAAAGTTGGATGGTGATAAGCAATAATGTGTCAACCCACACGCCAACCATTTTGAGAAAATGGCGTCTAAAGATTTTTTCTCATTTTTTTGTGTTTCTCTTAAAAAAAATTGTTTTTTATATAGATTGTTGTGTTTTTCAGCTATAATACGTTCAGTAGTAGTGATTATTGTAGCTTAATTTCAAAACAAACTTCAATTTGACGAAATAATGCCCTTTTTAGGGTTCCGTAGCCAAAATGGCAAAAACGGAACCCTTATAGTTTCGTCATGTCCGTCTGTCCGTCTGTCCGTCTGTCCGTCTGTCACAGCCGATTTACTCGGAAACTATAAGTACTACAGTGATGAAATTTGATGGGAATATGTGTTGTATGAACCGCTACAAAATTATGACACTAAATAGTAAAAAAAATTGGGGGTGGGGCCCCCATACATGTAACTGAGGGATGAAAATTTTTTTTTCGATGTACATACCCGTGTGGGGTATCAATGGAAAGGTCTTTTAAAATGATATAAAGTTTTCTAAAAAACATTTTTCTTAAAGTGAACGGTTTTTGAGATATCAGCTCTCAAAGTCGTAAAAAGTATGTCCCCCCCCCCTCTATTTTTATAACTACGGGGTATAAAATTCTAAAAAAAATAGAGGTGATGCATGCTAATTAACTCTTTCAACGATTTTTGGTTTGATCAAAGTATCTCTTATAGTTTTTGAGATAGGTTGATTTAACTGTAATTTTGGCAGGTGTATAAATTGACATAATAAGTTTATTATATTTGCTGCTACGGAACCCTTTGTGCGCGAGCCCGACTCGCACTTGGCCGGTTTTCTTTTATTGCGAATTGTTCGACGACGTCAAACTTTTTCAAGACTGTGTTATGATACTTAACCCACTTTTGCTAATTGTTTAAAAATATCTATGAGTCTTAAATAAACATGTTAAAGCACATAAATTGTTATTGTAAAATACTCTACCTATGTATATTTTTAACTTTATAAGTGTTAAGTAACATATCAGTCAAGGTCACTTATGTTATTAGGTATAAATAATAAAATAATAATAAATATTATATGACATTCTTACACAGATTGACTGAGACCCACGGTAAGCTCAAGAAGGCTTGTGTTGTGGGTACTTAGGCAACGATATATATAATATATAAATACTTATATACATAGAAAACATCCATGACTCAGGAACAAATATCTGTGCTCATCACACAAATAAATGCCCTTACCGGGATTCGAACCCGGGACCGCGGCGTAGCAGGCAGGGTCACTACCGACTGCGCCAGACCGGTCGTCATGTAGGAATAAATACATTATTTATTAATCAAACCTTTTAATGATTTTTCTACTCCCGAACTGTTATTCGTCATTTACAGGATTGTGCGTATCGAAAAAACTGAAAACGCATTGTTTGGTTCTGTAATCATGGCAACGCATTGCATTAACGATACTGCGTGCGTGCGCGGGAAGGCTTTGGGCAGCTGTAGGCCTAGCACATGATGGCCGCGGGAGTATGTCGCCGCGAGATAGATGCCACGTCTTCTTCTAACTGTATTAATGACATAAGGACGGGTAGTCTATCATGTGCTAGGCCTACTGAGCTGACAGTGCAAACCTTTGCAATACAGGAAACAGTGTGAATTTCGCGAGAATTATTTAAAAAAACTATTAAAAACTAAGTGCATGGTCGTTGTAAAAGTATTGTATGCAATGGTGTTTAACTGACTCCAAAATACTCGTGGAAAGTACGCCACTCATATTTCTTGACCTCCTTTAAACGCCTGTTGAATAAAATACTATAAATTAACTATTAGAGTAATGATCATTTCTAGACACATATTTAAATTATCTGTGCTTTTTCAACAAAAAATCGTTACAAAAACCAAATAATCATCTTTAAAAAAAACAAACTACTTATCTAAAATATACAACAAAATATTTTTTTACGCTAAGAAATAGACTAAGTCATTTAAATTATGAATAACTCATGACTTGTACAAGAACAAAACCTAAAATATCTTTAACAAAATAATAAACTACCATTCAGTAAGTATTCAAAAATCAAACAATATTTTTATGCATACATTAACACGTCTTAATGTAATTAGTAATTATAAAAAAATAGTAGCTTATATTAGATTTTTATATAAACACGTACTTGTAAAAAATGTTTGCAAATTATAATAACGAATATGTATATTCATGACTTAAAATGTTCAATTTCGTACTGAATTTACCATTCATGTGCAAACATATACAATGGACTAAGTCATAACTTATTCAAACATAAATTAATATGAACAGTTATATTTTACAATATAGTGTCATGGTACTTACACCAAAAACGAACAATTTATGACCCGAATATAATTTAACAATAATGACTTATGTTTTATAACACGGGTCGTAGCATAAAACAACGAATAAAATATCATTTTGCAATAATCATTCAAGTCTCATAGTGGGTAACTATGTCATTTTTTGCGTTTTGCAAGAATGAGTCAAGTGTAAAAAAATCGTTGAGTCAACCCTCATAACACATTATTGTAATTTAAATATGTCTTCTGCCAATTACTATAATAAGTTAAGGTTCTTGACACATTAATGCAAAACAGGCAACACACGATATAGGATTTGTGTTAACCTATTTTTTTACTTTTGGGATAGTAAAAATTTTCAAAATGAAAAGGTCATTTTTGCAAATAGAAGTTTAAAAATCCAGCTATAACATGGCATTAAAATCTCATTTTTTTAGTTTTTGTGGGTTGACACATTATTGCTTATCACCATCCAGTTATCAAGCCGATAAAGTTCGTTTGTCCCTATCTATCACACCAATATATCGGAAAGGGACAAACGAACTTTATCGGCTTGATAACTTTAGTGTACGTTTATGAATAAGGGGGTATAGGTATCGAGGGCTTGTCTCTTGAGATATGTATCGGCACTAGCTTGCTTCGTCGAGTGGAGGTGACGCGTTGGACATTGAACCGACTATAATTATCTCGTCTATTCATAACTGTTTGTTTGTTTCCTCTATCTGCAGTCGAGATGACTGCTGATTTTGTATGTTGCATAATATTCATGTTTATATTATTACCCGTACCCGCCCAATATATAATCAGAATGGATTTAATTAATTGTTTTTGTTGTTGATATGGGTGGCAAATAAAAATAATATGCAAAGGTGACGGATGTTGTACGTAATGGTTACTAAGTAAATATGTTTGCTTCGGAATAATCGCGTAGGTACCCAGTCAGGTACGTTTCCCTGAATATAAGATATATGAAATTCATGATAGGTATGTCTGTGTCTGCCGACGCTTAACGTCTGCAAAAACCGTACTTACGCCGTGTCTTGCGTGGGCGACGGTCGCGCGACCGTCGCGCGACCATCGCCGTCGCGTCTCATACTTCCATATCGATAAAGTTTGATTTCGTATGCGTCGCATCGCCGTCGCGCGACCATCGCGCGACCGTCGCCCAAGCAAGCCACGGCGTTAGGTACGTAACATTTTCTGTAACCATTGCTTATTTTCGTTGCCTAGCTAGGACTAGCAAAGTTCATTTTAAAATAGTTCAAGAAGTTTTACAAATGAATTTTTTTTAATAATTTTAAAAGTTACGAACGAAAACCACCAAATACAAACATTAAGCAACAATAGTGGTACATAAGTAATAATAATATAAAGTATATTGTAATAGTTATGTTGGATCATGCAATTTATGCAACTTTATCAATAAAGTCTGTAACAGAAGCCAAAACGTCTTCGAAATACTTCAACCTGTTTTCCTTGAACATTGTATCGTCGCTCGCGTTGTTTTTTTTCACTGATAATGGTTTGCAAAAACTTAATTGGTCGCATACCCAGCGGGCTCATTTTGGCAAATACCTACCTACTATGGCGTCCGTGGCATTCTTAAATTCATTGAAAAAAGTTAGACACAGCGCACCTATTCTGATTCTTTTGTGTATGCCTTTCGTAAAAACTGACCTTTTTTTACTAATTTTTGGGATTTGGTTCTATTTGCTCTATTTGGACAAATAAAGGAAGCTCTTTAGAAGACAAAACGGGGCAGTTGAGCATAATTTTTCATCAGCATCATCATCATCATCATCCTCTTGCCTTTGTCCTAGTCACTTGGGATCGGCGCAGCATGTCTTCTCGTTCCATACATCTCTATCACCCGACATTTAATCAACTTGCTTTCGTTTATTTAGTTTAAGTCAATTTTGATTCTTATACACCGTGTTTTTATTGAACTCCGTTAACTTCCCCATATAATAGTTAGGTAGGTGAAAAATACCATATACCTGCGATAGATGTTAGTTCAATAGCTGTTAAGAAACGGGCTTTGTGTGTTCGATATGCGATTGATATGTCATAGTTTTAACACTCACTTAGTGTGAGTTAATTGTAAAGCCCGTTTCTCAACACCTATTGAAGTTAACATCTATCGCAGGTGTATGGTTTTTAGGTTTTTTTTTTTAGAAAAAATACAAATTTAAGAAAACGAACTATGCCATTCTGTTTCCTATAATAGACCTAACTATATGCCGAAGTTAACGGAATTCAATAAAAACACGGTGTATCTATTCTATATATGTAATTCTTAACTATTATGCACTCATGTGTAGTGATATACATGTTAAACCTGCCTACTTTCGACGTCCTTCCTTTTGCCAATAAATAATGAATGCTATTCATAGATAACCGACCCAACCATGTGTAGTGATATCCATACTAATATTATAAATGGGAAAGTGTATGTGTCTGTTTGTTTGTCCGTCTTTCACGGCAAAACGGAGCGACGAATTGACGTGATTTTTTAAGTGGAGATAGCTGAAGAGATGGAGAGTGGCATAGGCTACTTTTTGTCTCTTTCTAACGCGAGCGAAGCCGCGGGCAAAAGCTAGTATGTACATGTTTAATCTACTTTCGACGTCCTCCCTTTTGCCAATAAATGATGAATGCCACTCATAGATAACTAAACCAACAACAGCATAAGAAAGTTCGTTCCACTTGAATAGCCGGGCCCCTCTAATCCAATTCTCGTTCATTATGCTGCCCGCATAAACCAAAGCACTCCCTCCGGACTGCACATTGGACTTGCATTGGAATGCAGTTGCTGGGCACTGACACCACACGGTAGAGAGAGCATATCAGTGTGCGTAGCCGAATGCACAAACGCTCACGATAATATCTCTTTCTAAGTTATATCTCTATCGCTCTTGCGTATTGGCGCTACAGCGCCAGACTACATTTTTGCGGCGTTTCGGAGGCGTTTCGTGTCGCAGAAATGCCATTCGGCTACGCCCTCAGGCCCCGACGGCCCCGTAGCCGAATGGCATTTCTGGCATTTCTGTGCGACGCCAAACGCCTCCGAAACGCCCCAGAAATGTAGTTTGGCGCTGTTGCGCAATGCATTCGAGTAAGCACACTGGGGTATTGGGTAACTGCCGCTAGTCAATCGTCACAAAAGTGTATTTCAATGTTGAAGTCACACTCCATATAGGTATTTTATCAAATCTTATTTCATTTTCTTCCTTTGCAATCTCCTGTTTAAGAGCCATACGGTTACGGACTTCAGGCTTTAAACACAGCCGCGCGGAATAATGTCCTCGGGTTATGTTCAAAAAATTTTGAGGCTTGATTTTCGTCTTGGTCCGGATGATATTTTTCCCTGGATAATGAGTTAATATTTTTAGTTCCGCGTGATATGATATAACCACGATATTATAAAAACCTTAATCTTTATCTATTTACTAACTGCAGCACTCTTTCGTTAATTATTCTAGTCGTCCATGTTACTCTCAAAATTCTTCTTCCTCGGTTCCTCATGGCTGAGGGTCGCGACCACATGAGGTCGTTATTTTGCTCACTAAAGCTCTCCATTTCGTACGGTCTTCTGCAGTCCTAATAATAGGCGCCTGTGTTAATCCCTGGCAGGCCTTCTTAACGCTGTCCACCCAGCGGGTTGGTGGATGGCCACTAAACTTCCCCGTCCTCCATCCACCATGCCAACCATACTTAATGCGTTTCTCAAGGTTTTCTGGCCCCCGTCTGGCCACGTGTCCAAAGTAGTAAAGGATTCACTGGAGCATTAAAATCTTATTTTTCGTCATTAAGTCCATAGAACGTGCTACTCGCGTGATTTTATTGCACTATCTATGAGTGGTAGTCTCTATGTGCAGTAGAACGGTATAACAAAATCTTGATATTAGTCTACTCTGAAATGGATCGTATTCACCTATAAGTAAAGAGCTAATTTCAAGTATTGCACATGATTGCGCTAACGCTTCAGATGAAATATTAGCACTCAGAGTAATTCCGGTCGACGAGACCACAACTGACAATGAAATATTGTATTTGATTTTCACACAGTGCACAGTTTGCCCGTCAAATACAACACTACATACTGTGACACTACTTGCTGAAATTTAGCTTTACTGTATTAGTATTACCAGAAAATAGATAACAAATAGGTATATACCTACATAATAAATGAGGACTGTCTTTTCAAAAGGACTTATTTCTATAAGTCAACAAGGTTTATTTGTCTAGGAAGACATAGATAAATATAACCTCTGTTGACTTATAGAAATAAGTCCTTTTGAAAAGACAGTCCTCAAATGTCCTATTGGCAACGTGCATGATAGAATGGCGCTGATTGTCACAAAATGGACATGTCCAACATTCATGCCAGCGGCAGCCGTTGGAAGATTGGAACTATGGCACCGTCACCGTGGGCACCATACAACCTATCATGGAAAATCCCACAAAATGAGGGCAGAACCCGTCATGCACGTAGCGAATAAAACAGTCTTAATGAAGTAAAATTATAGTTTTAAGAGAAAAGAGAATAAAAATTATAGTTTTAAGAGAAAAGAGAATAATAATTATATTATTCGAAACGAAAATGTTCTAGAATACTACTACAGAAGCAAAAAACGGTAATAATATATTGGTCGACGTCTAAAACTTTGTTCAAAACAACATGTTAGCTCCGCTAATATTTAATGTCAACGAAGACACAAATAGAAGCAGAATAAGTGTGGCTTTGGCAAATATAGGCTTGTTGAAAAGATTATCGGATTATGAAGCCTGATGTTGTATTAAACATTCGTGCCGTTTGCAAACACAATCAGAAGTCCATAATAGGTAGGGAATCCATTTAGGGACATTTTGCGAATACGCGGACATCACATGAGACTATTATCTTTTATAGCTAAACTTTATTTAGTATGTTGATATGGTTCATACATCATGATCACTGATGCAAATTGGAAAGTCTTCCAAGATGCTAACGAGGCATACGAAAGAAATTTCAAAGAAAATAAAATATCAAACGTAGAAACACTCAAAGACTCGATCACTTGAGTTTTTGAGGGTATTTGAGATGACTGAAAAAAAAATTGGCTCGTAACAAGTAGAAGGAATTCGCACACGAGGCAAACAGCAAGATGAATTAAATTAGCTACCCAGCTCGACTAGGATGTGTGCATTGATCGTATTACTGACATATATGAGTACTTGTTTGCACATTATGTATAAACAATCTCTGATCTACCCGACCACAGCGGGTCACGCGCTGTGGGTGGCCTTCATTATTGTTCGGATGCTGTCTGAATTACGGTGTTTTCACTTTGTCATTGTATGTAATCCCATCATTGCTAATGTATTTAGGTGTGTACACTTCCTTTTTGTTCTTATCAAATGACACAGTACCCCAAAACAGGACCCCTTCTTACTTTGACCTAGCATTTCGCAGCAGGACACTTCAAAAAAGAGTGTACAAGCTCCTAATGGGTCGGCAACGCGCATGTGACACCCATTGAGTTGTAGGCGTCCATATGTTACGGTAACCGCTTTCCATCAGGCGGACCGTATATCTGTTATACCACCGACGTGGCATTAAAAAAATCAGAAGTAGCCAGACTGGTGTTCAAAATGACCTGCACTCTAAAAATAAGCTGGTGAAATTATTTTCGTGACCTCGTCTTCTATGCTGCTGCTGAATGCAAAACGCAATTTTTTGAAGATCTTTTAGTTATTGTACTACTGTAGGTACCTATCTATATGTTTTGTACATACTATCCAACTACCAAACTAAATAAATAGGTAGTTAAGTAAAAAAACTGGAAGGTACCTTATGCTGTAGCCGCCTTAAATCAACTGGATATGAATGTTTTAGTTCTCTTCATTATCAATTCACGCGCCAGCTCTTGACCTTGCGTTAAATTTTCCATGATATTATTCATATCAACACAAACACAATGCTATATTTATCACTTTATCAGTATCCGTAAACTGTCAAAACCCATAGATAAATGGACACCTAACTGACCTGTCTATGACTAAACCGGCGAGCCCACCTCTTTCTGCAATCTGACATATGTCACTTTCTTAACTAAAATACCTAAAATAGATATCGGCATTTTCTGCAAAGAGTATAATATTATAGTATTAGAATATATAGTATTAGTATTATAATATTATAGTATTTATGTTAATTTAAGAATATGGCTGTCAATCTAAGCTTGTGCCCGTGGGAAGGGAAGAGATACAAACTGGTGTCTTCAAAAAACTTCGATGAATTTATGAAGGGTTTAGGTACGCTTATAATAAAAAACAAGCTCTCAATAATATACGTATTTATCTCAATTATATTAAATTCAAACCCACAGAATCTTTTCATTGATTCGAGCATTAATCTGAGAAAGTTTAGTTCTTTCCCTGTGTGGCTGCAGGGTTAGCGCATGATTGCAGCGAGAGTCTGTCGCGTCGAGATAGATCACAGGTCTTCTAATAGTATTAGAGCAGTTCCCGTCAACTTTGTACATAGCCACGTCAGCAAATTATATTGATCCTATTTTGTTACCAACATTTAGTAATATAAGTCGACTTTCGTAAGATATATACAGGATAATTGTTATAATTAAGAAAATATAGATACTAGAGAACCTTATTAATGACGAAATAAACCTTACTAAAATCTCAATTCATCAAAGAAATCTTGGTAACAAAATAGGAATAATAAAAACAAATTTAACTTTTTCCTTAATTTTTGTACAAACTTTTCAAGAACTGCTGATTAATGACAAGGGTAGTCTATCTCGCGTTAATATACTCTCGCGTCAATCCTGTGCTAAGCCTGGTGGAGGCATAATTCTTATTTGACAGCTCAATAGCTCATAGCTGCCAAATAACCATGAAGATTCCTTTAAAATGTTCCAAAATCCTGCAATATTCTACCTGACTGAACTAATTAGACAACATTACTTCCAGGTGTCGGCCTCATCACCCGCAAGGCCGCCAACGCAGTGACTCCCACCGTGGAGCTCCGCAAGGATGGAGACCAGTACACCCTGGTCACCTCCTCCACCTTCAAGACCACGGAAATGAAGTTCAAGCCTGGAGAGGAGTTTGATGAGGAGCGCGCTGATGGTGTCCAGGTCTGTCTTCAATGTTTCTTATTTAACAGCCTCTTCAGTCTACTGATACTTCAGGTCTACCAGACTATTATAAACCGTGGTGCTCCGCAAGGACTGAGATCAGTACACCCTGGTCACTTCTTCCACCTTCAAGATTTAGTTCAAGCCTGGAGAGGTTTGAAGAGGAGCGCGCTGATGGCGTTCAGGTACGTTTCTCACTCTTGTTCTGCAATCTGCAGTCTACTGATACTGCAAGTGTACTAGATTGTTATAAACCGTGAAGCGACGTAAGGATGGAGACCAGTACACCCTGGTCATCTCGTCCACCTTCAAGACCACGGAAATGAAGTTCAAGCCTGGAGAGGAGTTTGATGAGGAGCGCGCTGATGGTGTCCAGGTCTGTCTTCAATGTTTCTTATTTAACAGCCTCTTCAGTCTACTGATACTTCAGGTCTACCAGACTATTATAAACCGTGGTGCTCCGCGAGGACGGAGATCAGTACACCTTAGTCACTTCTTCCACCTTCAAGATTTAGTTCAAGCCTGGAGAGGTTTGAAGAGGAGAACGCTGATGGCGTTCAGGTACGTTTCTCACTCTTGTTCTGCAATCTGCAGTCTACTGATACTGCAAGTGTACTAGATTGTTATAAACCGTGAAGCGACGTAAGGATGGAGACCAGTACACCCTGGTCATCTCTTCCACCTTCAAGACCACGGAGATGAAGTTCAAGCCTGGAGAGGAGTTTGATGAGGAGCGCGCTGTTGGTGTTCAGCGTGCGTAGTCGAATGTACAAACGCTCATGAGTCATGAAACAAAACGCTCGTAGATCTCTATCGCTCTTGCGTATTGGCGTTGGCGCGACAGAGCCAGACTACCTTTCGCGGCGTTTCGTTTCCTGTCGCAGAAATGCCATTAGGCTACGGCACGTAAATATATATATAATGCTATACGTATACCGAAAATGTATAGAAATCTGGTAACAAAAAATGAAGGTTTCATACAAACAACCTAGGACATTTTGGGAAACCTAGTGGATCTTGCTGAGCATCATGGACTCTATCAGCCTACCAATTTTTATCAAAATCGGAGACGTGATCCAAATGTACAAACTATTCGGGAATTGCTCTCTTACCGAGAATATTTTCGTTTCAGGTGAAGACCGTGTGCTCATTCGAAGGCAACAAGCTGAAGCAGGTGCAGAAGGCCCCCGACGGCCTGGAGGTCACATACTTGCGCGAATTCGGCCCTGAGGAGCTGAAGGCGGTAAGTCCCATATCTTGATCACCGGGTTTTAGGTTCATGATGACGAAGCTGAAGGTTTTATTTGTTTGCTGTTATTGTGTGATGAGCATTTCGTCACTACTTTGAAAAAATCTCGTATCTCACACTGATCCTCAAAGTTAAAACGCAGTAAGTCTATATGCATTCCATACATACTTATTACATTTCTCTTTTCATTGACAGAAGAAGATACAAGTTTTTTCAAAGTAGTGACGATTTGTTCCTGAGTCATGGATATTTTCGATCCCCCTTATCCATAAAAGTTATCAAGCCGATAAAGTTTGTTTAACCCTTTCTATCACACCAATACTTCGGAAAGGGACAAACGAACTTTATCGGCTTGATAACTTTAGAGTACGTTTATGAACAAAGGGGTGTGTATATAAGTATTTGTATATTATATGTATTAATCATTGTCTGAGTACCCACAACACAAGCCTTTTTGAGCTTACCGTAGGACTCGTCAATCTGTGTAAGAATGTCCTATACAAATACATATATTTATTGCTCCCCCACTCCTATCCTATGAAGCGAAGCCTGAATGACCTCACCTGAAGGTGCTAAAATATAATGTATAACTAGACGTTATACTTCTAGTAATAGTTATTTGTTATACAAGGGGGCAAAGTTGTATTTTAACGCCGAGTGTGGAATTGAAAAACGAGCAAGTGAAAGGATTCTATAGTTGAACCACGAGCGAAGCGAGTGGTTCGAGAATAGAATCCTGAACTTGGCGAGTTTTTTAACACACGAGAAGTAAAATACATTTGCACCCGAGTGTAACACAAAACTTTTCCCCTCACTATAGCGAGGAAACTACAACTTCCAGTAGTTCCACAGGTGGTAAATCATCTTAATTACTAGATTCACCTACTTTTATCAATTTTAAAGCAGTTAATTTGACTTTATTCAAGGTCAAATTACTTTACCCACTAGTGGATAAAATGCGCCTTTAATACCAGCTTAAAGGACAAAACACGTGTTTCCGAGCTAGTGAGGGGAAAAAGTAATTTCATCCTTGAATGACTCTCTATCTAAATATAATTCAATACAAATCGATTTATGATCCTGTCCGTGATAACCTGTGACTAAAGGTCATTACAGACACGTCGGGTTGCCACAAGGTGATCACAAGAAGCCAATCGTTATCGCTCTGAGTCTAGAAATAAGATTTGAGTCAAAATGAATATAATGTTAATTCAGGGATAGTACGAGACAAAAGGCCTCTAGACTTGCCTTGCAAGCGAATTCAAGTTACTTTCCCTTTTGATATCTAGGAACATCGCACGACTTTGGCATGTGGCGACACGTCGGGAGAATAAATAAATATTGGGGACACCTTACACAGATCAACTTAGCCCTAAACTAAGCAAAGCTTGTACTGTGGATGCTAAGCGACGATATACATACTTAAACATATAAATACATACTTATATGCATAGAAAACATCCATGACTCAGGAACAAATGTCTGTGCTCATCACACAAATAAATGCCCTTACCGGGATTCGAACCCGGAACCGCGGTTTAGCAGGCAGGGTCACTACCGAGACTGAGCCAGACCGGTCGTCAAAAGACTTTGTGTAAGGTCTGAGTGCACGCTCATATTGTGCATTAAGCGGGGCGGAGTGTGCATGTCAAACAATTGAAGCAAAGCTCATACAAGAGTCCTGAGTCGTCGCTGCATAGCGTGCACACGGCCGAGCCCGCCCCGCCGAACCGAACGCTCCGACGTCCCACTCAGGCCTTACACTTTAGGGACCATCTGAGACGCGGAACGGACGTCAGCGCCACGCCGCCCGAATGTAATTTAAAAGGAAGGACGTAAGACGCGCCACCAGGCGACGCGTCGCTTGGCGCGCGCCGCGTCGCCTGGGGCGCGCCAAGCGACGTCCTTTGCGCGTCCTTCCTATACAATGTACTGAGGAGAGGTTTTTTAAATTACATTCGGGCGGCGTGGCGCTGACGTCTGTTCCGCGTCTCAGGACATGCGTCGCCTATGTGTAGATGGTCCCTAGACATCGTTTCAGACTACCAAGAAAACATAAACATCCAATAAAAAAAAATGTTTATACATTTTCTTATCTCTTTCACAGGTCATGAACGTGAAGGACGTCACCTGCACCAGGGTCTACAAAGTACAATAAGAAAACCACTCAAGACTGCAGGGCAGCGCCCTATTTTTGTCCTATTACATATAGCACAACTATTTTATAAAGTTAAATTATGTTACTATACTCCCACAACTAAATGACTGCTCAAAGAAGGCGGCCAATCGCAATGCAACAGCTGATAGGATTGACCAATGAGCGCTAAAGAAATCGACCAATCAGATGCGCCAGCTAATATTTTTAACCAATGAGCGCTCGCTGCTGACTTCACGCTTCACATCAGTTACAACGATTATTTTTAAATTTAAACGGCAGTCCTTTACTTGTAGAGTTTAAACGAGTATATTATTCTGTCAAACCTGTGTCAAACATATTGACACTGCTTGTGAACTCAAATGTTTATTTTTATATGATTTGAATGAGTGTTTGCCAAAGTTAGGTTAACCCTGTACTACGCGGTGATGCGGACCTACTTGCGTATGTTTGCATAAGCTATGGCGTGCTAAATAAACTCGTTTTTATATAATTGACGTTTTATTTACTTATCCCCTTATTCAGAAGAAGTTACGGGATTCTATTTTAGTTTATGTTTTATCCCTTTCTCGCAAATACATGGTAAGTAAGAATGAAATAGTCGACACCGTTCCAAGTTACAAATTTTAAATATAATGTATATAAGGTTCAAAATAGGATGAGAAATATGGGACATTTTTTCAAATTTGTCCACCCCGCTTTGTAACATGGGTATTTTTTTTCGCGATTCATATTCAGAATCGCGAGGTCTTTCGATCCTGATAGCGGCAACCCACACACAGGCGACGTAAGTCGTAAGACATGGAACGGACGCCCACGCCGCGTCGCTTGAGTGTTTGCGTGGGGCCGCGTCGCTTGAGGCGCGTCTTGCGTAATTCCTAGGTATACAAAATGTACTGAGGAGACGTTTTTTTAAGTTACACTCGGGCTGGGAGGCGCTGGCGTCCTTTCCGCGTAATTTACTGCTTGCGTCCCTTCTGTGTATTTTCACGCCATAGGAGAATAAAAATGTACCACGACTTCTATACATTTTTCAAACCTTCATTCCGTTACCGCTATACAAAATGTACATGAAAAAATGGTAACGGAATGGGAAAAACCTTGGGACACTTGTGTCACAGACAAACACGGGGCGAGGAGCGAGCAGACCAACGGACCAATTAGCGCTACACTGTTGCTATACTGCGCCAGACAGCTGACCGTAGAAAATGGAGACAGGCACTTGACAGGCTTAAGGCCGACAGTCCACTATCATATATTTATCATAGAAATATGATCATAGGTCTGTACTTCCCTTTTTCTCCAACGTGAAGAAAAAGGACGGTTGTTGTTGCCTATGATCATAATTCTAAACATAATATGATAGTGGACTATCGGCCTATTAAGAGTAGTCACAATCCTCAGTATGTAATGTTGGAGCGATGCAATGGAGAGAAGAATAAAAAAAACATTCATTCGAATTGAGAACCTCCTCCTTTTTTTGAAGTCGGTTAAAAATAGCAGCAGTGTTTACAAAGTTGTTACCAAAGAGGATCGAGTATTTAGAGTTACTGTCGAAGTAAAATGTGTAATCACAGTGCATAGACTGCCATCTCTTGACACAGGCTTAAAACTTTTGAACCTCAGTTTTGACAATTTGGCCCATGTTGTTAGCTTGATATGTGTTAAAATGTCAAATTAATATTTGACATTTTAACACATATCAAGCTAACAACATGGGCCAAATTGTCAAAATTAGCGCCATCTAGCTGAGCGTACTCCAAAGGTGTAATGCCGTCTAGGCCACCGTACCTTTTTCTGTATGGTACAGAGGTATGTTTTTTTCTTACTTTGATAGTCTATACGGAGTTATATATGGCTTTGGTTGTTACAAATCGTACCGCCATCTGTGCCGTCATTTATAAACCATTATTATAGTAACTTTACCCTTTATCTACTGGACAATAGATGTCGCTGTTGAAGCTACAGTGATTACATTATCCCTATTCGTCACTAGATGGCGCTTTAAGCAGAGGCGTTTTTTAGTGGTTTACTATTAATACTTTTAAATTATTATTTTTTAATTTTTTACTATTTTTAGAGGAAAATATAGAATATTAAAATAAGATTATTTTTTATTTATTACAAAACTAAGATACTTTTATTATTTATCATGAAAAACCATAATACTGCAAAAGAATACAAGTCTTGTTAATAAGTTCTATTGCTTATTTTAGTTCACTTCTTAATTTGGCTGTATTATAATGTGTACTACGGTTTTGCTGCGGCCGGTGCTGGAATCGGCCGTGTTGCCTGCAGTTCGTATGCTATGATTAGTTTATTTGTGCCTTGAATAGGACTGCTTGTGTTCGGGCGCATTGCATAGAACGCGATTATTATCGACATCTGTCAAATCTTCAATTTTACGTGTTTTGTGGTAGAGATGGTGGATTTTTAATTGTTTTACTGTGCCGGTGCGAATTTACTCAGTGTTCAGTTAAACTAAGCCTTATAATGTTTGGAATTTGTGATTCTGTGTTTTGTGTATAGCAGGCTCGTAGCCAAAGTGGCGTTTGTGGATTGAGGATCACACACTTGCTTATTTGGATTAAAAATACTCACAAGTAAGTAAATATTTACTCAGCATCGTAACGCTATGTTCTACTCTAAACAGAGTACTATTTTACGGAGCAGCTTGCTGCAGGCTAGTCAATTTATTGTTCTTCTGCGGCTAAAACTAGTCAGTTTAGGAACTGTCCATACGCCCATTGGTATTTGTTGTTTTATGCACTTAAATGCATTCCTGCATTCCAAGTTGGTTCTCGGTTTCGTAATACTTAACTTAAGGTTATTTTTAAGTGTTTGTTTATAAGAACGAGTAATATTAGTGTAATTAATTAATGATAATGAAATGTTTACTATAATAAACAAACTTTTAATTTATAAGACAGGTTCAATTAATTATTCAATCAAGTAATACAGCTAGCAGTGATAAGAAAGTAAATAGCAAACATACCGAACATATAACAATAGTTTATAATTGCTTAAATAATAATGATTTAAACACATCACAATAGTAGACATATTATGTTCATGTAGGTGTCATTAAACTTATGTACTACCTGCCATACATAATTTTTCCTCTGAACTGCCCACAGAGTCCCACATCCAGTACATTTTTAGGAATATTTAGTTGTAGGTTGCAAATAATTGTATAGCTGACAAATGCTACAGCTAAGTATATTTTCATGTTTTCGTACCTACTTTATTCTGCTTCAATGCTTGGCTTCAAGGTTGCTTATTTCTTTAATTTTTGTAGTGGCTTACATCACTTACATGATATTGAATGGGCCACAATACTTTAGAATGACTTACTATATTAGTTCCTAAGTTGTGCTGAATTTGAAGAATTAATTTAGAAATTGAATGTTTAGTTTATGAAAGCTAATTTTGTGTACAAACTGATGTCTCTGGCGGCAGTTTATTATATCCTTTAATTTATCCTTTAAATGTATAACTATGTGTTTTTTCTATGACATTGGTACCTATGTGAGTAGTATTTTAACAAGGAAAATCCATACTAAAGTATAGTAAACAACTATAAGTCAGATACAATATCATTTCTATTTATCAAAAAAATTAGACAATTTGACCAGGATCACCGGTGAAGAAGGTGCTTCCGATACTAACATTATTTCCTTTTAATATCATCTTATGCTATAGAAATATTGATGACAAAATACTTATAATCTTCTTATTTGTACATTCATTACTTAAAGGAAAATTCAAGCTTTGTTTAAACCAATGCACAGTTTACTTGTATCAGTAGATAGTATAAACATATAGGTATGGTATACTGGGGTACTTTTAGAAATAGTCTTCTTCCCACCCTTATCTCGGGATCTCATATGATATCGCCACAAGATGTTTTTCTCTTCCATTTTCTTCTATATTTCGACATTTAAGTGCTCTCTCATGTCTTCTTTCACTTATTCTTGCCAATCCACAAACATTCATCTCTTATCACATGTCTATACCACACTAACCCACAACTCCTCATTTTGTCCATAATCTTTGCTACTGCCAAAATTCACATACCCATTACATAGTCACACATGTCACAACACATACAGGGTTAGCACATGATTAGTACGACATAGATCACGCTCTTCTTATTGTATAATGACGAAAGGACGAATAGTTGACAAAATCTCGCCCCAATCATGTGCTAGACCTGTTGGTGTGATTCCTAGTGTATTGTTTCGGTTGATATTCAAACGTGAGGTTAGTGCCTTCTCATGTGTATGCTTATGTTAAAAAATTTGCTCTTTGAACTCCATTCACCCTTGATCAAACATCGATAGATTTCGTTGAACCTTCCCACCTTCTTGAAATCCTAAATAATAAATATCCCTACAGGACTAAGAAATTTTACCAAAACACATTGGCAGCGGCATGGACAAAGCCAAATCAATCGAAAACGGGCTTTATTAAGTAGATATGAAAGTGCATTTTACGTGAATGCGTGTTTCCCGGCGGAGGGGCCGGGCTCAATCGATAGAGGGCCCCAGGCCGTCAGCTGAGCCGTCTGGGTGAGGGCATAATTACTTGTGATAACTCCGTTTTTACTGCAAATACGAGGTCGCAGTTAAGTTCGGGAGGTCATTGAAGGGGCGTATTTATCGTATATTCTACAGCACGGGAAGCATGGTCGCGCGATAGACGATAAAATATCAGGCCGTCCCTATCGCACTTACAAATAGTGCGATAGGGACGCCCTGCTATTTTATCGTCTATCGCGCGACCATGCTTCCCGTGCTGATCTGGTAGGTTAAACTTTTTTCGCGGACCTATCCTTTTTGCAGGAGGTAAAACAAGAGCATCTAGTTAGCTACCGTCCGTCATTAACACAATTAGAAAAAGACGTGTGATCTATGTCGCGGCGAGATACTGTAATAATAATAATCATGTGTTGGCCCTGCTGATCACGGATACAGAGACTGCATGCAGAATTGCAGAACCGTGACTGTTTGTCTCGTTATGTTATTCTTCAGAAGGCCTGCCTCCAACATCGAAAAATCGAATCTTTATTTGCCTTTCTGTCGCTCTTTCGATACAGTTTTCGATTCTAGGCAGTGTTTACTGCGGGGCATTTCAATTCTTCATCTCCAGGTTAAAACATCCCTATTCTAGACAAAAAGATAGCCTACTTATTCCTGCATTTTTTTATGATGACACGCTATACTTATCAAAATCTAAAAGTTTGATAACTTGATAAGAAGTCCTTGAACTTCATGTCCTTAACCTATGTCTACGAGAGATAAACTATTTCATCCCTCTGTTCTAGACTTTCAGTCTACTGCGAGGCATTTTAGATGTACAAATAAAAGGGCTTACGAGTTTTAATTATTTTTGAATATCGAGAGTATATACATAGTTATTATATACCTACATAATCCCCTCTATAAGTCCTCTATATGCAGACTATTTTGCTTTCATCATAGCTAGCCCTGAATAGGGGTGGAATAACTTTATAAGCGCGTTGTTAAACTCTACTAACCCTTGAATGGAATATGTTATGAGAGAACCTCTAACTCCCATAGCTAGTTAGCTATACCTATACACATACGTAGTTATAGCTACCTGTTCTCAGTGCCAAGTCGCCAACTCTACGATCCCCACCGTATAAACTAGGGCTCTGGATATTCGTTACTACCCGCCGATCCGTGCGTCCGGCCCCTTAGCCCCGGCGGTGCTAAGCGTCCGAACTACCCGAACCCGCCGAAGTCCGTTCCCGTGTAGTGCCGTTCGCGCGTGTAGTGCCGAATCGGCGTTCGGGGCCGGACGGCCGGACGCACGGACTTCGGCACCGTTCGGGTATTGAACACACGAGGCGGCCGGCGGACCGATCGACTTATTGCCGTGCCGGTTTGTATTTAAAAAATTGGTGAATTTTAAAATTTATGTTAATATAGCGAACGAATACGAATTGGTTTTATACATACTCATTTTATTTGAGTCAATAACGTGTTAATTATATTTTTTTCACTTATTCCCGTTACGTTATAGGCTATACAAATATTACAAACGTATTCTTATAGGTCCATAATTTCGCCAGGCACACTAGTCTACTGGTTTTTTTTTTCAATAAAGTTGCTTAAGGCAATTGCGAGTTTAATGGACTTTATTTGTCTCTAGGTTAACTAATAGAAGGGTATTGGTTTGTGTGAAAAATACTATATTAGTTCTATTACTTGATTGTTTTATGATGTTCATGGTGCCTTACTAACTACCTATAGGGACCATACCACCTATAGGTACTTACTATATGTACAGATGCTGACAAATATACTTCAAAATATTGTCTTCGGTTACCGCGACAGTTTATTATAGTTATATCTATGTCTCATAGCTTTAAAATAAATAAATAAATATTGGGGACATTACACAGATCGACTTAGCCCCAAACTAAGCGAAGCTTGGACTATGGGTGCTGCGCGACGATATACTTACTTAAATAGATAAATACATAACTATAGAAACGGATTATATCGCGTATACTAAATGAAATGTATTTGAACTATCGAGTTATTAGTTTTTATCTAAGAAGTTAGTAGAATTAACGTCGCATGAGAAGACAAAGGTAATAATGACTTGTGGGCGGCACAATAACCAATACCCGTGGTGATTTTTACTGATAATAATGACACTCAAACCTCACACTTAGGGCTGCCATCTCGAATTTCGCCAAACCCGGACAAAGATACAAAAAACCCGGACATTTGGCGTAAATCGCATTTTTTCCCCGGACAAGTCAGAATTTATTTTTAAAAAACATGACCTTTCATTTTCATCCATTTATTTTTTTAATTTCACACAATGTGTAATTTGGGCATTTTCGCGAGAAGAAACACCAAAAAAATTTTTTTAAGGTAGGTAAATTTTATGTTTTTCCTACTCAGAATAACGAGCCCTTTCTATCTAGGGCAAAAAACAGGAGACAAAAAAAGTAGTCACAAAATTTTCTATTCTTTTGCGTACTTTCCACTTTGTAATCGCTGTACAAAGTGTTTGAAAAATGGTAACGAAGTGGAAGAATTAAATTTGGGACGCTTTTTTTTACCTAGTAGGATCGAAAGGGCTCGTTGATTCTGAGTAGGGAAAACGTGAAATTTACCTATTTTACAAAAAACAGTTTTAGAATCTTTTTCGCGAAAATGCACATTTGCAATAACAATAACAAAAACAAAAAAAAATCTTACAAAAAAAAAAAATTTGTCTTTTTTTAGGTTACTAAGTTACTAGGTCAAATTAGAAAGAGCTCAAATTGCACATAATTATCAAAACTATTTCTTATAATTTTTTTGTTGAAGAAAAAAAAAAGAGTTTTGAAGGAAAATGTTTAAAAAGTACCGTTTTTCCCCCGGCCCCCTTATCTCCGAAGTTTACCAACGAAAAATTGTAAACATTTTACGAAACATTGGCTTTATGCTAAATATTACAGGAAAAATTAAATCGAGTGTGTATCTTGGAAACTGTTTTTTAATTGACAAAAAACTTTTCAATTTCAACTTTCAATTTTACCACCCTTGCATATACATATTATACATCCATATCATATTTCAAAATTATACGAGATTTTACCTAAAATATTATCTTTCAAATAAAATAAAAACTGTCGAAATCGGTTAAGATCAGAAGAATTATCCCTGAAAAACCATCACACAAATTAGAGAATTCACCGAGAGGTATAGTATGTACACAATTATGCTCATTAGTACCTATACTTCTAGACAGGTCATTAGAGTTACATATATGAACCGAGTTTTTTTAACCATTGAACGTTTGTACGAATACGGAACCCTCGGTGGGCGAGTCCGAGTCGCATTTGGCCGGTTTTTTATTATGTAAACGGATATTAGTTAATCAGCCAACTTAAATTCGCTGATAAATACTTAAATTCAATGAGTTGCCCCCTTACGTGAAAAGTGTCCGGGTTTTCCCCGGACACTTCTTGTTTCCCCGCCCGGACGGACCCCGGACGGCTTCCAAACTAGGACAAATCCGGGGAAACCCGGACGGATGGCAGCCCTACTCACACTCGGCTTCCCTTTGACATAGACAAACCTTTTGTTTGAAAAGTTCTAGATGTAGCCGCGCTGTTTTACAAATACCTAGTTAAGAATGGTATATTTTTTTGTTATTTTGGAGGGAACCACCTTGAAGTGAATATGTATCCATAGTCCTGGTTCTTAACTTGAGCTAGTCGGATAGGGTGTGACAAAAAGCATGAGACTTGACATGTATATAGGTAACTTACAAACACAACAGAAAAAAATAGAAGTACGCAGACGCCGAGGTGTCAATGTTTCCCCTCTTTTCCCTCATTTTTATATCACTATTTTCAGGTTTTTTATATTGTTATGAAAACCGTGAAAGCTATAATCACGATATTTAGGAATAGTTTATTCTCCATAAAATTTTCTACAATACTGTCTTTTAAAGTAGGTGTCTTTTAAGGTGGGTAGGTAGGCTTTAACTCATCATTTTCAAATTATGCTTAAGTCCCCCGCATAATATTTGTTTTTAACTACTAGTGGGATGAGTAGGGGTAGCACTATCGACTGTTAGTAGTATACTTTAAATGGAAGTATTGTAGAAGACTCCTCGGCGTGTTTCTACTTCTATTTATTCTTATGAACGTCAAAGCTATGAGCATACCAAGTTTCATGCTTTCTGACATCATACTAATTTAGGCCACTGAAAACGCGTGCTCTATGTAATAATGCCTAAAATGTAAAGCATAGAAAAAATCGAGTAGTTAAAATTTGTCTCCCAGTTACAATTGCTCCGCTGTCCCTTTTTCATTTTAGTTATTAAGGTTTTATCATTTTTGGTTGTTTAAACTGATTTTCATATTCGCTTGAACCAAGAACGCGAACGATCATCAAGCATCACTATATTCACTATACGTCGAGAACGGATCGGACCCGCGGGTTTTTAGAGTCCGTCGATCCGGACACACGGACTACACGGGTACCCGGACCTTAATTACACGGCCCCTAATTACCCGTTCCAAACGGGCCAGAAATCCGGATTCGTGTAACACGGGAACGGATACCCGGCAACGGGTACACGAAACACGGACGTGACCGGGAGCCCTAGTATAAACACTTCTTGTAAGCAAGCTACGCAAAATTCACAAAATTGTAGCCACTATGAGCCAAGTAAGTAAGAAACACATTACATGTACCTAATACGAGTAAAACCAACATGAAAACGTGTACTTAGCTCAAAAGTCTCAGAACCTTTGATTATTTTATACCTATTTCTTCTAACCAACAAGGAAGACCTTCCATATTTTCCGTTGACGAATTCAGCACCATCTCTCTCTGTCCGCTCTGTTGCTCTTCAGTCAGTGCAAATCCTATCCTGACAATCCAGACAATCTTAGCCTTTGTGACTTTCTTACCTCAACGTAACCTTGACTGGCTAAACGTGCTACATTGGTTTGGTCACGCGTGGACTGGTTGAACCAAAACGAAGGCCACCCATTATTTACAAAGCTTTTATTCTTTTGTTGTGGACACAAATAAAACGACGCGGATTCGCGTAACTCTGTTTCCGAGGAATGTTACCTAATGTTAAGTAAGTAGCGATCTATAGATTATTTTTAAATTTGAAGAAAACAAACGTTTGTTTCTTTACAGTTTGATCCATAGGAGGTGATTATTCTGATCCTCCTACAACCATAAAAGCTGTTGGCATAGCATCACTGCTTGATACTACATAGTAAGTTGTTGACATTTGGTCCCATTTTGTACCCACACCCAGTACCCACAACACAAGTCTTCTTGAGCTTACCGTAGGACTCAGTCAATCTGTGTAAGAAGTCTAGAATATTTATTCGTATAATGCCGATTCTGACACTGGTTGAGGTGACTTGACATGAACGCTCTTCCTCTGACAGCAACGCTCTAGAGCAGTTACTTACCTTGTAGTATGTACCTATTCATGAAACATAATCTACAAGGACAACTAGCTTGATGTACAAAATTATCCCCTAGGGTTTCTTTATTTTCTGAACCGCATACCGGCACGACAAAGTTTCTCTAACTAGAAACGACCATCCGGCAAACAGTTCTAATTATGCGGTTTATGCCTGTCTTTCCACTCCAAATTGCCCACATCTTGTAGTGGTATTCCTGTCAACGCGTAATATTAGCCCATATATGCCCATTGGGTCGTTTTCAATTTCAACCCATTGAATAAAACCCACTCCTACTTAACTACGTATTTCAATTAGTAGAAGAATGAATCTCAAAGAAACAAGATTTAGGATATATGGGTTAGAGATTTTTCAACAGTTATTTTTTAGTGTATAATGTAAGCCTTCGTTATGAATTCGGGAAAGCTGCTTTACCCTTTTTCGTGGCAGCTACAGATTAATTAATCAAGGAATGGATAACAATCAGCTAGTCACCTGTTTCACACCACGCCGTTCCAGTTATCGGACCAGCATGCGTTACAGATTGCATCAATCGCATGATGACGTCAGCGCCTGCAGTCCACTTATCCCAGTCGTACCCGATTTAAGGAAAGTTACCAAGATGAATAGACAGATTTTTATGGTTCTACTGATTTACTGATACCAAGCGATCTATTGAAAGTGACATGCTGATATTGATTTGATACATACATATAATAACCATCGTCAGTAAGGGCTGGTAGAGAAAGATTGTACCTTAACTGCAACATGCATGAAACTAATATAGTTCCTAATGTTCCTATACAAATATTGCATTTGATTTACAGTCCATCCGTATGTCTACTAAATTATCTTTTTCGCTCCACCCCGGTCTGATTGTCGAACCATATGCGTTGCAGATTGCACATACAGTGACGTCACTCGCAGCGCGGTAATCTCATCACGATATCGTTATCCGATTAGTCGATGGGGGGCAGTTCATTCTGTCCCAATAAAATGGATAAGTGTCGAGGAATTGACTTTTTTAACGAGTGTCTATAAGTAGTGATCACTTTCTATAAGGTTTTTAAATGACATCTACCGATATGCTTTTCTTTTTATATTAGCTTAGTTCTGCATGGTTTTATAGAGAAATAACCCGAAAAGTCACTCCTCGTACTCTTCATGGATATATTTATTTAATTTTTGGGATATTTATCTTTTCTCTTCGATTTCTGTCTAATAAGTACGGTACCCAGTAGCTACAAAACAAAAGATATGTACAGCTGTGAGCTGCAAAAGTGCATGGCGATTTTATCAATGACTACATTGATAATTTCTCCATGCTATAATTTCGCAGTTCACTGTACTTTATTAAGTTCAATATGGCATACTTTTTAAATAAGATTGTAACACATATATCATATTTGTTTATTTATACCTATTTGTCGGGCGCGAAAACTCGATCTGCCACCGCTGCAAGTGAAAAACCATAAAAAACGAAAATGATGACATTTAAGAAGCTCTTTAGAAAGTAAAAACGGTTGACCGGCAGATAAGGTAAACCGCGGTAAAGCAATTAGTGTTAACATTTACATTTTATTTTACACATGGTTTACTGAAGATAAGAGTTTCCAAACTGGACGCAAATCGATATTTGACACTTTCTTTAAGTACCTACCAAGAACTGTCTAGATGAGATCAACTTCATTAAAAATTGATGTCCTTTACACTGCGTAAAAATTAGTGTCAATGATATGATATTTCGATGACAAGATCGTTTGTAGCAAAGTGCTCAAGGTTGCGAATTTCGATCCAGGTGCCGTAGCCGAATGGCATTTCTGCGACGCGAAACGAAAACGAAACGTCGCGAAAGGTAGTCTGGCTCTGTCGCGCCAATACACACGAGCGATAGAGATAGATATTTACGAGCGTTTCGTTTCGTGAGCGTTTGTGCCATTCGGCTAATACGCACCCATCAGGTATTCCAGCAACCTTCAAATGAAGGGTCAACTGGCACATACCTTCAGGGCGAGCTCTTTTGCTAGTCAGTGGCCACGAGTAAGCAGAGTAAGCCTAAAATAATTAAAATAAAAAAAAAACCCCGAACACCTTCTCAATCTTTTCATACAACTTTATAAACAGCGCGAACAACATGCACCGTGCATCGCATGCAGGCTAATTGTTAGTAAAACACGAAAAAAGGAAACTAGGTGAATGAATAGATCGCTTAATAGATTTACAATTAGTGTTAGTTCACTGGTGTGCCGTTTTTACAACCGTTGCATAATCTGTAGTCACGAACAATGACTCTAGTGTTCTTTGTTGTTACTTACTCAATGGGTCTGAAAAACTTGAAAACATAAATAGTTAGATAGCTACGTATTGCTTCGGTGGTAATCATTAATTTATTTCAGCCAGCATAGCCCAAGTGACAACCGTTTACTCTCCGAGTATTTTAATTATCTGTCTGTACCGCTTTTCCGTGTTGGTGGGAGTGGTGCGACAGAGCTAAGTAGTTGTCTTTCATTCACCACGGAGCATGAACGATTGATATTTCAGCTAGACCGGCAGGCTGTTTCTAACTTTGTAGGCAAATGTGGTAAATGGGATAGACGTCTTCCACTTTCCCCTAAGGGCAATCTAAACCAGGTCGTATCCAAAACAGTTTTAGACTTTGTTCTTAAACCAGATAATATAAACAGTACACTTGTAAAACAAATGTTTGTTTTTCGGCGTGAATTACTTTCGTTTGTATCTATTGTTTATATGTGGGTTGCTTCACAATAATCTTTGTGTACATACGTGAACGAGGTTGTCTGCTATAGGTTAGAATTTAGTAAAAGAGGCCGGTTAAAAATATGAAGTGTAATACTAATTGTATATCGTGTAGAATAAGGCACCTTTTAGAACCGGAACGTAACAAACAAAATTTAAAAGCATTCTTAATCAAATTGTTACTCAGGTTTTTAGGATACGAAATGCAAGACACCGTTACCAGTGGCGGCTGTAGCAAAACCTAACATTTTTAACATTTAAATTTAACATTTTTAATACTAATTTTCGCAAAGAGATATACGACAGACTAAATCTACCAGAATGAAATGTATTCAAAGTTCACAGGTCGAATTTTCAAGCTCAAATTACAAGCTGGCTTGAATCATATCAACATTCGATTCGCTTGCTTGATCGTCTAATATATTTGACGTCAACTGATCATTCTAAAACCTTTTTCCGACGACATAAGGCTTACGATTAGTCAAAGTGTTGTCCTCGTGCAACACAGTTGCAAGGAAATTGCACTGTTCCGTCATTCAACTTGATGCCAGTCACAATTGCTGAATGATACGGCCATACGGCCCACTGACACTGTTTCTTCTGTGCTGTGATGTCAGGGCGTTCAATACCTTCATCCTTTAGTAGTTTCTTGTGGTGGGACGTTCGATTCAATACTACTACATTCATCCTTTGGGGGTTTTCATGACTAATCGATGGAATTAGGCGTTACTTTGCGGAAGTACATGACGATCAAAACCTAGAAAGTTGCTTTGCTAATCAGCGAATAGTTAGATAACGTGCTATGCTAGTCAATCAGTGTTTTTGATCTTATCTTGGAAGAAGATATTATATTATCTGATTTAGAAAACTATTGGATGGAGGCAGTGCCCATTGACAAGCCAGTCTAAAATAATGAAATCCTAAACAAACGCCATACGAAAATAAATGATACCGATGTGACAGATGCTACAAGAAGTCACGTAGCTCTGACAATTTCCATAAGGTATTGAAGTTTAGATTGTCATTTTTTTATTAAATACTTATGTATTTTTAGTTTTTGCTACCGGACCTCAGGTGATTCAGGCGGCTTCACTTCGGGTTGGACTCTTTTATACAATCGCGGGCCTTGCCTTCAATTATCGGTATTCCTTTTTACGGGCCGTAGTTCAGAAACCCTGTCTTAAATTAGCACTAGTCAAGTTACACATGTTTGCCACAAAAGAGAATAACTGTAGCAAACAAGACTTTCGATTTCCGTTACCATTTACGAACTTCCGACCGACAAAGAAAGTAGCACAGCACGTGTAAGAAACTAAGAACTTGTAGTTCAGATCCATTGGAATGGAATAAATTTTGAAATTAACAACTAATCTTTTACTTGGACATGTAGGTACATGTTACTCTACTTGTATCATATACCTATGTACAGCAACATATCTTGGTATCGATAATTAACTAGGCATCAAGATAAAATTTGTAGAAGCACCAGAAATGTCTGAGGATTCGTGGTGAGAGTTATATTACAATTACTTACGATCCTAAAGAATCACTTTATATCCTTGCTCAGCGCAGTTTTACTGGGACACCTTTTAACAAACACCATATTCTTCCTGGCGTTATCCCAGCACGGTTCATGGGAGCATGGGCTCCGGTTTCACAACTAATCTCATGTTTTGGCGCATCCACTAGTTTTTACGAAAGCGAATGCAATCTGACGTTCCACCCGAAGTGGAACTAGGCCTTATTGGGGTTAGTTCAGTTACCTCACGATATTTTCATTCACCGAAAAGCGAATGGCTAATATCAAATCACATTTCGCACATAAGGTCCGAAAAACTTGTTGGTACCCGTGTTAGAACCCGCGTCCTCTGGACTGCAGACCATGGACTCGATTGAAAATCGCACGGTCTTATCATTAGGTCACTAGCTCTTCACAAGACATATTTACACATCCTTCGCTATTTATTGTCACTTATGTATAATGGAAACCTTATGGTTATTTTATTTTGTAGCTGTTTACGACCAAGCTTGCTGTTCTTTGGCTTAGTCCCAAACGAAGCTACATTCTGCTAAAACACCTAAACTTCATCTCTGACGCTTTAATATACGCTAGCAAATATTGAGTGAACTAAATTTCGTTGCATGCTCTACCTACTATATTAATAAAAGTCAGGTGCACTATTCTCAAATTAATGCGTTTACTATCGAATATGTCAGTGTCAAACGTAATAAGGGTAGGCATAGTTAGGCCATTAGATCATTGTTTATTAACGCCATCCAGTAACACAATTAACAATGCACTTATAACTATTGTTACTCTAATTATCACTACACTACCACAAGACAACTAACACAGTTAATATGGATCCTACTTCACGCAGGAAAAGAGTAATCAGCTAAGTACTTCCATGAACCCACGATGAAGTTGCGTTTCAAATAATTAGAGCAACTGAGTGAGTAATTGATGGTATGTGTTGAAATGGTGTGTGTGTTCTATGCTTCTATGTTGTGTGACTTGTGCGTCATACGCTTTTACTTTACGGTCGCCGGTCAGCGTCAAATATTAGGCACATGTTATGTTCCGCGTTCTGCAAACAATGGCCCTGCCACGAATACCAAAATCCTATCTACCGCTTTTTGGCTCATTTGTTCATTTAAGGCTTTAAGCCCTCCGCTTTTTGTAAGGTAAACTTTTACGTTAGGTCATCAACAAATAGTGTTTTTTATAATATCCGGCGCGGCATTTGAATCAGCTCAACTCATTTCGTCTGTACAAATTTGTCTTTTCTCTTAAAGTTTTCGGCGATAGAATAGTCGTCATCACCTTTCACCGCAGACAGATGAAAAGTAATTATCACAATCTCAATTAGTAGCATTTACATCTTAATTGAGCAAATCACTAACGAACACCCACTGATCTTCAAAAGCAAATACAAGAAAGGTGCGCTCACGTATTAGGAAACACAATAGTCGAAATCTCTTATCTCTATCACTCTTGCCTATAGTGATAGAGAGACCATAATGAAATTTCGTCTGATTCACTCGTAATTCGCTGTGAGTTTTACGACCGTATTCCGAATGCGTAGTTGCGAGACATTGACCTTCTGGGCTCTGAATAGCTATCCTACGTTGTGTAATTGTAAATAATTGTACTGTACACATGGACATGTGGAAGTTGTTAAGCGACTAGTAGTTGAAGTATGAAATAATTGTACTTCTGGTATATACGGTACGGACCGTATTATCTTGTGGTCATGCTTACCTTTTTTATATCAACAAGAGAGAGCATACCGCGAAAGATGTAACTCGAAATTTGCCTAGCTGCCTGTCGAGCTAGATTATCCGAACGATACAGATGTGAAGATAGAAAATTAGATTTTTAGTTTTCGGGGTGCCTACCTTCAGTTTTGCCATATCGTTGTTCGTCAGTTAGACTTTTAGTCCTTTACTTCTGCGTTTTCTGTCGAAGACGGCGTTTGTGAATGTTGGTAGAAAAGCGCAGAAATGCAGTCACTGTTGTTAACGTGTAGTAATCGTAAATCTTGATTCCCATTATACCCCATACTGAGTACTCTACATTTAATCGTAACCCCAGCTCACTAAAAAGCTTCTGCTAGCTTGACTAATAGCTTTTAATCGCAAGACAGTTTTGCCATATCGTTGTTCGTCAGTTAGACTTTTAGTCCTTTACTTCTGCGTTTTCTGTCGAAGACGGCGTTTGTGAATGTTGGTAGAAAAGCGCAGAAATGCAGTCACTGTTGTTAACGTGTAGTAATCGTAAATCTTGATTCCCATTATACCCCATACTGAGTGCTCTACATTTAATCGTAACCCAAGCTCACTAAAAAGCTTCTGCTAGCTTGACTAATAGCTTTTAATCGCAAGAACAACCATCGCCTTACGTCACTATTGTCATTAACTCTACGGAATCAAACGTCGGTTCCCGCGGGTGGGCGCTATTATTATACCATTCATCGTCAAAAGACGGATTGCCAAAACAGCTTCCTGCAAACCTAATTAATTACTCACAATACTATAACAAAGTCCTATCTCCCTTTAATTTGTCATGGAACTTTTCACATTAAAAAACTTAACACGAGGAACCAATTTACTCCAAAAGTGGAACCTTTGGCAATTCAATTGTCGCTTTAGAGTACAACGACCGTGCCGAAATGTACGTGATGCGCCGTGTCCGGACGGATGCGATAGACTAGCCCTTTGAAGAAGGTCATATGTGCCTATGAAGTCTATGGGAATATAAAGCTTTATTCTTGTAGTGATGTCTAACGGGGTTGCAGTATCCGTAATGCATCATGTGCGGCTTTGGTCGTAAGGGACCTGCCACATCAGAGCGTCGCGTGTCTCGGGGCGCGCAACGGACGTCCGCGCCACGCCACCTGAGTGTAATTCAAAAAACGTCTCCTCAGTACATTTTGTATAGGAAGGACGTAAGACGCGCCCCAGGTGGCGTGGCGGCGGCGTGGCGCGCGCCGCGCCGCTTGGCGGCGCGTCTTACGTCCTTCCTATACAAAATGTACTGAGGAGACGTTTTTAGGGTTCCGTAGTCAACTAGGAACCCTTATAGTTTCGCCATGTCTGTCTGTCCGTCCGTCCGTCCGTCCGTCCGTCCGCGGATAATCTCAGTAACCGTTAGCACTAGAAATCTGAAATTTGGTACCAATATGTATATCAATCACGCCAACAAAGTGCAAAAATAAAAAATGGAAAAAAATGTTTTATTAGGGTACCCCCCCTACATGTAAAGTGGGGGCTGATATTTTTTTCATTCCAACCCCAACGTGTGATATATTGTTGGATAGGTATTTAAAAATGAATAAGGGTTTACTAAGATCGTTTTTTGATAATATTAATATTCTCGGAAATAATCGCTCCTAAAAGAAAATAAAGTGCGTCCCCCCCTCTAACTTTTGAACCATATGTTTAAAAAATATGAAAAAAATCACAAAAGTAGAACTTTATAAAGACTTTCTAGGAAAATTGTTTTGAACTTGATAGGTTCAGTACTTTTTGAGAAAAATACGGAAAACTACGGAACCCTACACTGAGCGTGGCCCGACACGCTCTTGGCCGGTTTTTTGAATTACACTCAGGTGGCGTGGCGCGGACGTCCGTTGCGCGCCCCGAGACACGCGACGCTTAAGTGGGAACGCTGGCTAAAAGTGTTGAAACTTATAAACTCCTGCGGGCCGATTTTTGAGTCTCACGCGTTCGAATTCAGAAAATTGTCACTGAAAATAATAAGCAAGTCACCGTTTTCAATCGGTATTTGAGTGACAAAATCCCGTATGCGAGATTCAAAAATCGCCCTCCTGAGCTTGTTTATGACGTGGCGACAATGAGTTTGAATCAAAAATTTTAGTATTAGACTCTTATTTAACTCTTTCTCTGATTTTTTAAAGAAATTTGCATGACAACGTGCTCAACATGACATCTGCTTTGATGAGGAATATATGATACAGTACTGTCAATCAATTTGAATTCTAGGCAACTGTACGAGCCCCAATGCAAATGATATCGTCTAGTATGAAAAAAATATTATGTCCTAACTTCGACCTCAAAATTCAGGATGAATTAGATGATTAGTAGAACATGTAACATAAAAACAAGAGAGCTTATAATGCATATTTTATTTATTCAAAACATAAATTAACAATTTTCCTCACTAGTAAACAAAAAAACATAATTTCACCAAATGTAACACTCGCAAAAATGTTCGTCTTCAGCGTAGCCGATGCAGAAAAGAACAACTACCACTTGGTGGCGTCACCTTTTGCATCTAAAACGGCCTTAATTCTGAGCGGCATTGTATCTACCAACTGTCTATACTCCTCAGGGGTTATTCCATTCCAGACACCCACAAGTTTCTCCTTAAAATCAGCTTTGGATTTAGAAGGATCTTTTCGCAACTTTTTCTTCATTTACCACTACAAAGTTTTTATGGGAGACAAGTCTGGACTGCTGGATGGCCATGATATGGTAGGAATTTGTTTTTGTTTCAGCCACTCCATCGTTGTCTTGCCAGTATGACATAAGGCACCATCTCGTTGAAAAGTAAATCCATTTATATACTTGAACTTTCTTATAGACGGTAGTGAACTCTATTCCAAGATGCTTTTGTATTTCTCTGCATTGACGGTTCCATCTATAAATTGCAGACATCCCACACCCTGTGCCGACATACAGCCCTAAATCATTTAAAGATGCTGGAAACTACACGTCTTTGTGAAATGCATCTCCTTTATCTTGAATGACTTTACTTCGTTCATCGCCAACTATGACCTCAAATTTGGATTTGTCGCTCCATATTATTTTTCGCCACTGATCGGCAGTCCAGTTTCTGTACTTTTGTGCAAATTTCAACCTGTTAGTTTTCTGCTTTTGAGTAAGTAATGGTTTCTGTTTAGCGGTGTGAAAACCGAAGCCCATTATTTTCATTACTGTCTTTCAGGTATCGACTGAAATGTTTATTTTGATCGCGTCATGCCATAGTTAGGTAAGTTCTCCTGCTCTTGCATGACGATTTTTCCTGATGATGCTCCTCAAAATCCTGTTTTCTCTTTGGCAGTTATTCTTCGACGGCCAGATTTATTTAAACAGGAGACGGTTCCGTGTTTTAGTTGATGCTGGATGATTGTATGCGCCGTAGATCTTGGCAAAAAAAGGTCTTTGGATATCCCTAGGAAACCCGGATAAAGGATTTTGGAACGTAGATTTGCCGCTATTGTTACTGGAAATTATAATTTTCCTCACTGATTCAGGCACCGACTTACCTCTTGCTATTTTGGTATAAAAATGTTGTAGAAAAATTATATTTTTTACAGAATTTACCTTTTTATGTAGCCGTATATCATATCAGACGACTTATAATATTATTAATTCAATTTAAAATATTATTGTATAATATTAATCTTACTAAACTATTTTTATTTAAAATAGACGACCTATTATGCCTCAAATATGAACTAGGCGTATTTTTTTGCTTTAGATATGTTATTTTTATGATATGATTATATTAAAACATATAACATTAGGGCATTTTGTACGGCGCAAGATTAAACTAGTTTTAATGGCTTAGTGTGTCGTGTATTCCATTTATCATCAAAGTCAATCTGGGTTTAAATACCAGTTTCGGAAATAAATATCGCACGTTGAAGTGTGACTAGACGATATCATTTGCATTGGGGCTCGTAGAGTCTGTAGAACTCTTTCACAGAAACAGACATAAAGTGACTTCTATGGCAAATAAAACATGGTGTCAATAAGACATTGTTCTAGATTGGCCAATTAGAATCCAAATTGTGTACATTTACAAATTTAATTTACACAACACTACGTCAATTCATTTTTCTGCATCCTGCATGCCCTTTCTAAGCTTTTCGCCTAAATGTCATCTACCGAACTACATTCAGGCAGGCGCCAATTATGTACATTTGAAATCTGAACAAAGCATATGCCACTCAATACGACCTTTTGTTTGAATTAAAATATCGAGTGCAAAAACGAGAATCAAATGGGTTGGCACGGTATCCCCTCGTTCACAATAGGACATTAACTGGAGCTGACAGATTGCTTGGTACAAATTAGCTATTTTGGTACTTGCTACTGTTTTTACAATAGAAGGAAGGCGGTGATTAGCAATTTGAATATTATTTCATGGTTATTATGGACAATACCCGTCTATAAAATTATGCATAGATTAAAATTTTATTCAATCCCGATGAAAGATTGAATGACAATGTTGTTCAAAAGGCAAGAACTATAAAGCCTATGTATGAATTACGAATAAAATACTTTAATGTTTGAAATGCCTTTGCACAGTGTGGGATGAGACCTCATTTTTGACCATGGTCTTTTTATTGTAAAAACCGGTAGCCTAGACCAAAACAATGCTACGACTAAAATTCCCGAATGTCAAATATGACTAGTTAACGAGAAATTATTTTTTGAAATTTAGGGTAAATGTACCCGAAAATTGACTCAAAATATCCTGAGAACGGTATCGATTATCAAAAAACACTTTTAAGAGAACTTATAGAACTACCAATATACTATCGTATGGAATAATCAGCACGGTAATAGCATCATTCATATCGGTATTAGAACCAAATTAGTAATTTTCGATTTTGATTTTTTTCCTCGAAAGTTCCTGTATATTAGCATTTCTTTTATTTTTTTACTGAAAGGTGATTAGCTTCCCTATATGCTATAATTTTTGCACTAAGCAATTCCATAGGATCTAGAAATTATGGTGTGCTTAATTACTCTATGGGGATTTTATATGGGACGTTTAAACACACCATAATTTCTAGATCCTATGGAATTGCTTAATGCAAAAATTATAGCATATAGGGAAGCTAATCACCTTTCAGTAAAAAAAAAAAATAAAAGAAATGCTAATATACAGGAACTTTCGAGAAAAAAAATCAAAATAGAAAATAAATAATTTGGTTCTAATACCGATATGAATGATGTTAGGACCGTGCTGATTATTTCATACGATAGTATATTGGTAGTTCTATAAGTTCTCTTAAAAGTGTTTTTTGATAATCGATACCGTTCTCAGGATATTTTGAGTTTTAGTCAACTTTCGGGTACATTTGCCCTAAATTTCAAAAAATAATTTCTCGTAAACTAGTCATATTTGACATTCGGGAGTTTTAGTCGTAGCATTGTTTTGGTCTAGGCTACCGGTTTTTACAATAAAAAGACCATGGTCAAAAATGAGGTCTGATCCCACACTGTGCTTTGGCTAGTCTGTGGCCAAGAGTAAGCCCATTTATTATTTTTAAAAAATCTACAATTTAGCTAACTGCATCAACATCGGCAAGAATCTACGACACTACGACTAATAGACCAATCTTTTTCTAGAGCATTCTCAGTTATTAAAACTATAGTCGAAAGAAGTCTATAGAGTATTGATAACAGAGACGTTTAGTATTGTCTCAGCAGTTCTCAGGCTATTAGCAGCTAATATAGGGCTTCAGTAATCCGTACCAGCACAATGGTCCAATTAATCGGATACGATCGTCGCAATCTACGGCACCCTATTTCATTGATTCCGAAGAAATTGAGGGCTGGGGAAGAAACTAATCTCTTCCTGGGTCGAGTAACGTTATCGGTATGAATGAACTATGAAACCAACGATATCGCTAAAAATCCAGAGCACATAGTATTTACTTCTGCTTCTTCTACCCATACAGTCATAGGTACATTACATTCCTGTTTTTCTGTAACCATCACACTGCAACTTCAAAGACAGATCTTCAACTTCGAAAACAGATCTTCAAACTTATCAGTATTATGCTATTCCTATTAGGTATCTATGACATTATTATTATTGAGATCGTTATTAAATATAAGATGCATTATCAAAACTAAATACATTACGTCTCACTTCACTCACACCTTACGCTAGCGTGTTGATATTCATCTCAATTGTTATATGTTACTGTGTCACTTGTTTCAATAACTAACCATTGATTAGAACCACAAACATAATCGACACTTGGCATTGAATTATTAATTACTCCCGTCGATAATATTAGCCATCATATCAAATTGATTCCTTGAAAAGACAGCTTTTTGGTGAGCGATTTCCAGGCATGCGGCAGTAACTCAAGGAAGCTAACTTAGCTTACCCGAGGATATATAAACTTCCTATGTTACGTTCCACTGCCTCTCAGCGACAATCACTTGTGCCTGAGATCTGATCAGCGTTGCGTAAAAAATACTATTACTCGTGCTTTGGAGCCCAAGGCATCGAACTGGTTTTGGGTTGGCCCCGTACGGTGTATTTATTCATGAGTCATGAGTCATAATTTATTTGTATCGTTGTTGATACGTACAATACCCATGTAGTAGTATTTGGGCATATCAACACGAAATTTATTATTTATTTATATAGGCACTTAAATTCATTCAATTATAATTTAACAATAAATATAAATATACACAAAAAAAATTAAAATTAACGCTAAAGCTAAATCTAGTTAGCTTTTTTATATTTAAAAGCTGATTTAGTGGAAACCAATATAATAATCGTGAATGTCTCTGAAGTACTCTCACACCGCAACGTCAACATCGTTGCGGTGTGAGAGCACAGGTTCTTATACTGATTATTGGTTTAACACCAAAACAAAACTTTGTCTAGAGGTAAATAAAAGTAAAATTATACTAAAAAGCTTTCACGATTATATGAAAACCACTATACTAGCTGACATTGTAATCGGAGACACCGACCACCGACTTTCAAATACCATCTAGAATAAAAATTGCAAATATTTACAATGTTCGCGTGTTTTCCATCTACGGCTGCTCTCATTACGAATAAAGATGAAAAAGCCTCGAGGCTGGTTGCGTAATCAGGTGATTGAACTCCTGACGTTGCGTACTCTTGTACTGCGTGCGAATCGAATTGTTACTCATAACTTAATAGGGTTGATGATGAAGGTTGTTATGATTGTTGGTGATTCGCAAACTTTTTGCGATCATTCATATTTGATTTGATATCGTTTTTATAGTTTCCTGTTTGCGCTCAATGTTTTTGTAGATTTTTACATACAAGTTCTTCAAGAAAGTTGTCATTATCATGAGTATTACCATCTACGTCTTTCCTGTAAAGTTCAAAAACAACGGTGCTGTCATCTTTTCCTAGATTACCATAAACAAATTGTTTTCAAGTTTTGTTTGTTTCTGACAGCCCTGCAGCATAGATTACACACGCATCGCTGATAACGGTTATTGCCAACATAACTTGGTGTAACAATATAACACTTAGACGACCGTGTAGTGTACCGACAAAAAGCGCTATGCGTTTCTTGTCTACAAATTTCACATGCTGACAATAAAGTTTTCGATCTTAAGCTGTATTTCGCTGTTGAAATTGTCTTTAAATTTTCTCAGAAAACTTTTATACTTTCAACATCTAAATGCTTTGAGACAGTAAATCTTTTAGTCAAAAGTTTCAGAAGGGAATTTATAGCTTTACCTGTTAGAGGTGTTTGACGATGGAGTCAGGAAGTGCTCGGACTAAATCTCGCTGCTGGCACTTGTGTGATTGTAAGTGTACTCGTAAAATATGATCGGCGTTCAACGCATTTGGTACTTGTAATTTTTTATACTTTCTTTAAACACTTCATTGTAGCTGCTATATCAATCGATAGCCTGATTCCTGAAGCATATGACCTTTACCTGTACAATCCGATCACATTCTCTCGCCGGCACGCAGAGATGAAACCGATCAAGTCCCATAACAATGACGGGCGGTATTTAGTTCTAGTTAGCTAAATATGCGTTACGTGCATTCCTCTCCATTGTTATTAGTGAGGCGGCCGCGTGTGACGTGCCTTTGTTTTGTTATGCTGCATGGCGTTTGACACTGTCTTGCACTGCCTTAAAAAGTTGTATGACGTTCGCGCCCCGTCTCTTCGACATATATTATGAAATCAATAACTCCCGTCCCGTCTATATAGGTAATTTTTGGTGAAACAACTTATGAGGCCTACTGTCTTTAATGGTATATTTTGAGAGTTCCTGCAGCTTGCAGTTCAGATCAACGTGGCGACAAAGTTTCGTCATCTAAACTATTTCTACTTTTGGGTAACTGTTTTCTCAATCCAGAGATTGAATCCCACTTATTTTATATTCCACTTCGTTATGTTGTATTTTGTATTGTATTTTCGGACAGACAACATGTTTAAATAATTTTTCACTTAATTCCCTGGTAACACTTTTTGTATCGTTTCGTTCATTATATCTTTGGAAGATCTTGGAAGTATCTTCGAGCGAATCATCATTATTTAACTACTAGCTTCAACCATTTGCCGTTATTTATTCTTTTTGTTCTCAACAAGCGGCATTCATCAGAGCCTCTTACAATAGCCACTCATTTCAAGTACAAAGAAACTGATTTAATTGATTGTGACGCCTCATTGACCAGTCTTTTTATCATTGAATAATGCGAATTCTCTCATCGAAGAAAGTGATGTGGATTGATGTGTGACGTATTAGATATTGTTTTCGTATACTTCTCCTTTACATGTGGGTAACGCGGCTTGACGATTTGTACGGGTTCGCGATCAATATTAGCCGATGCTCTATCAATCATTGTATTAATTTCACCTGTCATTATTTATTACTGCTCAGTATTTACGAGAGATGATTGATGGGATTCAGGATTAGGTATAACACTTTGTAGATAGTTACAGTCAAAAATTTTAGGGTTTTGTTTAAGATTTAAAGTAATGTAAATATTAGACTACTAAATTTCGTCTAAAAGTTATTAGATTAGGTATTCATAAACCATCGATGTAATAGTTTGCCTTTATCCGTCAGTTTGACATTATTTCTGTGAAAAAGAAACAAAATTTATCAGAGGATGGTAAGATGATGCTAAACTCTATGAATCTAGGGGTTTACAAATATTAACCTTAACATTCAGAGTGAACACTGAACTTCTGTTCAATTATTTCTAACTTCCACTAATATGAAGCCGCTCCCTAACTATTGTGAATACCTCCTCACACCATATTGCCTTATATCTAGATCATCTACTAGACATTTACCTTTATTATGCCTTTAATAGGTATATAGCTACCGTTTTATAGTTTTCCGGAAGAATCATTAGAGCAATGTTGCATTCGTGCACAATGACCTCTCTTATCTGCTTTAAAAATTCCATTATTGATTTATAGACCAGCTTACTTAATATAGACTTAATCCTATTACTGAGTCCATTACATGTTGCAACATTTACGATGGTTTAATGATCTATCCTTACTTGTATTTTTAGCTGTCCTACCTATGCACCTTATTTGTCGTTTGCAATGATTATAAATGTTTCAGTTTACTTTTTGCTTTAATCATTGCCGCGAGAATTATGCCTTATAGGTATATTTATAAATAAACGAATAGTAACGGTAAACTACGAAATAAATACAAGAGGAAGGAAGTATGGCTATTATAGAAGTATTACGTTTACATATACCGGATACTATTACATAGAATGGAGATCTCTAAGGACCTTTGCCGATATAGTTTTATTCTCGTCGCTTTCTGAGCGCATGCGAGAATTCGCTTCAAATAACCAGCCAACATAAAAACGTTGATTAGTTTTAGTACTGTAGTAATTAGAGATCATGATACTATATTGTGACGCGCGTGAAAGACACGACATTTTCGAATGTCGTCGTTTATATTATTGATATAAAAAGAAACACATAATAAAACTGATTAAGTGGAATGGACTAGACTAGAGAGAATATAAAGGAAACCATTAACATACAATAAACGACGTAGAAGGAAACATTGAAGTCAATCGAAGACAAAGTGCAAGAAAAGAAGGAAGTCAGGATGAAAATAAAAGCTAAACAAGCGGCACAAGGTTTTGGAATTTTGGATGGGTCGAATAAACTATACTTTATTTGGCAGGTGGAGTCATATGGAAACATCGATTAAAAATGTGTGCAGCTGGACAAATGTCACAGATTACATACATCGACGTGATAATGATACCTATTGATGATTTGAGTAAAATTGTCCCAATTGATTTTTATCTGCTACTTTTTTGGTGTCGGTCTGAGACGAACTGTCTCAAAGTGAAACTATTTCTTTTCGATGATTTAATAATTTAGTCAAATGCAGTTGAGACGAATCCTCGTCTGCTCGCATGTGACAAGGAATAATAACCTCATCAATGCGCGCGGCGTCGCCTAGTCTCGCTATTCAGGCCGATGCCCACTGACCGTGTCTTCTACTAATCATTAAGCTTGTCACGATGCGATTGAATACTTTATTTCTGTTGGCTCTTCATACAGAACTGAAACGAATGCGATGAATGCTAATGATTATTACGGCTCACGATGACCCGTCGTTCTTGTTGGTATTTTGGCCAAATTGTGACAAATGTACAAATTTCGATACTATCATCATCAGAACAGGACTCAAGTTCCCAGAAATGTCACTATTTATATCATAAAAATATTACTTGAATAGTTGTAAATTCCAACAGCATTTCTGCTACAATAATCCTTATTGCACTAGACTAGAAGCATAGTGTATAAGAACTGATGGTAACAACATTTTTCATTTAACGTTTAAGTGTTTTTGACTGACATCCACTCCCCCGTTCTCTTCGACTCCATCATTCTTAAAAACGTACCCAAATTAAGAGGATACGGTAGCGAAAATGCTAAAACGGAAAGGAGCCCCCCTTTCAACATGGGAATTTTAGTTAAATATACAAGTGTTATTAACTAGATTTATCGAAAAAAAATTGTCCATTAAGAACAACTCAGTCAAAAGATATTTCTAAAAAATCTTTAAAATCGAGGTTCCGCTCTCGACTCTTTCCTCCTTCAAAACTTAATCAATCGGAACGAAATTTGAGAATCTGAATAACAATGAAATAATCAATGTCGGACCGTTTAGCTTTTTTGGTTAATTGTTACCAATCTTGAGTATGACACCTTTTTTTGCGCCACAATGAAAAAGGCCGTTTTTGGAAATTTTTGATTGGCTCTAGAACCTGTAAAAAGCAGAATATCAAAAAAATCAAAACGGTCCGACACAGATAAAAATAATAACAATCTGTGTTGAAAAAATCATTGCTCTATCTTCAAAAACCAGGGAGGAAATAGTCGAGAGCGTTTGTATGGAGAATTGACCCCTACAGTATCGTCTTAAGAGCGATGCAATCAGTCGTAGAACTCGTAAAAATTGTTTACAAATATAAGTGTTTTGTTTAGTAATACGAACAATTGTCCGAAGAAAGGGTCCTAAATGAGTTGTATCAGTCGCATTTGGGTCGTTCCATCATCATTATATTATAGGAGTGCAGCGCGTTGGCTCGACGGTTCTAATTTACATGTGTGCTTAGGGTGCGTTCATAACTTGAGCTTGTGCATTACTGTGACACATAGCTGCAATCAAGTCATACATTACTCTTGAGGAATCTTTCTTTTGCTTTGTTATTATCAGTTCAAACATACATTGCTGAAATTGTGAAAATAATTCACACTTCAAAATTCACGTTTTTAGTCCGTGGTGGTTTACCTGACCCTCTCCATCCACGATATCTGCTTGATGCGGTACTTTGTTACAAAGAAGGCTTATTTTTATAGATTTGGCAAAAAATGGCAATTATTGAATCATACAACAATCGCAGTCAATGTAGGGCTGTACGTGTACACTACCTCAAACGCTGCAACTAAAGTCAAACATGCTGTGGCCAATTATAAATTTTAACCAGCAGGGGCAAAAAAAAAACAACCAATTATCAGCCAACATTTAGCAAAAGTTTCTTCCTCTTTTATCCCAGCACAAAAGCTTTGATTAAGGCCACGATTGACGTCTGTGACAGACTTTGTCCATGGCTCGTATTCAAGTCACACAATCACACAGAATGTGGCGACAGTTAGCTCGGAATCGATTCTAAACAGTAACGGTGTTCTGTCATTGTCACACCATGATTGCTTTAGGTGAATACATTGGGCATTGCTCTGTGCTCGTAGATATTTGAAGATATACTTCAATAGGTACCCGAAAGTAGATATCGTCACTACTTTTAAAAAAACTTGTATCTTCGTCTGTCAATGAAAAGAAAATTGTAGTAAGTATCTATGGAGTGCATATAGACTTACTGCGTTTTAACTTTGAGGAACAGCGTGAGATACGAGATTTTTTAAAAGTAGTGACGATATGCTTAAGGGTCAGCGCCAAAACCATTGCGTTGAGAAGACTGGCTACAGCTAATATTGAAGAAAAATGTTTCGTTATGTTTATCTCTGTCAACTATTGGAGTAGGTAGCGGAGAGACATACATGTAGATAAAGGAACATTGGGAATATTGGGATAAATGCTTCCTGCTAATGGCGCTGCCCCCACTGTGTGCGATAGGTACAAAATCCGGCAATGTCAGGAGAAACAGCGGGAAATTTTTCTTGTGTTCATTTGGCAGTTTTGGCACATCATTGTTGCTTGTATCGGTAATACCAGTAGCATGAGCACAGTTTACCGAACTATTTTCTTATTGATGTAAATGGATTTTGTTGAAAAACTATAATTAATTACTTACATTTCTTTGCCTATAGACGTCAGAACAGTAGGTAAATAGCGGTCATGTGTCATGTCACTCATCGTCATGCCAGATGTGAATGAATTGGGCGGTGCTGTGATTTTCAAATGTCACTATGCCAGTTTTTGCGGAACATTTTAAATAACAACACATTGGTATTCTATTTGAGTAAAAAAAGCTAGAATTCTAATTTCTATTGGGCATATTCAAGCGGTCAAAATGCTCATAAATATCTATAGGTGTTAAAGTCAAATTTCTATCTAACGGCCACTCAAGACTGAACCGAATGGATACCTATACAGTTAAATTGGCTGGGTTTCTTAGATACCTATACGTCTAAGACACCTAAACGTTAACCTTTAAATCTATCTCCCTAGTCTTTGAATTATTCGGAACTGATTTAATTATGTTTTGGTTGACTTTATTCATAAATTGTCCTCGACATGATGCTTTAGATTGTAGATGTGAATGTGACCGCATCTCAACCCGAAACTATTTAAGTGCACGGATGCAAGTCAATAAGCTTTATTAGGGTAGCGGTAACCGTCTCCATTAAATCGGGCTTTGTTTCCAACCCAAACTGTTTACATATTACCATAGTCTGACCATTTTTGTGATCATTCATAACCCTTGGTACAAAGACCCAAGGTTCTCTGATGATCAGATAAACATTGTCGCTGTTACTGCATTTGTAATCTTTATTTCAAAGAGAGAAGATCTACCACTGGTTAAGTCAATGTGTTGCTGTTAGTACAGGTACGGGATTATGATATATTTGATAGCTGGAACTGTAACTGGTACTTACTTCAGTAACCTTCGTCTATTGGAAAACTAACGGTCTTCGGTTTACAATCTGAAGTTGTGTTAATCATACAGTGGCGTTTAGTTATTACATGATACAATACATACGTATATTTTCCAATGTTTGTTAGTTATTTAAGATTTTAAGGACATTTAATGTTAGTTTGTAAGGCAGCTGTTCCACCACATGTGAGAAACAAATAGTTGTTGAAGAGCTTTTTGCGTTGGTCAATATACAGATATATTCAATGAATTTGTATTGACCGGGATATAGAGTTATAGACCGATTTTTGTCAGGCTCCCGATATTTCGACGCAGTTACATGCTGTACATGCATCATCATGATCACGTTTATGAAAATAACCGTGAATCTTTCAAAACTCTTAGATATCTTTAAGTTTTCCTTCTTTACTAAAGTTTCCTTTATTCTTCCAGAACCCGGTCGCCATGTTCAACTTCATGAAGAAGTCGACCGTCCTCGCGGGCGACCCGGGGGGCTGCGAGGAGCGGGACGGGGAGAAAGAGAGACGGAAGAAGGAGAAGAAAGAGAGGAAGGAACGAGAGAAGCGGGAGAGGATAGCTGCGGGGCTCGAGGAGCCGCTGAGGCTTGAAGAGGTAGGGAATTTTCAGACTAACTTTTAAAAATATTCCTAATTTGTACCTAGTTTTTGTTTGTCATAAATGAAGGTCATTGCTTTTAGAGAACCCTATATATAATTCTTAAGTGCCTTCCCATACCAGCGTCACCCGGTGTTTAGTCAACTTTATGGTTGCTGCTTGATGTAGTCAAACACAGTGACGCCAGTTTCCATAGACACACTGACGTAGGTAGGTAGTAGATACACCCGACGCTCAAATTATACTAATGTTGAGGTATAATAAGTTAATGACCCTGTTTAGTAAAGTTAAAGTAGAATTTGAGTTTAGTCCATGTACTCGTATATGCCCAATTGCCCATTGGGTCGTTTTGCAGAAAACTCGCTCCTATATTCATTAAAATTCACCTCAAGGGATGGAATTAAAAAAAAAGCTTTGGGCATATATGGGTTAGGTTGTTTCAATTTCAATACCGGACACTATAGAGTCCCTATACTATCCTAGTCATTATTCACAGAAAGAGATCTAAAATTCTAAACGCTATGTCTAGAAATAAAGATGATAAGACCGAATGTCCTATAGGTCGAAGTTTAAAAAGCCTTGATAACATTGCTTTCGTTCCAACACATGAACAAGATTGACCTAACCTAATCCTATTTATGGAGAACGAGTTATTTACATTATTGTGCAATACTAGTTTCGAGTAATTTATGCGGGGTGCTTGAACTTCACAAGTTTTCGTCTAATATTGTTCCACATTCTTGCTAGAATACGGTGAGGTCAAGATTACGCCCACTTTCGATATTATAAACTGTTCAGCCATGTATAATTGTATATCAAGACCATAATTATAGTCCACACCTGCGTTATATTCCAAAAGTGGTTTTTAAAATTCTCATACCAAAGAACTTACAATAGGTAGTGTAGCTAATTTCAATTGTGTTTCAAATTTGAAATGCTATTTGAGGGCATTTGAAAACTTATTTACTACTTATCTAGTTTAAAGTACAGCGAGCAAATCTCGACTGGGGGAGGGGGGGAATGTAACTGGTCCATTTTTTCCATGTTTTACAATGTTTGCATTATAAAATAGAGTGTCCACCGGTTATATATGGTAGCGCGTTCAGTGGATACATGTAGCACTCTGTTGAGTGCTACATGTATCCATGTATGATACTGTAATAATAATGAAAAAAAAAATGATTAGTTACAATTGCCCCCCAGTCGAGATTTGCCCCGCTGTACCTTATAGTAGTTTACAATTTATTATACAAATATATACAAAACGTGAGTAATATGACTTACGAATTTATCCGGGTTATACCTGTAGGATCTCTTCCATTGCTCCATTTAAAATTATTTTAGAGTTAATAATTTTAGATGTTTTACAAGGATGGCTAAAAAAGAGCTTGTCCATCAAAACATTTTCGTCAAACCGCTTTAGAGAGAGAGTTATTAATAATTCATCCAAAATTATATCACTTAAATTATATTACTTATGCACCGGTTTAGCAAAAACCACACCTATTTCAACGCATCATAAATTCATAACTAAAATAAGTTTTCTTCATCCATATGCAAAATGTAACGGTTGATAACCACGTGTGTCTTCCAAACCATTATTTATAGATTGTAAATTATTTTATCGATACCTATTTGCATCGGAGAATCGAGTTATAATAAAACCAGATTTTCGAAAATGTGATCACAAACTATTCATAGATCGTTTATGTTTATGACATAAAACTTTCTCTTAAACTGTCACAATAGATAGAGCATTCACATGCAAGTTTCAAATTAAACAGGCTTAAAGACTCGACCACAGATGTCATATATACCATAGATCAAGCAAACGTATCTACTTAGCGTGTCAAATGAACTCAGTGAAATCCACTGAGTTGTCCGTCTTTACTCGCAGCTTGCAGCTTTCGGGCGTCAATTTTTGTAAGTTGAAGTCAACCAAAACATAAAAAAAAAACCGGCCAAGTGCGAGTCGGACTCGCGCACCGAGGGTTCCGTACAAATTTCGTATGAATTTCAATTTAATACCTCTACGCGTTTATGAGGAAATGGGTAGTAAGGTTAAAATTATTAAAAAAATATATATTATGTGATGTAACTAAAAATTTATGGTTTTCGTAATTTTTCCTTTATCTATGCTATAAGACGTTGCTTCGTACCAAATTTCAAGATTCTGAGTTCACGGGAAGCACCCTGTAGGTTTTGATTCCCTTGCAAGTGTCGAAAATTTGCGGCATAAACGGCTGTATCTTTTGATTGCGTTGGCTTAGAAGTTTGATTTTTTCACAGCTTCAAGGGACAGTAGACCTGAGTAATTGATATAAATTTCAGCTTCATACCTCCACGCGTTCCTGAGAAAAAGGGTCTTGACAGACGGACGGACGGACGGACAGACGGACAACAAAGTGATCCTATAAGGGTTCCGTTTTTTCCTTTTGAGGTACGGAACCCTAAAAATGCCTCGTTACGTGATATTCAATTGCAACAACACAAAAATTATGAACAATCAAGAGCCTGAGACATATTTAAAATTACAGGCAAGAATCAACTTCAGTACAAAATTTGACACGCTCGGCCCCTATACAAATATATGAATTTGTTTTTTCTATCTAAATTAAGTTCTGTGGACTCGACTAATCATATTTTGATCAGAACGTCAAAGAGGGTGCACTGCACTTGCATGCTATGTCATGTTATAAATTCCAAGTTTACTAGAGGATCGGTCAGTAAATCCTGAAATTGAATTGCGCACGGAATTTGGCAGGAACGTGACTCCTTTAACTTTTTCATAATTTCGAACATGACAAAACAACTTTGTTTTCAAGTTCTTGTTATGTAGCGACAAGGTACTAACAGCAACGCTCATAACTAATCATCGGTAGGCTTTATGCCCTTGTAATAAGGATTACAAATGTACAGTACAACTAACAGTGTTGCTACTTGCCGATGGTACTAGTAAAATTGGAAATATGGTTTCATTCAAAATTTTTAACCTCATAAAACCATTGTACAAGGTCTTCTACGATTACATTGACATATTTTGTCAATAAAAATACCAACAAGGTTTTATAGAGTATTAGTATTATGACCGCTTGCGACACGCGTACAATCTCTTATTTGCATTCACCTGACTTGTGAGATAAATCAATGACGTCGCTGTTTGATAGAGAAATGGCGTAAGCAACATTTTTTGTTATACTCGTACAGTTACAGTTTAGACCTGGCCTTAGTTCATCATCATCATTAGAAATTTAGAAGGAAGCTGTTGGAAGACAGATTCATCAGTGTCTTAAACGTTCAATTATCAAGTTGATATTCCTAGTTCTGTTACTAAATATTTTTGGACTACTGTTAGTACTCAGACAGAACTCAAGACAGAAAATTGTTCAACTCTTCAAGACCCTCTTCTCTCTACATCTGTATCTGCAGTTCGGCATAAGCAATTCTTCCGGGCTTTATCTAACCAAAGATGTTTAGGATGAAAGTTTCAAGTCAAAGAATCTAGCTGATTTTGTTATTATCTACATAAACCAAGTGAGGAAATAACTTTTCTCTGTGTATCTGTCTGTTAACTCTATAACCTCTTCACAATTAACCGCTGAACCGATGTAGATGAAATTTAATAAGGAGCTAGTTTAAGGTTTTGGGTAAAAACACATTACCTATTCGCCACAGAGCCCACAGACGAAACGGCTAGCAGAAGCTAGTATTTTATTACATGTCGTATATGACGTTATTATTTCTAAGGCTAGACTTGAAGATAAAACATGGCCAGCCTAGTTTACTTAGCGGAGCGCCCGAGATTGTAAACTTCTTGCGGAACGGATTGTCCGATGTTCTGCAATACTATTCTGATCTTATTTAAATGTTAGATTACAAAACTATTGACATCTACAGCTGGCCGATCCAACGATCCTAAGATCTTAATCCGTGATTATCCTTTGAAAGGTCAAGAGTAATGTATAAATTGGCAGTCAGTTTCGTCATATAATGATTGAGAAACCAACCAACCAAGACTGCAAACATCGTAAGGCATTAAGCCCGTCGGCACAGTCACTGTAGCCTGTAGATGCTTGCAAACTCTTTAAGAGATAGATTCTCGATATCAACCCTCGACCCTAAATGCACCGCATCCGCAGATGTCATATATACCATAGATCAAGCAAACGTATCTACTTAGCGTGTCAAATGAACTCGGTGAAATCCACTGAGTTGTCCGTCTTTACTCGCAGCTTGCAGCTTTCGGGCGTCAATTTTTGTAACTTGAAGTCAACCAAAACATAAAAAATGCCTCGTTACGTGATATTCAATTGCAACAACACAAAAATTATGAACAATCAAGAGCCTGAGATATATGTATTTAAAATTACAGGCAAGAATCAACTTCAGTACAAAATTTGACACGCTCGGCCCCTATACAAATATATGAATTTGGTTCTTCTATCTAAATTAAGTTCTGTGACCGCATCCTTGTTAAACTCTTCAAATCTTACTCACCTCACCGTAATGTTGTTGAATGTTGATTTTCATGAAAAAAATATTGTACACCGGCTTAAATAAGTGATGATTTCTGTACCTTGTCGCTTTTAATCGTTTGACAATTTCGTATGACATTTCAAACATCACATATTTATGCCGGTGATTGTACGCCCTTCTCCGAGGGTAAGCAATCTCTAGTATGAGGTTTATCTAAATGAGATTAGCGGATTAGTGTAATTTACGCATTTAAAATAACTGTTAGAGTAGATATTTCGTTTAAATTGTGTTCGAATATATTAGTCACATTCCACTTCTCTGATTGTTTCGAATATCATATAACTAGGTACTATTAAACTCTATAAAATCGTTTCATGCAGGTCCAGTTCTCAGAAAATACAGCATTTATTTACTGTAGGGTATGGCATTGATTCAGTAAATGGTATATTTTTGTTGATTTGTAGACGAGCAATACCTAGTAAACATTAGCTTTAGCTATATTCTCATTCAAAAGCCAGTATATTTCGCAGGTTCCTAGGTTGAAGGGTTCCCTAGTTAAGATGTTTCTATCTGTCGCAATAGGTCGTACTGTAGCAAGAAGCGTGCCATCGTATTACCCAACATTAACAATAATGTCAGGCATTCAGCAGCCTCCCGAGGCAAGTACCCTATGACGGCCTAGATTCCGGGGAATAGGTCAAATCCTCGGCGAACCGATTGTATAAAATCTTAAGTGGTTTGCTGATCAACCAAAGCAGTCGGCAGCAGTTGTATGTATGTATTTGTATGTATGTATGTAAACACTTTATTGTACATAAGACAAGTTAGGACATAGAAATACAGTATAGTTATGGTGTACAAAGGCGAAATTATCCCTATAAGGGATCTCTTCCAGTCAACCTTTGAGCGAATCTTTTACATTTTTCGCGACATATAAAAAATAAATGTTATTCATTATGAAACGGAAATTATTTATAAAACCAATAGAAACTAATCGGACCTACACAGATCATAAAATCTAGTTTTTCCTATAAATATTAGTAAGGCTAATGTTTGTTGTCTGTATTCTTGTCGAAGCACGACATCTAAGAAATTATACTATCTACCTAGTTACCTACTGAAGCTAATGCATTTAATAACCAATACCACAGTATAATAAAGAGTACTATCGTACAGTATGGCCACTTCCGCTCCCCTCTGAAAGCGCCGCCCACCCCCTCTCAGTTACCTCACAGTTACCGCCTGTCAAAAACACGAACAGTCAACCTGTCATATCTCACTCATACAAGCATGGTACGCGTTCACCTACACGAGCTTAGAATGTGTGCTAAGAACGCGCCTCTTTCATATATTTGATCGCCAGTGTCCGAGATGTGCCAATACTAAGCCTTAGCTCTTCATAATAAAATTTATAAACGTTTGAACAATAGTGATAGAATAAACCACCTAATTACAGTCCATCGAGAAAAGCATGCCAACCTATTATGCCATTACCATCCATCAACATAATAGAGTATCTATTGATTGATATTATGACAGGCTGAAGCACGAGCGGTGATAGCGGAGAAATCTTATCATTTATCGGAGAATGGATTTTATATCTATCTACTTATTTGCTTATGGTTGGTACACTGAGTCGTGATGAGTTATGCCTTTATTTGATTTAGGCGTGGCGTAACGTGATCAAACGGAATATATATTGCTTTTTGTAGTATTCTAACTACCTATTGGCAGACTTTAGTGATTTGTATAAAAAGTTGCAAATACTTAATCTAACACAACACAAGCTAATGGGATCCAAAATTTCTATAATTTTTACATCGTCAAATTTGCTACTCATGCTCTTTTAAAAAGTCAAAAGAATAGAATGAAGGATGGCGTTTTAGGAAACCACAAATTTGCAGAAAACTATCCTGAGTTCACGACTTAGCATTAAAAATGGTTTTTTTTTATTATATGAAGCTGTGAAAATTACTAAAATGTGCTAATCTCTTTGTTAAATATTTTCGACGTTCGCATTTCGAGGAAACACTAGATAACATCAGCTAGTTCATATTCTGATTTTTATCTGCAGTGAATGAAGCGAGTAGCATAGATAATAGGTTCGTATAAAATTATAAATGTACAAACGTATAGAAAGAGCCTTATCTAATTAATGTACTTCCGTTGTTTGTCACGATATAGTGTTTTCACCGGATACAGCAATAATGAATCTGTAGTACATTTCGTCATTCATCTTTTGCTTGCCTCTTCGCAGTCATTTAGGGTCTGCGCAGCATATCTAGTCTTCCTCTTCCATACCTGTCCATCATTCACCTACTTTCGTTTCATATCCTCTCTCACACACTTCTCAATGTTTAGTACCTAACCAGCCTAACCTATACCATAATGTGAGTATTGTTCTTCTTTTATTTACCTACGTGTAATAGACTTCCGTATACCGGTCAGCTAGTGAAAAATCCACATACAAAACAATTGCGCGTAGGGTAACGGTCTCTGTAACAGAGACGTTGGGAGAGTTTGTTCCGTCACGGTCGCCGCTCGCAAAACCGGTGTACCATCACCACCACACAGATCACGGGTACTTTATCAGAACTGAATAAGGGCTTCCTTTGGTGGTCTGGTAGGGTTTTGTACGCTGGTGAAATAGGCCGATAGAAATGACACCCGATATGCGTGTTCACAATAAATATCAACAATTCAACACCAACGCTCAGTTTGACCATTGGCGGATGGAAACCAGTATATTTGAACCATTGGTATTAAAGTAAATGAAAAAAATGAAATTCTTTACTCGTCACATTGATAATAAAGTGTACTCGTATTTCATATCTTTTTTTGTTTATTCAATTAACTTGTCGTTTCGTTTCGGTAACGAAGAATTTTCGACTTAGTTTGCGTCTAGTCCGTAATTAAGTTTTAATTTGTAACTGTAAAATTCTCCAAGACTATTATTTGCCTTTTGGCACGTTGAACTAATTGAAAGTTTCCCACTTTCAGCCTTTCACAGCCACATTCAAATCTGGTTTTAAATGGTTTTTTTCTGAGAATTTTATTGGAGCGTATACAATTAGTCAATTAACTTTTAATAGTTTTATTTATGCCTTAGTTTTTGCCGCTCGAAATTCCTTTGGTTTAAATCGGCAGCTTCTATAGCATTGCGGCCAATTACATACGAATGCATTTAAAAGGTCGCGGTAATTCCCAATAATCCTTAATCAATAAAACATGGACAGCGGACCCATTACGTAGTTTTTGCACGCTTCTTAAATAACTCTGCAAAGCTCAACAGTTACAAAATGCAGTTCGACCACAAATTTATGGACGAAAATATATCAGTGTCCAGTTTTAAAATGATACCTTTTTCTACAGTCTCAGCGGTTGTGCACGCTTCTGTAGGAATGCGGCTTTTTGCAATAGCAGGAACTTGTCTGGCTTCATCACTATTCAATACCTCTGTCTGCGGTGCGAAACCGAAAGTCAATTATATCTGCAATCCAATTTGTTCTCGCTGCGTATGTTTATTATTACATGCGAACATCAGCTGATTTATAACCTGCCCGGCCTTATTTGACTTGTTCACATCCATTCATAAATACATGCAATAGTGACGCTGACGCGGCGTTCAATAATAAATATCTCGTCTCGTCTCGACCTCAATAAATACGATTACGATTTAATCAGATCTTCATAATCTTGTTCAGTTTAGCCTTCATTGTCATTCAACCGTGACTTGCTTAATCAACTATTGCATTTTTTCAACAGGTTCGACGATCTCTGAAACTACGAGGCAGACGCAAAGAAAAAGAGAAACTCCCCTCCGGCATCACAGCTGACTACACCGCTTCATTATTCGCGCATCTCGAGCAAGACTCCAATTACTCTAACTACCCGCTAATACCCACCTCGGGATCTAACTCCAATCTCAGCGACGAAAATAACCATCTTTCTCCCGGATACCCCACCACGCATGTTTGGAATAGAAAGGAAGGCGTTCTTCAGTCGGACAGCTCCGAGACGTCGCTGAACTCTCTAAACAATCCCAATAACGCCAACAGCAGCCCGCGGCAGCCGCAAGTACTACCTCCCATTCCACCCAGACCACCAAAGCGTGGCATACTTAAAGGGCCCCGACTTAGCAATACTAGTTCTAATTCCCAAGAAAGTAACATACCAACCGTTGACACCGTCGATTACGTCAACGGCCAAGATTCCAATGTACTAGCGCGTAATACGCAGCAAAACGAAGTAATTTCGTACGGTATACCGCCGTCTAAAAGCACTTCATCTAGCGATGATATGCAGCAAGTTCAAAACTTTACTAAAAAGGTCATCCATAGTCCAGTTGAAAATCAAGTCAAGAACAATTACAAGAACGGTGGCAACCCATCTATCACCACTCAGGACATGGATGAGTTGCCGAAAACGAATGGTAGCAGTTACTTAGGTGTCACATCAACATCTCCAAGCGCTGATTCGTTGACGGACACGACTACTAATTCATCATTCGCTACTCCGCCCTTTTCTACATCTCCTGTGGGCGAATCTCAGGGCTTCCATAGATGGTCACGGACAAGCAATTTCGAAGACGTTTATCTGCCTTTACCATCCTTAAAACCGCTGCAGCTTCCTAAACCAAGATTGCTGACAATCCAAAGACAGAAAGCTCCAAGAAACGACTTCGGGTTTAGTCTTCGCCGCGCGGTGGTACAAGAAAGAGTTTTCAGCGGCGATTGTAACGGCCACGAAGAAAATGGACTGACCAATGGTGATAACAAATGCAACGGCAACATTACTAGTGCCGTTGCTAGCAAAGTTATACAGAAAGCTGTGATACTCGCAGAGCCAGGGTCGTACCCTGGAGCCAGTGAGTCGGGCTTGCTGCCTGGCGATAGACTTCTGGAAGTCAACGGGGTTAACGTGGAAGGCAAGAGTCGCGAGGAAGTTATAGACCTTATCAAAAGCAGTCAAGATTCAGTCACTATCAAGGTAAGAATTGTTATTTTTCCAATTTTTTTTAATTATAATTATACCGCTGCTCAGAATTTCAGGTTCAGAGGGTGGATCCATCACGTTACCTGTCCGGTAAGTGAATGGAACCACTACGGGTACGCGACCCCGGACTGCTCTAGCTGCTAGTGTCACACATCCCTCTGTCTCCGTGACCCTAGTATCCCAAACCCTTGCCCTTAATATCCTTTCCTTTTCCTTACCTTAATTATCTTTCTATACTTCTAAGCTAAGAATTCCCAAGGAGGGTTGATGTCTGGCAGGCGGCCGATCGTAAAAAGACATGCCAAATCCTACACAACATGAATATGAGTGCAACGGATGGAATATGTGACAATGCTAGGGCGTACCCCGCAGGCGACGCGCAGGCGCAGCACCCGGCGGCTGTGGGAAGTGGACGAGGGTTGCTGCACCGGGGACGGGGGCAGCGTAAGAAGCTAGTCCGGGAAGTAAGACTGAGAATTGCAAGCTGGAATGTAGGTACGATGACTGGGAGAGGAAGAGAGTTAGCGGATGTTTTGGAAAGAAGACGAATAAATGTAGCATGTCTGCAGGAGACGAAGTGGAAGGGACAGAAAGCGAGAGAAATTGGGGCGGGTTACAAGTTTTATTATTGTGGAAGTGACGGGAAAAGAAATGGGGTGGGTGTAGTTCTGGATAGAGAACTTAAAAACAAGGTGATGGATGTAAACAGAGTGAATGATAGAATGATTGCCGTGAAATTGTTGCTTGAAAACGTGATTGTAAATGTAATAAGTGTGTATGCACCGCAGACTGGATGTAATAATAATTTGAAAGAGAAGTTCTGGAGTGATTTAGATATGTTAATTATGGGAATACCAGAATGTGAGGAGATATACATGGGTGGGGATTTTAATGGACACGTGGGAAGGATGAATGACGGATATGAAAGAGTGCATGGGGGGCGTGGTTATGGAGACAGGAATCAGGATGGTGAAGCTCTACTGGAAGCAGCCTTAGCCTTTGACTTGGCTATAGTTAACACATACTATCAAAAGAAAGAACAACATCTTATCACATACCGTAGTGGCCAACACTCTACCCAAATTGATTACTTTCTTTTGAGAAGGAGTAAAATACTTTCGGCTAAGGACTGCAAAGTTGTACCGAGTGAGAGCTTAGTTTCCCAGCATAGGTTACTGATCCTGGAGTTAAAGCTTAAAGTAACGCGTAGGCAAAATAACCTAAAGCCCCCACCTAAAACGAAGTGGTACAAATTGAATGACAGGAAGTTGGCTGAAGAATTTAAGAATAGAATGGTCGATAAGATGATAAAAATGAATGATATGGCGGAGATGAATGAATGCTGGAATGAAATGGCTGTAAGTTTAAGAAGTGTGGCGAAGGACGTACTTGGTGAAACGAGGGGGAAAGGAAAGATTGATAGAGATACATGGTGGTGGAATGATGATGTGCAAATGACTCTGAAAGAAAAGAAGAATGCTTTTAAAGAATGGAAAAGTGTGGAAGTGGGTAATGATAGAGAAAAGGAAAACAAGAGGTCAGCTTATTTAATAAGTAAAAAGAAGGCCAAGAAAGCAGTCGCAATAGCAAGGGCCAAGGTCCAAGATAAGCTTTACAACCATTTGGAAAGCCCACAAGGCCAAAAAGACCTTTATAGAATAGCAAGAGAGCGGGAGCGGAATGCAAGAGATATCAATCACATGAAATGTATGAAAGATGAAGCAGGAAAGATTTTGACAGATGACAAGAGCATAAGAGAACGCTGGAAGAACTATTTCAATAAACTTATGAATGAAGAGAATGACTGGACAGGCGTGCTAGAAAACGCTAGAAGTAACATCGGTATGGTGAAAGAGATTACTGTAGAAGAAGTAAGGATGGCAGTGCAAGGTATGAAGAATGGAAAAGCGGTTGGGCCAGACGATATACCTGTGGAAGTATGGATGATTCTGAAAGCGGATGGTTGGAAGTGGCTGACTTTATTCTTCAATAAGTTGTTGCAAGAAGAGGCGATCCCTGATGAATGGTGTAACAGTGCTTTGGTGCCCATTTTTAAGAATAAGGGTGATGTACAGGATTGCAACAACTACCGGGGAATAAAGCTCATGTCACATAGTATGAAGATATGGGAAAGAGTGGTAGCGAGACGAATAAGAGAAGAGAGTGAAATAACACAGAACCAATTTGGGTTTATGCCGGGCCGGGGAACCACGGACGCCATATTTGCACTTCGCCAACTATGCGAAAAATACAGAAAAGCAAAAAAGAACTTGCACATGGTGTTCGTGGATCTGGAAAAGGCATACGATAGAGTTCCTCGTAAGGTTCTGTGGTGGTGTATGAGAGAGAAGGGAGTGCCAGAGAAGTATGTGCGGCTTGTTCAGGCGATGTATGATAGAGCTAGTACTCACGTCAGGTCTGAAGCTGGAGTCACCGACAAGTTCAATGTGGCGGTAGGTCTACACCAGGGGTCGGCTTTAAGTCCTTATTTGTTCCTCCTGGTTATGGATGCTCTGACATCGGACATACAGGAGGAAGCACCCTGGTGTATGCTGTTCGCCGATGACATTGTTCTTGTTGGGGAAAATGCACTTGAGGTCCAGAGCAGACTGGGAAAATGGCAAGAAAGACTGGAAAGTGTGGGACTGAAAATCAGTAGAACCAAAACTGAACATATGTTCTGCGATTTCGGTGGTCTATCCAGTTTTTCCCCTATTGCCTTAGATGGTGTATACCTACCAGTCTGCTCCGACTTCCCTTGGTACCTTGGGTCATTATTCCAAAATGACGGAAGCATCGACCGTGACGTGAAAAATAGAATAAATGCGGGATGGATGAAATGGCGACAGGTCTCAGGTCTCAGGGACAACATGCGATCGACGGATGCCCCTTAAACTTAAGGGGAAAATCTACAAGACGATTGTGAGGCCTGTTGTATTGTATGGATCTGAATGCTGGGCAACAAAGGTGGAGGATGAAAGGAGAGTGCACGTAGCGGAAATGAGAATGTTGAGATGGATGTGTGGAGTGACCAGAATGGATCGGATCAGGAATGAGTATATTAGGGGAAGTTTGAAAGTTGCGCCTATAACGGAAAAGATGAGGAGTGGCAGGTTGGCGTGGTTCGGTCATGTAATGAGGAGGGATGAATGTCATATAGGCAAAAGAATGTTGGAGATGAAGGTTGATGGATGGAGAGGGAGGGGTAAACCCAAACAACGCTGGATGGATTGTGTGAAAGAGGATATGAGGAAGAAAGATGTGAGTGTTGAGATGACGAAAGATAGAGGAGAATGGAAGAGGAAGACGTGTTGTACCGACCCCACATAACGTGGGATAAGGGTAGGAGGAAGAAGATACCGCTGCTCAGAATACCCAGAGATTATTGTCCAATCATCGTTAATGTAAGGTTTACGAGTAATCAGACATTACGGTCATCTTTATAAAGAAGAAAATATCATAATTTAAAATAAAATATGGCTACTAAACTTCATGCGAGTGAAAGGTATTTAGACCCCCGAACGGTTAATAACAGTAATCCGACTTTAAGATTATTTTGTTTCAGCCACTCCCAACATACAACTATAATATGCTAAATCATAATAAAAACGCACCATTAATTTTCGTTCAGAATTGCCTGGTTCAAGTGGCAAAAGTTATGGCTCTAACAGTTATAAATGATTTCCGATTTGAACGTCATGTTTAAGTCATCACGTTTAGATTTATTGATTTATTGATTGAATACCACTCTTGCGGGCTTACAGGTGATCCCAAAACGCTTACAAGATAGTGCTTAAATACCTATTCTAAAAATTAACAATGTCACTTAACTTACTAATACAATTATTATAAATACTAGATTGGATACATTAAATTACAATTAAATTTACAGTTACAATACATTACAAATAATACCCATACGTCAAGTTACATTTGAATAAATGAAATAAAATAATAATTTACAATTTGATCAAATAAAGGTTCATACACCAACAATGAATAAAATAATTGCTTCAAATATTGAATGTCAGTTACTTACTTAACTAAGATGTTTGCAAATTTAACTATTTTTATTTGTAAAACTGACATAGATGAAAGTTTACAGGCATTTTGATTGGATTGGACGTTGCCGGTTAAGGCTTTTAGTTCATTATTAGTACAATGTAATATCTAGAGTCGAGTCGTTGACTTAAGCTAATTAAAAAGAAATACCTAACGAAGCCTTTGTAATAACTTTACAATATTAATAATCATATTTGGAATAATAGTAAAATTTGGAAATATGCTCCATCCGTTGCCTAAACTTTGTAACACTCACAAGCAAGCGTTCTTATAGTATAAATTGAAACTGGTATCATATCTTCGTGTGGAACCTTGATTACCTATTTGAGATTTATGACGGGTCTTAAGTAGGACAATCACCTTAGCTTTCAAACATTATTAGCCGTGTGCCAAACATCGCACGCGCCATGTATTTGTTCTAACATCTTTGCACAGTTTTTTAGTAGTGTTTACTTTAGACCGCATTTTATCTACTTTTGTCTTTAGAAATACGTCATTATTTTCGCAAAAGATAGTATTAAATTAAATGAACAAATCTAAATCACAGTGATATTTATGCAAAGGTATAACTACTTACTGTAGTTACCATAAATCTAGAGACTAACGGCTCAGCCACGACATTGGTCTAAGCGCGACAGCGGTGAGCGGCGGTCATACATTGAAGCGAGACACAGCGATGGGACTTTTCATTCGCACGTATGGCTGCCGCTCGCCGCTGCCGCGCTTAGACCAATGTCGTGGCTGGGCCGTAAGGATTATTATGTTTGAAATGAGCTTGCAGTTTTTTCTATGGTAAAGCAATCATGACGCAAAATTTTAACTCATTCACTTAATAAAAGTATGAAATGAACCAACCTTAAGAATCGTTTTTTTACCGCAGATATAGGCAGTTACACCTTACCCATTCAACAAACACTACATATCTCCGGTGCCATATCGAGGTTAGATTCAAATTGGCTAAGAAAACCTAACGGGATACTCAAGCAACAAGTACTCGATTAATTTATGTAAAAAACACATGCTCACGCAACTTTCCCTGCTACCACTTTCATGCACAGCGGCGTGATTATTCAGGTCTGTAATGTGATGTTTGAATAAAGGATTGTCCAAGTTCTTTGCTAGACTGAATTTGAAGATTGTATTCGATTTATCTTTTTGTAGGTAGAATGTTGCGGATCGTCTTTAATAATTCAAAGAGATGAATCATAAGCTGAGTTTATACCAGCAAATTATTGCTGCAAGTTTTGAGACGCAACTATAGGTAAGAGTGAGTGGCAAATATCTGCATCTCTTTCTTGCATATACTTCTGTCTCAAAACTTGCAGCAATAACTTGCTGTCTAAACTCAGCTTTAGGCAAACAAGATGATTGCTATTCAGTAGACTAAAAACTGGCCTGAATAATTACCAAATGATGGAAATCAACGGGAGTACGGTCGCACAGACCTTAGAACACTTGGGGATTTTTGTGTGAATGAATTATCTCATACAACACACAGATAAAAATATACGCTCATACAACACACAGATAAAAATATATAGATCTTATTGAAATGATGATAAATTACTTGCATGTATCATAGCCTCAAATGTGCCAAAAAGTTACACTAAAAGTTCTAAGCATAAGAACTGCAGTGCGCTAGCTATATTATACTAAATGTAAAAATGGGTGTCGTTTGATGGGCGGCGGTGATTGCTTACAATTATCCGTTTGGATTCTATCATAATGAACAGCTTCTCACTTCCACGACATTTAACAGGTCCAGCCAATAGCTGAGCTGTCAGAGCTGTCGCGAAGAAGGGCGGTGGACGGCGGTGGCGATGTCGAGCTTTCGGACAGCAACGTCCGAGGTGGCACGCTCAGCCGCTCCGGCAGCCGACGCTTCACCAGCACCCAGGTAAGTGTTTCTTAGTTTTCGACTAGGTGGAGGATTTGGCTCTTGCCCATTTAAGCCGCGCTTGCGATTTAACCGTTCCGGTCTATTCATTCTCGATGCATCGGCGAAAATGCAGTCACAGGTGTCGCCACTTTGATGTGTGTAATTTGCCATTTCTATGTCATATCCGTCATAGTGTTAGGTATATACCTAAGTCATAAAGGAACTCGGTGATCAAAAGCCCCATCAAGAGAATGGTGGTACGCAGACAGATTATGCACTTAGTGCTTACATATTTTTATAAACTGCTGAATGGTTCTGTTTATCCGTACCGAATTTCTAGGTTCTAAATAAGTTTTGCCTCAAGCTACATTGACGCGCCGTTTAAGCAATCGAGCAATAAATAACTGCAAGACTATATAGAATATTATTTATATTTCGTTTAACCGATTTGAGGTGGCTGTGGTTTGGCCCACAAATATAAAATCAATTATTCTTATTTTAAAACCTAACGGGTGGCCTTATTTGTAGTAAAGGTGCGGTATTTTTCCTTTGAAGCATATTAGTGATATTAGCGTTATCTATAATGCAATAGTTGATCTAGTATGTTAATTCTTGTATCTGGGCATTTTCAGAATTGGGATTATCTCTATGGAATTATTAACAAAAATTAACTCACTGTCAATTTTGTGACGATAATTAGGCATGAAATTTCAATAAAAATATTGTTTTTGTGTTAATTACATAAACTTCAAACGATAATCTACATTCAGAATGTGAAAAAAGAAAATTTTTAGACAGAATTTATGTTCAATTGTCGTCACAAAACTGACAGCGAGTTAATATTTGTTAACAACTTTTGCTAATTGGGGGACCCATTATTAATTATTCAAAATTTGTATGAAATATATGCATTGACTTGGCTCAAGCAATCATAGAGAATTCTAATTTAGTAAACATGTAAGATAAGAAAGGCAAAACTTTTTTAAATGCACCTTTTACAAACCTTCCCAACAACCACCTTCATTGAGCTTCTCCAAAAAAACAAATACTAAGTAAGTATCCATGTATCGATGAACAAAATAATTGAAGTAGGTACAATTTAATTACCCCTGGCACATGATGCAACGTCCGTCATACGATACTAGTACTCTATCATGTTGGTTGCACACGCAAATTGGCAGGCCCGTCAAAACGATGCAGTCAAGCGGTTGATATTGAGAGCCCTTGCCGCAAAATCAAGTGTTGCGCGTTGCCTGATGAAGTTACTTTTTGAGCTGGGTTTTGCTATTATATAATACATTGTATCTATTCCTTATTAACGTTTATTGAATATCCTTCATATCCCTAATGATTCTACTATAATGCTAATGTTGGTTGCATACGCAAGCTGGCAGGCCCGTCAAAAGAATCAAGATGAGTGCTGGAGATTGAGAGCCCTTGCCACAAAATCAAGTATATATAAAAAATAACGTAGATTTCAAAACGGCATCGGTAAATGTATTGTTATTTATTAAAGTAATGTTCTATCTTCTTAAATGTCCATGACTTCTATGTCAGACCACGTATTGCTAATTATTGATTCTTAATTACATTGGCATTGATAGTATTTTCCTGTTTTGCCATTAGATAATTCATGAAATTAGAGATATTGTTTATCTTCAGTGTTTACCTAAAATTAATACTTTTCCTATTAATCTTTTTGGTAGGTACGCCTCTGGTATTGGGGTTCTATATCATGCTCTGGCAAATAATCAAACTGCCACTGTTTGGGATACACACCCCTCTTCAAAAGGAACCTACTTTGTTGAAAGAAGTGCTTTCCTTTAGACCTTTTAGCGAAGAGTGCAGAAGACGGGAAAAATAAATGAATTAGAGGTCGTAAGTCTATGTCAGTTGGTGTGGGCTGTGGGCATTGGGGTGATACTCGGACACAGCGAAACCAATTGACCAGTATCTTGACTCTGTATAAGTATCAAAGTAAGAGTAATTCTGAGCATCTGACTATCCTTATACTACAATAAGTAGAAATAGAAATGCCACGAATATTATGCTACTATTTAGTTTGTCTTTCTGTTACTTTCAAAGTTACCTACTACTCGTATGTGTGGCAAATAGGATGAATAAAAACAGTATTAGTACCTAACGATTATATTTATAGTTTTGTGACCCATATGATATTATGTTGGTGCAAATCATGCAAGAACCGGTCTAATGTTATAAAATATCAAAATAACGCAATATACTGCATGGTTTACTCCCTACTCCTACATAAAGTGAGTTTTTCTTGCGGTCAGAACAGATATGAATTACAAAATAGTCCTCATGAAATATTTATGAGCGCAATGTCCATCAAATCATTAGACTGCAGTTATATATGACTACATTTATTTTTTCTGACTGTAAAACATTACTTTGTGTGTGATAAAGTCTGTGTGGTGTTCTTTAGGAACAGAAAAATGTTAAGAAAAGCCTGGGTGGTTAAGTAAATAGTAATAAAAAAAAAGTGAGAAAAGATTGCCAATCACATAATTGTGACAAGCCCCACAATTTTGACACATGTCAAAGGTTGCGACGGTCCCATAGTGTTAACTTGAGTTAACGAGGTCTAAATCTCAGCCCCTTATTCATGCTCAGGGTTCCAACAATGTCGGGATTGCCGGGACATGGCGTATCTACCCCTTATACCCCTAGCATAAACAATGAGTGATTCCATCAATTAAACTACTTAAACTCACATCTAAAGGATAGGATTGGCTGATATTACGCACAAAATCGGGAATTTTCATTACAATAGCTAAAGAATAATGCATATTTTGATTATTTACGAAGTACAGTATAGACCGATATCATATCATGCGTAACTGAAATGTTCTTTACAATAGTGAGACAATAATGCATATTTACGTAAACAATAGCATTGAGTCATAGATGATTAGATCAGACGTATACTTCCTATCGTATCTACGACGGGTTATATACTTGTTTGCCACCCACATGATGCCTATAGAAAAATGTACCTTATTCTGCTATAGGCATTATTTGTATCTATAGGTATGAATGAGCTAACAATTGTTCTGAGTGCATTAAAGCCTCCGCCACACACAAAGCGTTTTGATAGCGTAGCGTTGGCCTCGCAATCCGCGCACATTCCGCGCTCGTTAGTTCTCGCCGGCGTCCTCTGGGCGCAACGCCAGCGTTCGTCCAGCGCACCGCTATCATTGCGCTCCGCTGACGCTCAGCTAGCGCTCCGCTCTCAAAACGCGCATGTGTGGCCGAGCTTTTAGGCATTCAAGTTACTTAAAAGGTTATGTTTTAGTTGAGGTTTGCTTACGTAACATGAGATGACCTGTCTGCTCGTTGCCTCCTATCACATAAAAAAGATTGGTAAAAGTCTATCATAGAGTTTATTCTGACCTGTTTTGATTAAAAAGTCGCGGACTAAATATCCATACTAATATTATAAATGGGAAAGTGTGTGTGTCTGTGTCTGTTTGTTTGCCCGTTTTTCACGGCAGAACGGAGCGACGAATTGACGTGATTTTTTAAGTGGAGATAGCTGAAGAGTTGGAAAGTGACATAGGCTACTTTTTGTCTTTTTCTGACGCGAGCGAAGCCGCGGGCAAAAGCAAGTATTTCATATAAAACTGCATCAAGCACCCTGTACAATCAGTCCCTAGCCTAAACAATGGGCGACCCCAATACTACTAATGCTCGACAATGAATGAACGAATGAGTGAGTCACGCAGGAAGATTGATCGGTCCTTTAATTGCAGATATTTGGAAACGAGTTTTAAGCCATTCGGTACGTTTTGATGTGAGATTAATGTGGTCAATGAAACAGCGATTTCAAGGTCGTTTTTGTTTATTTCCGGCAATACGGGTTAATAACTTTTTTTTCTTGTAAACGCTATTGGATTTGTATACCAGCAGCAGGGCTAAACACATCTATAGAATCTCACCCACCGCGATATTGACTTGTCATTAATATTTACTAGAGATCAGTGGCGGCTAATGAAAATTTCTGCTAGGCAACACTGAGCAAAAAGAAACCTAACTTAACATTAGGTATATTATGAATTTTCTGAGATGAACTTTTCGCTTTAGCCGTAATCTGTTAAACAAAGGCCTTTGTGTCTATTGTTGACGGCGGCTAGCTCCCGTTTAAACGGCACGTGCTATAGTCTCAGTGTAGTTATAAAGCAACTATCATGATAGTAATAAGGTTCAAATCCATAAAAAGCCCTTTCGGAGATAACACGTTTTGTCATCTTCAAAAAAAGTTACCTGCATACTGCAAACTGTTTAATAAATTTGAACCTTATTGCTATCATGATAGCTGCTTTTTAACTACACTGAGACTATAGCACGTGCCGTTTAAACGGGAGCTAGCCGCCGTCAACAATAGACACAAAGGCCTTTGTTTAACAGATTACGGCTAAAGCGAAACGTTCATCTCAGAAAATTCATACTATACTTTACTAGTACCTAATCAATATTAGGCAAGCCGGTGGGAATCGGCTTGTATGGACCAGCCGCTGCTGCTAGAGATATATTAGGTACTAGCAGCGGCTGGTCCATTCAAACCCATTCTGATAGGTACCTACTATTGCGCTAATCATGTGCTTGCCCTGCAGAGTCCCTAAGAGCTATAGAGAGAACTAAATAAAGAAATCACGATTGCCTTCATCTCTTTTCTTTAATACCGTGTGTGTCAGATAAAAACTACACTAGCACTGGATAATAGTAGTCCCAAGACTCCCAATCCCAAGTGCATCGTTAGTGCCGACAGTGGGAATCCACGCACTATTCATCCAGCCACTCAGTCTAGTAGTCGGGACTCTGAGGACTCTTGTCTCGCCTCTATGCATATTTGATGTGTGCACGGATATTAGGTACGAGGATACGAGTATTGGCTCAGGCTTAGGACCAGTGTAAATCGGTTCCTCCGATCAGAAAAAACTTCTACGAGTTTGGAATCACAGTTGGGGGTTTGATTCTGCATGTTACGTGTGGTACGTGTGTATTTGCATTCTTTATTTAATTTTACAAGCTTTTATTTAACTTGCCTTGTAGTATGTTAGTTTGGGTCAAAAGGTAGAAGCTAAATTTGACCCACTTCCCGGTTTCTGATTGATCTGAAATTTTGCACACAAATGTAAATCACGTGACAATGCAATATTATGGTATCATGGAGCTGATCTGATGATAGTGATGATGGAGCAGAAAGGATGGTCATAGGAACTCTATTATGAAACGTCGTATCCGCATCGAGTAAGGGGTTTTTAACTTTTTAGAAACACCTCGGAAAGCAGCAGATGACTGTTGAAAGACTTATCGCCGACTGTAAGGTACAGTCGGCGATAAAAGCTTGTTCCAGAAATGATCTTTTTGCAAAAAAACTTACTTAAACTTGGCTTTCATTCTGACATCCGCCGCACGGAATAGATGAGAAAACTACTCTGGTCGGGATTTTAAGTCTTTGAAAATCCTAACGCTAGAGAAGAAGACAATGACGATACTCTCGGTGCGCTTTGTGAATAACATCATGGTTTTGAAGACAAAAAAGACGTAAATTACGCACAAAAAACTGCAAACTTACGTCCTTTTGGGGCATTTAACGTTTCGGTGAATGTCCTACGACACATCTTTGAGCTTTTACCGTGAACAGTGAACACCCAAGTATGGGAATTGCGGGAATTTTTCTTTATCACTTTAATTATTTTATTCATATGGAAAGCAAACAGAAATAAACGAGCAGGAGACAATGTTTCAAACACACAATAAAACATTCGCTTATTTCCTAAACAGTTCTCACTAAAAAAATATAATGGAACTATTACTACACTTACTAAACTTAGGGTTGAATACAATAGAACTCAGTTATTCACTGTAGATCCCCTACCTAACCTAGTCGTATATACGTGCATGTCCTATGCAATGCCTAGCTTTAGTTTGCACTGTTTACATAGTGTATAGACTGGTCGTGATCCTTTGCGAGAATGCCTTTGATGTTCTCTACGTGGTTTACAATAAATATTTACTTGCTTTGACAGGTTATGTTATGTGCCTTTGAGGGGCTTACGTAGCATCTAAGTTGAGGGTCTTTGAGGAATTCTGTATTCGAGCTAAAATAAATAGCTTGGATATAAACGTGAGGTGAGCTTGTTTGATACAAATGCTAGAATACTATGTATTTATGATGTGTTTTATATTAAATAACTTTTGCGATTCGTGACAAAATTTTATTAACTTTGCCTCACGAATGAGCAAACTACTTAATCATAAAGTTAAATATTACGAGTAAATCGTGAAGATAGGCAAATAGTTGATTATATAACTTTATCAGTTAGTAAATGCAGGGCGCTGGCGGTGTTGGACTTTTCATCCCTCAGTCCTTTACTGTTTTAATTTTGTCTGACATCTTCTTGGCATAGCTACATTGCTTCCCCGGAATGGTGCTATTGCTATCCGATTCCCGTCAGTACGAATCAGAATAGCTGTTCTGTTTGTATGAAATACTCGTACTTACCGCGTGCTAGTACTAGGCAAAGTACACGTAACCAAAGCTTATCAAGGCAGTCCATTACCTAGCAATTATCGGCTTGTGAACGTAATCGTTTGACTGATAGCGGGGCGGCGACCCCGTCTAGACACCCCGCCCCCCGGGTCGTGCATGAAATCAGGATGCCCGGGAATTTTGTGCGCGAACTAGGCCTAAAATAGGGTAACCATGGAGCTTATCAAGTCCATTACCTAGCAATTATCGGGTTGTGGACGTAATCGTTTGAGTGACAGCGGCGCGGTGACCTATCTAGATACCTCGCCCTCCGGGTCGTGCATGAAATCAGGATACTCGGGAATTTTGAGCGCGAACTAGACCTAAAGTATAGCTTGGGTAAAAAGAATAGAAATTAAAAAAAAACTTTCAAACTGTGCACACACATGAATGTAGGAAAAAAAATAACTGGATGAGAGATTAATAAATAATGTAACTATATCTGTATTTTAATAATAATTATAAGAGCTAGTTGAGCATGAATCGTCTTAAACAATTAAGTCAAGTTAATTACTTCCCTATAATATATTACGCATTAAATGGCAGCGTTATCCTCCACTCTGGGTACATGTCTATAAATATAATAAGTTCAGGAAATGTTCATGGAAAATTACGCCATATTATTTATGGCCACACACGATACATGTAACTGACATTAAACAGCATCCCGTATAAGATAGTGCTAAAGAAAAAACTTAACATATTACTACCACATTCCCTTTTATTAGAAGACGCTCCCTCACACATTAAACATCAATTTTAATTATCTCTAATGCCCCCAGAAACATCTTAAACGACTCGAATAGGACATTAAGATAAGCTCTTTCAACACCCCCGTTCACATTAAACTGGACACACCGTAGGGGCATTTTATGTCTACTGTATTAAAGACGTTAGGTGCCTTAATAACCTACAGAAATCTGTATTTTATCATTAGTACTATGATAAGTATGATACAAATGTATGATATGCGCCAATGATTTTAAAACGTAGTTATGTCAAAAATAGGCTTCGCACATTCTCCTGCGAGTCCATAATCTGCTTCAAGTCAAGAACGAGAACGCAACTCATATTTTATTTTTACTAGTCGAAGTGACAATGAAATGAAATGAAATTTATTTTTGATAACAGATCGTTACATGTCAATACTTACGACGTTTCGTTCGTCACGGAGCGTGAACGATTATCGCTTTGGCTAGGCCGGCTGGAATATCCCTGCAATCTTATCTCGAGAACCGTGGCTTCTAGGACCAGAGTTCCAAGGACGAAAAGGAAGGAAACGACACCACAAACCCCCCATAAATTTTGTCATATCATGTGCCAAACACCCCGTGGCCTGTATATGCGCATTGCGCAATACATCGGAATAGCTGCCTTGTTTGGGGGAAAGGTGACCCTCCCATCGGTTTTAATGTGCTCAGTCGGCTTGATGTCCGGTTGAAAGTGTCAGGAAGTCCGTATGTTTGGATACTGACATGAATTGACAGCAGTACAACGCAGATAATTTTCAACGCGTAAGCCGTGGCGTAATAGTTCCCTAGCTCTAGAAAAACGCGCAGGAAGAGAGCTTGTCTATTTACTAATACCGAATAAACGACCGACCGGTCTGCCCTAGTGCGTAGTGACCCTGCCTGCTAAGCCGCGGTCCCGGGTTCGAATTCCGATAAGGGCATTTATTTGTGTGACGAGCACAAATGTTCCTGAGTCATGGATGTTTTTTAAGTATTGTATTTATCTATATAAGTACATCGTCGCCTAGCACCCATAGTACAAGCTTTGCTTAGTTTAGGGCTAGGTTGATCTGTGTGTGTCTTCAATATTTTTTTTTTTTTTCACCCTTTTCAATTTTAGCGTTGGTTTACGGGACACCCTGTATATTATATGAAATTGTATTGTAGGTTCAGTAGTATGTCATTGCGATGACACCAGTAACCGTACCATACCCATCGAATTTAAAAATACAAATGGTAGAATTGACGCAAATCAAATGCTACCCGAGAGAGCAAACAAATCCAGTACTCACTTTCGCTACCAAGAACCCGACTGTCGGGTACACCGCTCGTAGAAGCGTAGCCGATTACATGGGTTTCCCCGTATGTAGCGAAAATGTCGTAGCGCCGCGTAGAGCCCGGTTTCGAAAGTGTTAATAATTCGCTCGACATGATCTAGATATGACAAGCGATGAATGCGTTTGGCATCAGTCGGGCCTAGCCTAGCATCGTTATAGCCTACGCTGGCCTAGCCGACATTCCGAAACGTGCCGAGGTCGGGCGGCTTTGGGACCTGTTCTTTACGTAATGTCAAACAGGTGCATATGCATGCCACAAAGTAGATGTTTTTTATACTAATTTCGCACTAACTTGGCAGTAAAAATGCATACTCGTACATAAAACTTAATTTTTGATAAGTTTTTAGCGCCGACTAAACTGGTCTTTCAGGCAACTATATGCATTGGGGCAATTCTAACAAACCTAAATATAAAATACTTTCGTTTTATAACAGAGTTCCTCTTCATATGGCTGCATGTGTCTCGTTTAATCAGCTCAGTGCTACCATGGAACTTGTACATGTACACTCCTTTTTGCTGTGTACTTAATGCAGCAAAGGGGAGTGTACGAGTTTCTAATGGGTTGGCAACGTGCATGTGACACCCCTTGAGTTGTAGGTGTCCATAGGCTACGGTGACCACTTTCCATCAGGTGGACCGTAGGCTTGTTTGCCACCGACATAGCAAGAACAAAAAAAATGTTGCATTGCCACACAGCTTTAGTCTATGTGAAGTTTGAGCTCAGTCAAATAATGGCAAGATGATATAATAATAATAACCCAAACAATGGATACAGATCCTCTGCTGGCTAACTTATATAAAAAAATACAGAGGTGATTTATAATGATACAAAAAATAAGATATATTATGCCATTTATTCAGACACAGGATCAGTAATACCACTTTCCAGTCGTAATATACTAAGAGCTCCATACTTTGTATGTCAAATCATAATATTAAAACTCTTAAATACTAACAATAACTAAAACAATCCACTCCACTGACAAGTCTTAAACACCCTGTACATCACAAGTAACCTAAAAATTCTGTGGGTTTCTGTCAAAACTCTGCATTTCATATTTTGCGATGACATTGCACACTTCCATTTTTACTTTAGGTATTAAATTTGGCTGTAATTTCTTTACACTGGCTGCCATACTTCTGAAGAACACGTCTATTTCATTTGTGTTCTCTTTTAGCACCTTTTCTATAAGTTTGTCCAGGGTCTGGCTTCTTTGCTCGGGAGTTTTAGGTTCCTCCACATATCGGAGCAGTTTCGGTCCGTTCATGAGTATTGGTTTTGGCAGAATCTTGATCGGTTGCAAGTTACGAGGCATTGGCACAGATTTCTTTCTGCCGGCTTTCTTGACCACTTTCTTAGGTGGCTCGTTGGTTATAATTTCTGTTTTTGGCAATATTTTGAAGAGTGGCTGCTTCAGTTGTTGGTGTTGCTCGGTTGGGCCGTCCACCACTGTGATCTGGAAACATACATTTTGCCAAATTAGTTGTGTTTACTACATTTTATGATACGTTCTCAGTTCTTTGAGCTTATATCCTATTTGTTTATGTATACATTAACTACAGTAATATTTACTCACTGTATAAAACTACTACTAGGAGCTATCTGAGTGCCTTCTCACACTAACACTACTTCATATGCCAATTTATTGCCTTAATCTGTCCAACAGATCAGTTATTTATACTTAGTAATTTGTCAACTATTTTTGTCATTAAATAGTAATATGGATATGTCACTAAGCCTGGGCCTGGGATAGTAATACAATCTTCGCTATGGAAATGGCAACTCTATAGGCTTATCAAATTCAGGCATTCTGTTATCATAATATATAAGCAGTAGTTGAGGTCATTCACCCTATTTCACTGTCAAACTTACTTCATAATACTCCTGGCTGTCAGTAATAACTTGCTGCTCCGTAACGACCTGCTCCTCCTGAACCTGCTGCTCCTCGTCCTCCATAGTAGCCTCCTCGAGCACTGTCTCAGTGTCCATGGAAGTCTCATCAAGGTACTGCATTTTCTCGAACACGGGTGCTTTCGTTTTGTGCATGGTGCCCACCCGCCGACTCCTCATGTAGCCATCTCGTAGACCGCGCCAACGCTTCTTGCATTCTTCAACTGAAATTTAATGTTTTTGTTTTTAGACACATAGACCAGGAAAAATAGCTTGACCTGGACATAATTCGATAACCGTAATTTTCTTTTTCTGTCGTATAAAGTATCATTAGTGATAGTTAAAATACAAATTATTAATCAAATTAGGGTTCTGATTCAATTTAAAAAAAAATAAAAACGAACTTTGAATATTTTTTGATTTTATAACTAAAGTATTAAATGTAATCCGGAAAAAGTGCTTGTATTATGTTGTGACACCTGCATTTCATATAAAAACATCTAATTTTTATAAATAATTCATACAGAACTATCATTTATAAAGAAGGTTTAGTAAGTTACACATTTTCAGGCGTATTTCACTAGAAAATATTGTTAACCGTAATCCTGCAATTTATTATGAATATAATATTACGTGTGTTGATAAATTATTAAAACTTATACCAATACTTTTGGCGCTTGTTCAAAATCTTAAATATTGATAATTTTAGGAAAGGAAAAATACCTAACTAAATTGAAAGATGGTAAATTTTGCCGTTAATATATTCTTAGTACTATACGAAATCAATTAAACAACAAATATGTAAGATTCATTACTTAATTGATATTTTTCTTACTTGCGCTTTAATATGAACGTTATTACCTGCAGAATAAGGTCGTGCACAGAGTAGGTATAGCTAGTATAGTAGTAGCGGGAACGGGCGGCGAGTCGTCAACACGTGTTTCGCTCTGCGATATCAAGGGCGCCGCGTTTTCAAAACGCTTCGATAACAAATATTTCACCGTCCAGTATAAGAGAGCTCCCTTATTACAAGTGACAAAAGTCATACAAATCAATTAGTCCGATAGGTCACGTTAAACTGGTCAAGTCGTTAGCTCAATAATAGTACCTATCGAGCTTGACGAGATGCTTGGATCACAACAACGTAATATGTATGAAAGCTTGCGGCGCTTAAGACTGTATTCTTTCGAGTCGTGTGTAACGTATTTTGGCGAGGCAAATTTGAAGCACAGTGCGTGTCTGTCTCACTCACTCTTACGGTAAACCTAATGAACTGTTTCACTTTCAGAGGATTTTTGAAGTAATTTGGGTAATATGACATTGTCGCGGTGAGGTCTTTCCGGTACAAATTTATCGGTGGATCTTTTCGGATTTGTGGATGATGAGCCGATGCGATGTCGCTTCATTTTGAAGTGTCGACTCTCGCGAGGGAGTTCTTAGAGGACCGCGAGGAGCGCGTGTGACTGTTGAGTTTTTGAATGATTTGAAGTTTGTGAATGATTTTATTTTGTGTGTATTTGTGTGGGCATGAGGTGTTTGTGTTGCGAGAGTCAAATCAATAATATGAGTGGTACAAATTTTATTAGGGGGCCTCATGTGTGAGAAACTCAACACTCGAATGCTGCGTAACAATGCGAGCCGAAATCGCCTAATCGGAAGTGTCCGACTTGGTATCGACTAATCTATACACGTTGTAACATGAGAAACCAGAAATCAAAACCTGGTTTCTGGTATCTGGTACCCGGTAACCGGTAACCGGTAACCGGTAACCGGTAACCGGTAACCGGTAACCGGTAACCGGTAACCGGTATCCGGTATCCTGTATCCTGTATCCGGTATCCGGTAACCGGTACCCGGTATCCGGTAACCGGTATCCGGTAACCGGTATCCGGTAACCGGTACCCAGTAACCGGTATCCGGTAACCGGTAACCGGTAACCGGTATCCTGTAACCGGTAACCGGTAACCGGTAACCGGTATCCGGTAACCGGTAACCGGTAACCGGTATCCGGTAACCGGTATCCGGTAACCGGTATCCGGTAACCGGTATCCGGTAACCGGTATCCGGTAACCGGTAACCGGTGACGGGTCTCCGGTATTCGGTGACCGGTAACCGGTAACCAGTAACCAATGACCGTTAACCGTTATCCGGTAAACGGTGACCGGTAACCGGTAGACGGTAACCGGTATCCGGTAAACGGTAGACAGTAACCGGTAACCAGCATCCGATATACGGTATCCGATATCCGGTTTCCCGTGTTCGGTTTCCCGTTTCTGGTTTGGTTTTGGTTTTGGTTTTAGTTTTAGTTCTGTTAGTTTAAACAAAAACAAAACTGAAAACGAAAACGGAAACCGAAACGGGAATGGAAACGAAAACCGAAATCGAAACCGAAACCGAGACCGAAACCTACACCAAAACCGACACCGAAACCAAGACCAAAACCGAAACCGAAAAAAATATTTAAGTTCCTAGAAGTAAAGAGTGACAGAGATAGCACTATAATCATTTAAGTTCCTGGTAGTAAAGAGTGACAGAGATAGCACTCATGTTAGTCAAACTCGTGGTATGTGCACTTCCCGCACACAGTAAAGAGTGACAGAGATAGCACTATAATCATTTAAGTTCCTGGTAGTAAAGAGTGACAGAGATAGCATTGTAATAATAAAATTTATGTTCCTGGTAGTAAAGAGTGACAGAGATAGCACTATCATAATTAAAGTTCCTGGTAGTAAAGAGTGATAGAGATAGCACTCATGTTAGTCAAACTCGTGGTATGTGCACTTCCCGCACACAGTAAAGAGTGACAGAGATAGCACTATAATAATTTAAGGTCCTGGTAGTAAAGAGTGACAGAGATAGCACTATAACAATTTAAGTTCCTGATAGTAAAGAGTGACAGAGAATAGAGATAGCACTATAATAATTTAAGTTCCTGGTAGTAAAGAGTGACAGAGATAGCATTTTTGTTATTTAAATTTCTGTTAGTAAAGAGTGACAGAGATAGCACTATTGTTATTTAAATTTCTGTTAGTAAAGACGTAAAGAGTGACAGAGATTGATCACGTTGGTCAAAGACGTGGTTTATGGACTACTATTTGGACCCCCCAATGTCACGCTTTTTTAATCCTTTAACATGGATTGTCACATTTAGTATGACGTAATATATGAATGACGCCTAAAGATTGAGAGAGACAGCAATATTGTTCTTCAAATTCGTGGTAGTGAGAACAGGGTGCGTAGCCGAATGGCACAAACGCTCACGAAATGAAACGCTAGTAGATATCTATCTCTATCGCTCTTGCGTATTGGCGCGACAGAGCCAGTCTGCGTTTCGTTTTCGTTTCGCGTCGGAGAAATGGCATTCGGCTACGGGGCCTGAACAGAGACAGCACTATGTATCGCGCGGCCGCCGACTACGCAAGTCGCCGCGTAATTATAATAACCGTTCGGCTCCTTTTTAGATCGTGTACAGTCAACAACACAGCTGGCAAGACAAAGTGCCAAAAATATGTATAGAGTATTTTATTTCCTGTACAAGTGTTGGTACTTGGTACATTAAGGTATGTGTATACATATATTTGGCACTTTATCTGTATTCACAGCTGAGTTGCTGACTGTACCAATAACGATCAACTATGAACTTTTGTGGTTTGTTTTAAATAGTTCTATGCAGATATAGATTAGAATACCTATTCTATCGGTACTTTTTGTATAGGTTATTATAATAACTGGACAAAATAATTATAATCAGTGCCGGCGCACTCCGCGATCACGATTCTTTCGCCGAGCTACAAGGCCTTGATATATAGGATGTATTATTTTATCAGCAACAAAAATATGTGATGATATTGAATTAAGGCAAAACAAGACATATAAACGCTCTCCATTATTTCCTCCCTGGTTTATGAAGCTAGAACAATGATTTTTAACACATACGAAATTCGTACACTGAAATAAAGTGATGATACTATAAATATACTCGACATTCAAAGTCGATAATCTAGTGACGTAAGAAGTTATTGATATAACAGAATTTTGCACAAAATAGGCTCACCTTTGATGTTGAAAATGCCGCCACTCTATAAAACAAACAGACCGCACACGAGCAGCCGACATTAAATTCTATTGCACGGCGCGAAGGTCGAAAGCCGCGCCCGCACCTGGGCGTAGGTAGCGAGATCGGGTGCACGTGCGCTTACCTTTGAAATCGCCGACACACAGGTGTCGCCGTTCGCCCTCTCTTTTCATTTATGTTTCTGTTTCAATCGGTTAGCCGTTTGCCGGCCGGCAATAAAGGTTGTTTTTTTAACCGACTTCAAAAAAAGTAGGAGGTTCTCAATTCGACTGAATGTTTTTTAGGGTTCCGTAGTCAACTAGGAATCCTTATAGTTTCCCCCTGTCTGTCTGTCTGTCCGTCCGTCCGCGGATAATCTCAGTAACCGTAAGCACTAGAAAGCTGAAATTTGGTACCAATGTATCAATCACGCCAACAAAGTGCAAAAATAAAAAATGGAAAAAAATGTTTTATTAGGGTACCCCCCTACATGTAAAGTGGGGGCTGATTTTTTTTTTTCATTCCAACCCCAACGTATGATATATTGTTGGATAGGTATTTAAAAATGAATAAGGGTTTACTTTTACTAAGATCGTTTTTAGGGTTCCGTAGTCAACTAGGAACCCTTATAGTTTCGCCATGTCTGTCTGTCCGTCCGTCCGTCCGTCCGTCCGTCCGTCCGTCCGCGGATAATCTCAGTAACCGTTAGCACTAGAAAGCTGAAATTTAGTACCAATATGTATATCAATCACGCCCACAAAGTGCAAAAATAAAAAATGGAAAAAATGTTTTATTAGGGTACCCCCTACATGTAAAGTGGGGGCTGATATTTTTTTTCATTCTAACCCCAACATGTGATATATTGTTGGATAGGTATTTAAAAATGAATAAGGGTTTACTAAGATCGTTTTTTGATAATATTAATATTTTCGGAAATAATCGCTCCTAAAGAAAAAAAAAGTGCGTCCCCCCCCTCTAACTTTTGAACCATATGTTTAAAAAATATGAAAAAAATCACAAAAGTAGAACTTTATAAAGACTTTCTAGGAAAATTGTTTTGAACTTGATAGCTTCAGTAGTTTTTGAGAAAAATACTGAAAACTACGGAACCCTACACTGAGCGTGGCCCGACACGCTCTTGGCCGGTTTTTGATCATATTAATATTTTCGGAAATAATCGCTCCTAAAGGAAAAAAAGTGCGTCCCCCCCCCCTCTATATTTTGAACCTTATGTTTAAAAAAATATGAAAAAAGATCAAAAAAGTAGAACTTTATAAAGAATTTCTAGGAAAATTGTTTTGAGAAAAATACGATAAACTACGGAACCCTACACTGAGCGTGGACCGACACGCTCTTGGCCGGTTTTTTTGTTACTCGATATCTCCGAGAATCGTGGACCGATTTTCAAATTATTTTTTTTAATCGAACGGGTATAACCCCGAGATGGTCCTATTGGCACCAAGTCCCAGGCGGCGCGGCGCGCGCCACGCCGCCTGGGGCGCGTCTTACGTCCTTCCTATACAAAATGTACTGAGGAGACGATTTTTGAATTACACTCAGGTGGCGTGGCGCGGACGTCCGTTGCGCGCCCCGAGACACGCGACGCTCTGGTGTGGCCGGTACCTTACGTCCCTAACCTATTAACCGATCCGCCGCGGTGACGCGGCCGGTGCGCGGCGCGCTCTCCCAGGCCCGCGCCCCGCGCGCTCCCCCGCCCCGCGACAGCCGCTCTACGACAACTTTGCACCCTTTTAAATTACTGACATTTACAGTTTCTTAAGCGCGACCTTCACAGTATTAATTTTGATAAAATCATGATTATAGTACACAAAAACCTGGTCTTAAGCAAAAAAATCTCAGTTACAATTTATACCTACTGAGAAATTCATGTTTATTTAAGCGTTAAAAATATATGTTTAAGATCGGTGTTAAATGTCTATATATACTTAATACAATGCAAATTGATATATATATCATGGTCACCATTTTTACCTACCTAGATATTCACATTAAATGAAAACGGTAAAAAAAAGTACACAATCAGATTTATTTTCTGTGTAATATCGCTAATAACTGATCGCATCTGAGTGCACCACAAAGTTAATCTAACAAAGTTTTCGGTTAACTATTTTGCTGTTAGCGAAAAGTGGGATAATGTACTTTATCTCATGATTTTTATAAGATATGAATACGATCGTCTTTTTTTTTATCTATGTACATAATTACTATTTGATGCTTAATAATAATACCCAATAAAATATCAAAAAGGACGAGTTATTGAATTATGTCCAGGGTACCTTACTTTTACTCCACTAACAGCCCTGTCAACTATTTTAGACTCTGACGTAGACATTTCATAAGACAGCAACTCGTATAAATTTTCAACTATTTGACGCTATATTTTAACAATATGATGTGAAATTTAAGTTCAAAACTGACCCGGAATCGCCTACAAAACTGTTATAGGCGTATTTTATTTTCACACTGATGTGCGGTGCAGCACAACTTTTCACTCGCTAACGATACAAATTCATATTTCGCTTACCTGGCTTGTCCAATGATTGAGCTATTTTCTGCCATGTAGCTTCTCTTGCTAAAATATTCTTTCGCGAGGGATCAAGAACGTTGTACAAAAAACTGTGAGGTTGCACTAATTCAGCTAAAGTTTGATCTTCTTCGGTGCTCCAGCCAACCGCGTTCAAAGGCATTCTCGTTTTCGCGTGCGTCACAACTTCAAAACAAAATGTCTGCCTGCCTATCACGAACGAAAATAGCCGCGCTGTGCAGCACGACGTCACGAGCAGTGTTGCCAGTCACAGATTTTCTTTAGCTGCTACAGTGTCTGCATGTTAGCGCCATCTCTTTGCGAGTAGTGGCACTTACGTTACATGTGCTTGAAGGTGTCGGTGCAGGCAAATTTGCTATTCAGCACTAGATGGCGCTGTTTTCAATCTGTAGTAACGCCATCTAGTGAGAGACGATTATATTAATATAGTTTGGGAAATTGCCGCTAGATGGCACAAGAAAATATGTTTTTTGTTAAATTCGGAAGCCAAGTTATTTTGGAGACTGAGGTTTATTTATTTTATTTTTAAAGATTATTTTAGTTAATATGTGTGACTTTTCCAAATTTTTTTGACTTCGAACTTTGGCAGTATTGTGTACCATAGTTAATGACTGGCCAGGCTCAGCGCAAATTTCTATGCTGAAAGAATTTTTCTACAACACAACTGATAAGATATACATACAGGCTGAAGCTACTATTTGGTATCCAAAAGATTTTTAACTACAATTCGAATTTCAATAGTCTTATCCTGATCCCACAGTCAAACTGTGTAAACCGTTTTGTGGGACACGTGTTACTGTATAAATGTACCTTTTTCTGAGAATAAATAAATAATAATAATTAAAAAAAAAGCATTTACAAGCCCGCTATAACGATAACCCACGACTCACCTAAGCACAAAATACCATTCTTATCAAAAGCTCTCTTTGTTTGAGCTTAGTCTTGTGTGAGTTTGTTGTGAGCTTATTACTGATAAGATATGAAGATAGGAGCACGCCTATATTTAGAATACGTTATATGTATTCGTTTAAGAATAAGAAAAATAATTATCTTTTTAGACAAAAATGTAATAGGGAACCTACAAATTAATCCAATATACAAATAGATACAAACTGAAATAGGCAGTTGCCATACATTAAACAAAACACTATTAAGTCCAAGAGTAAGCCCATTTATAATAAATAAAAAATAAAAAAACTGGTGGCAAAGCCGGGAATCGAACCCGGTGAAAACTGAAGTTTACGCGCGGCTTAGTCGATTAACCTCCTCCTAAACCATCTAAAAAGTCTAAACCACCTCTACCGAGTTGACTTGATCGATTTTTATTTGGTTGTGGTATCTAGGTATTTCAGTTTATAATTTACTAGTTTTTGCCCGCGGCTTCGCTCGCGTTAAAAAGAGACAAAAAGTAGAAAAAATTCACCTCTTAAAAAAATCACGTCAATTTGTCGCTCTGTTTTGCCGTGAAAGACGGACAAACAAACACACACACACTTCCCCATTTATATTAGTATGGATATACCTACTAAATAGTATAAGTAGTAATGTGATTACCTTCTTTATAAAACAAAAAAATGATTTCTTCCCTAGTTGAAAGGTACAATTTGCAATGCAACTGAAATATAAGAAAGAGAAGCCATACTAATATTATAAATGGGAAAGTGTGTGTCTATGTTTGTTTGTTCGTCTTTCACGGCAAAACGGAGCGACGAATTGACGTAATTTTTTAAGTGGAGATAGTTGAAGGGATGGAGAGTGACATAGGCTACTTTTTGTCTCTTTCTATTGCGAGCGAAGCCGCGGGAAAAAGCTAGTCGCTTCATAAATAAAACTAATTACAGACAGATACTCAATGCCACTGTAATCACAAAATTTCAAAGCAATGAGCTAGTCGTTTAAAACAAGGCGTACCTACTTTGGTATGGAAATCTGAGCTTGCCGTAAACTACAGAGTCTTAAGAACGCCGCAGACATTTTTTTGTTTTACTATAAATGGGCTTTCACTTAGATACTCCATATCCAGAGTTAATCAACTGTAATTAGCGCAAAACTGCGACCATTATTCCTTACAGAAGCGTGAAACCAAAATAAAACCTCCCCAAAGTCGTCTGGGTATTTGTGGCGTTCCATGCCTGAAGGTTCCTTATAAGTACTTCATAGGCAATACAATAAGGACATAATTATATTAGAATTTCTGTAATCTTTTAAGATGGTTATATTTGACCGCCGACGCCCATTAGATGGACATGGCACCAGAAGAAGAAGAATATTATAACCTCAGAGCATATAATACTAGAGAGCGGACAACAGTTGACAGTTGTATATCATTGAGCATATGGTGGTCATTATGTGTATGCGTTTCTGCGTGAAGTGCATGATGACTCGCTGGTCGTCCACACGTTGCATGTACATGCGAGCACACAAGAGCGACCATTTACAAGTGCGTGTGCTTTGTGTGGGTTCAATACAATGCGCCCGGCATATACGATCTCCTTCTTCCTATATCTGTGGTTATAACCTTATTGCTCTTGAAGAACCCATCCTTCCCCCTTCCTCCCGGGTCCTTTATAATGGAAAGACACATTGACTCTATAAATAAAGGCTGCCGACATAATGGGCCTAATTAATTCTTGCATCGCCATTCGGATCTCTTTGTAGAATGCTGGGGATTCCGGCGGCGATGGTATTGTGATTAAAAATATATCTAGTCGCATCAGGGCTTTACGGATTTAGATGAAAATAAATATTATTTATTAGTTATTACGTAAATATTTACCTTACTCTCCAGTAGAAGATATATTTTATTATTTTATTCGAGTTATATTCGTTTTATTTACCTACTCGAGCTTCGGGAAAAGCTAGGATGAGAAGTATTATTAGGAGCAAGGTTTACGATATCTGTCCCTTAGAAGTATCTTCGACTTTTGGTAAAGAAGTTACACGGTGACTATGTTACTAGCGCAGCGACATTGTAGCTCCATTTGAAACAATAACACACAAATACTATGCACGCAACCAAGACTTTGTCAAGATCGTGTGGCTGGTCACAAGAATATCGTAAGATTTCACCATACCATGTTTAGTGGACAATAAATATTAGGTATGATATCTGCACTACTAGCTATTTAGATTGTACTGACAGAATCGAAAACTAGTAGTCATACCGTCATACCCCTAGCCCTGCTTTTTCAAACATAGCATTTCGTCGTTTTCCACAGACTTTCGGACGATTTCGAGCGAATTCGTGCGTTCGAAATTCAAAAATCGGTCTCCGAGAGCTGCGCATTGTCACACATGAAGCTAATGCCATACCATTAGGGTGGTGCCCGATGGAGTGTGAATCCGCTCCTTGCCCCTTTTGTCCCAATGTTTAATTGACTGACCGGGGGGTAAAGGATTATGTTGAATTGTTACTATTGTTATTTGAATATGTCAATGAAATTGGGAAGTGGAGTGATGAAAAAATCGGTGAGAAACGTTTTAGGTACTGTTACAAATTCGCATTAAGGGTGTGTATTGTGAAAACTGTTATCTTTTTTGTACGTTTTGTAGCTTTTACAGGTCCGTGACATAGTAGACCGATTTTCATGAAATATTGCTAAGAACACTCCCGACTAACTCAGCTTTAATTCAAATAAAAAAAAACTAAATCTAAATCGGTTCATCCGTTCGGGAGCTACGATGCCACAGACAGACACACACACAGACAGAAAGACAAACAGACAGACAGACAGACTGACACGTCAAACTTTTGACACCCCGTCGTGTTTGCGTCGGGGGTTAAAAATCACGTTAATTCGTCGCTCCGTTTTGCCGTCAAAGACGGACAAACAAACAGACACACACACACACTTCCCCTTTATAATATTAAGTATGGATGAATGAATCGGATACGTCACTTTTGACTTTGACATATACGGTCCATACCGTATCCTAGACCTATTCTGACGTCCATATACCAATACGGCCTTTTTTACAGAACATGTAAAAGTAAAATAAACACATGAAAAATAATAAAATTCCACATAATTATATATTACGAGTATATAGGTAAGTCTAACCAGCCAGCGGTAAGAGCGTGCGACTTTCAATCCGGAGGTCGCGGGTTCGAAATTCGAACCAATGAGTTTTTCGGAACTTATGTGCCAAATGTCATTTGATATTTGCCAGTCGGTTTTCGGTGAAGGAAACCATCGCGAGGAAACCGGACTAATTCCAATCAGGCCTAGTTACCCTTCGGGTTGGAAGTTCAGATGGCAGTCGCTTTCGTAAAACTAGTGCCTATGCCAAATCTTGGGATTAGTTGTCAAAGCGGACCCCAGGCTCTCATGAGCCGCGGCGAATGCCGGGACAACGCAAGGAGGATGATGGATGATAGGTAAGTCTTACCTAAGTATCTACTTTTGACTATTATCATAAACGCTAACATAGATTGATCAACTCCATAACTTGATTTATGTGTCATTAAAAACATCAAATTACTTCATAATCATTTGTCACAAATCTCAAACCGCTCAAAACCTAACACCTGGATCCACCCTAATCTGCATCGCTCGTATCTCGCGTCTCTAAGCGTAAACAGTTAAAATCCACACCGTGAACGTCGCGCACGCGCCGGCGCTCTAACCGACGCGCGAAAACACTATTCGAACTTCGAATTTGAACTTCGAACAGATTTTTTTTAAGAAGTGATTTATTAAGTGCCAGTGTTTTGTGGTTTGTGTTTTTTTTTAAAGTGATATATAATAAAGAGGTATTTTTATTGTTAACGGTGCAGATCGACGTTGACAGCAATTGTCAAGCGAGACAGCTCTAGTTTCTTGACAGGCTACCGTAACAATGTCTGAGTGACATTTCTATGCTCTGTTACATACAGATTCGTTGTGACACAGTGATTAATTTTATGCGTTACTTGCCTAATTGATTAGGTAACGGACTGGAAGATTAACTTGTACCGATGCTGTGCATGTTTATGAGATTAGTCTCAATTTAGTAATATTACGAAGAATTCGCGAATATTACAGTCGTAAAAATATTAATTTTACGACTTATGTGTCGACCGTTATTTAGAAACATAGAACTAGGGATGTTATTTAATGTATTGTCATAATATTAACAAGATACCTGCTCATTATAACCACAAAATACATTAATCAAACACCAAGTTAGTTTAAAATTTAAATACATTTTGGAAATTCTGAGGATTCGTACGGCAAGGTAGTTACGATGTCTTATCTTCACCGGAAAGCAACTAAAAGAATATGAACACATTTTATCTCATCTCATTAAATAAAATATTCAAAACTCATTTATTATTTTCCCAGGTTTGAATCCTAATCGATTTTCCACCAATTTTCCATTGCGGGGTAGTGTCTAATCCAGCCATTCTCAAAGTGTGCTCCGCGGACCCCTAGGGCTCCGCAAGGCCTCTCTGGGGGCTCCGTGTGAATTTTGGGTACCTGATATGCAACTTCAACTCTCTTCCATAAAACCAAATATTCACCAATTGTTAAAAAATAAAAAACAGTTCCATGTAATACCTCACATTAGAATCTAGTGATTAGATTTGACTATCATGATTGCTTATTAAAATAAAGATTGCAATAAAAAATAAAAAAAAATTAAGGGTTCCGTCAGATGTTTTACTTTCTAAAAGGGTTCCATGGGAAAATAAGTTTGAGAACCGCTGGTCTAATCTAACTTAAAATGCCAAAATAATACGTATAATACGCGTGTGTAAAAATGATAAGTGCCTTTTAGCACATACCTAAATTTGGGTTTTCTTTTATTTTGCTTCATGTTGTGTTTTATGGTTTTATTGAACTTGAACTGGTCCATGCATATCGACACTCATCTCAGGTACCTAAGTATATGTATATGTCATATAAAGACAGCTTGCCGGCTTGCCATGTCATTTTGTGTGACTTATATTCAAACGAAAAAAAAAACAACACCTTCGTGATATGTATGACTTAGGCCTTTGAACAAAATACCTCTCTTAAAAAATATTTAGAAAAAGAAATCCTAAGTACTATACGTGTGTCTTAGTTTTCAAACAATTTATTTATATTTAGGTATTTAACTATACACTGAAAACAAATGCAGGAAACCATATCATTGATAAGTACCTACCAGTCATAAGCAATTTCACATGAAACCATAAGACGATTTTGGTGATTTTTCTTCATGTTTTATGTCATGCTCGCTCGGCTTGAAAGAGTTATATTTAAATAAATCAAAAATATTTATTATTATTTATTTATTTATGAACATTTTTTCTTAAATTGAACTAAGTTCATCAGTAAGTTGGTCTTGAGAGTCTAGAGTAATACTAACTTCCATATTTTTTGCAAATCAAAGAACAGTTCGCACTACCTAATGAAGCAAGTATTTATATCGTACAAAAACATCAATTAATGGTCCAGTGATACCGTCCCGGCGCGCCAGGAACGTAACTGTGCTCCTATAAAAGGCACAGGATTTACTGACTCGGCCTGCCCGTCTCGTGCCTCGTGCCGGCCTATTTCTGTGCTCGGGCCCTAATGGGAATGCCTAATTTAGTTGGAATTGCAGATATTGAGTTACTAATGGGAATTCGTGTTATGGACTGGGATTATGTTATGAATCTTTGCCTGTCTTGTAGTAGCCATACAGTGGAATCACTATCAGTATTGACAGTATGTTCGCTAAAGTGTTCGTAAGTTAGGTACTTTCTGCAGAGAGATCTGTGCAGAAAGATCTGGAAAAATGTAATTACCTACGTTTTAAGTTTTCACACTGCTACTCAATGTTGAAACGAAGTAACTCCGTATGCACCCCCTACATAGTTACTACATTGTTTTTTTTTACTGACAGAAGAGGATTCGAGTTTTTTTCAAAGTAGTGACGATTTGTTCTATGAGATCGTAAAACTGTTAATCAAGGCCTCCATTCCATAAAAACAACAATTTAACACTATTCGTAATAACAAACAAAATAAATGACTGCTAAATTTGTGTTGAAAGTATAAAATAAATATTTTCAACCACCGCTGTAAATGGTACATACGGAATCTGAAATAATTATTGCTGGTGCGAAGCGTGAAGAATCAATTAAGAATCAACCAACAACATGCATTTTTCCTGTAAACATGACATATGTGTTCCATCAATGGTAAACGTTAGGTAAACCAGATTCCCGAAGGTGAACGATTGGTAATAAATAATTAGTCCAGTTATTATAGTTACCTTACACATGTGGTCAACCGTGATCATGATAAACCAATTAACTCATTATATCTCGTCATCTGGTCATTTCTCGGCCAGTTTGAGCTTAATGGAACATGGCTTCGTTAAAAACAGGAGTTTATCAGATCAATGTCCAATATGGCATGCTGTATTTAAGATTATTATGTTATCTTCATCAAAACTGTCGACTGCTTATTTAAATTAATGTTTACGCATGAAGGCAATAAATTATACTTTTAAAAGTAATTACTAAATAATCTATACTTTTTGAAGTTCCTGCAATATGTAACTCAACGTGTTTAACAATTTTGTACAAGTTTTGCCTGTATTATAAGCGTGCCTACTTTCAGAATTTCATAAATTTACGGGAACCACAAATCTGCATGTTCATTTCAAAAACCCCATCTATTTTTTTTTTCATTTCGTCCATAATTGACTACACCTTTTAAAAGGTTGTACATATTAAACTTATTGACATGTATTGGTACGAGTTCAACCGTCCAAACGTATGCATTCAGTTAGTGAAGTGTTTGCTCAAAAATTTCACTGCACTCGACCACCGCCCACTGCCAGCCAATACTACGAATGTCACTCGGACGTTACCGGAAAGGAACTAAAACTTAAAATATTTGTCATTGAAATTAATAACCTTTGTTTTGGACAGAAGGCTTATTTTAATAGACTATTGATGTGGGTGGGAAGCCTTTTCTTAAAACCCACTTGAACTATGACTTCCTATAGATACGTGTTCGGGGGCAAATGGAAAAGGAAATGTCAAAACATTGATAGTGCCTAATAATATGTGACGGTGATTGATAGAAAAGAAATAAATCGAATTAATCATTAGTCGTTAATAAATTCAAATGAGATAACCTTTGTTAACCCATAAAAGTAAAACATACACAAGGTCAAGAAATATATAACTCATACTTAGCAGATAAATTATATAAGGATGTCAACCCTGTCACCCAACTAAGTTGAAGAATTCCGTTACATATCTCTCTATAAAACTTAGAGGTCCTACTGCAAAAAACGTATATCTAAAATCTGCTTCTATCGTCGGAATATGCAAGAGCGATAGGATGGACGGATAACAAAATTTAAATTTTCGTATTTGCTGGCCCTCGGGTCAATGGGGCTAATGGTAAAACAACAGCATTGATATGTTGGATTGTTAGTTTAGTCGAGTCTCAACTGATTAACTGCACCTGCTTAGAGCTGGTTCCTTAATGTTGTTCCACCAGTTATTTCTGTTCCTATTTTAGATATCTTAAATTTGAAATGCAATGGACCTCATTCAGTTGCTCATTTATTTATTTCAAGCATGAAGTGAATCTTACGTATTCATCTACACGTATCTTTTAACTTTAAAGGTTTAGTATGCTTCATGTAATCTGCAATTGTTTAAGTATTATTTTATTTCATGAGTGGATTTTGCTGGTAGTTTTACACAGGTAAAAATATATCGTCGTATTTATAAGTTGTTTCTGTACATCTCTTTGCTAGACTTTGAATTTTTCTCCGTGCGTCACTTTCGCTGTCACCATCATTCAGAAGTACAATTAAAAATTCACGCTAATTTCGGCATAATATTAGTGAAACTATGTTGCAAAACGTATGTTGTCTCATTGTGTAGTCCAAACTGTGAAATTCGAGTATTGTACGCCTCGAAAGGCGTGGGCGGCGCGGGGGCTTTGTTTTCTCTCATGCTAATTTATGATAACTCGATTTAAATTGCATCGATGCTGTCTAAAAACCAATCATGCGTGCGACGCACTCGTAACCATTGGATTCATCGCTATTGATTACTCGTAGTTTTCAAATATCTACAAATCAAATTCTATTGGTGAAAGAATTTCTTTAATCAAATACTAAAATACTACTTTATCACCAGTTCCTTAAGTGTATATTTACATTTATGTCGCTTAGTCGGCCGGATCTTTGTCTCTATTTTCGTGCGGAACTCAGATGGTGCCATATAAAACGTCAATTTCGATATCCGCTCTTCTTGATGTTTATTTTAGTTCACTAACATTGGCTTTGAAAGTGGCATCTATCGCCAGTTCTTCACTGTTTAATTTATTCATTAGCGCAGTCTGAATTCTCGTTTTGTAACTAGATTTTATGCAATTTGGACATCTCTATCTATTGGAACGCGAGTTGCGTATTACTATAATTTAATCAAAATTGTTATGATGGCTTTTTAATACCTTGTTTTCGTAAGAGAGTTGCAACCTAGCTTAGTAATCTATATCCAATTATACAGGATTATCTTTATTATAATTGGGCGGTGATGCATCTGCTAAGATATCATCGAATGCAAATATCACTTGAATTACTGGTTCATCTAAAACTAGTCTCATGAATGGTGCTACATATTTGTGTGCATCTTCGTAAAGCCATTAGTTATTTCTACTTTTACTGAGATTCACGTTTCACCTTTAATTCATCTTGTTCAATTAATGTAATTAAATGCTGAAGTTTGATGAATTGTTTTTGTGTAAGTACAGTAATGTTAGGTATATTTTCATGGTCGTGTAACCGCTGTAGCATTTTACAAACTGTTACATCTAAGTAGGTACCTTTTAGATTTTCCACAACACAGTAAACACATTTGACATTTGCCATACCCCACGGGCGATGTGAAGGATAACGAGTCAGAATTACCGATATTACCGTCTTGTACATCGATCCGTTGCATTGTCTTACGTCTGTCCTATTCACACTCCACAACCAAGAAAAGGACGTATAACACTAGAATTAGAAATATAAATTCTACGTTTTGAAATATGAATACGTGTATGCTAATCAACAGGTGTTGCGATGACGATTAGCATTTAAATGACGGGTGTATAAACACAAACAGTATTTGAGATGTAATGAGTGCCGCGATTTATGAAAATAAAGTTTAAATTTTTATTTTTGTTGTAGACGACCCGGAGAGTGAGGAATAAATAAAAGTAAAAGCATGAAGAATTAAGTCATGTCCGTCGTTTGCTCTGCATACGAGTTTATTTATTTATATAAATTATAAATAAATTAATAAGTATTAAATATTATAGGACATTCTTACACAGATTGACCGAGTCTCACGGTAAGCTCAAGAAGGCTTATGTTGTGGGTACTCAGACAACGATATATGTAATATACAAATACTTATATACACAGAAAACATCCATGACTCAGGAACAAATATCTGTGCTCATCACTTAAATAGATGCCTTTACCGAGATTCTAACCCAGGACCGCGGCTTAGCAGGCAGGGTCACTATACGCGCTAGGCCAGACCGGTCGTCAAAATAGAGTTTATTTCTTTAGTAGGACAAATAAGGATATTTATCCATTGTTATGGAGATGTGAGGAAAAGTGAGGGAATCAATCAATAGCATCGGTTCTGTTCTCAGCTGGATTAGACCAATGCAAATCTTCGCTCATCTTCATCTTCGTCTACGGAAATTCAGCTTAATGGTGACACTGTCAGTGTCAGTGGAAAATATTTCATCGGTAGACTTATGAAGTACATTTTGCACAGGTTTATACCGGTTCAAAATTACCAGTACTTTCATCCAATAGTAAGTAAATATATAGGTACATATCCTAAAGAGAAGGTAATCATCCAATACTTACTCGTATCGTATCCTAATGAGAAGGTAAGTTGTATTGAAGAGCTTCTCGCTCTGCCCACGTTGGTAAGCGCCACCGGTGATTAACCCAAAGGGTTAGCTATATTAAAACTAGTTTCCGCTAAAGGAAGTGATTATCTGATACCCTGAAAAGGAACGTGTATTCTAAGTATAGCTATAAAAATCCGAGACTGCTCCTGACTTCCAAATGCAATATGTTATAATAATATATTTATTATGTGTAAGTACAATAGAGGTATGTTCCTCAGAGAGATCCAAGCCGTCTATCACCTCATTGGAGCTGACTCGGGTGGTTGAGTAGTTTAGGCAACTGTCGCGATTGCGAAGGACTCTGGTTAGATTTAAGTTCTGGGCTAGCAGCCTACCTCTGAGGTACCACTAAAATAATAACCTCCTTCGTTACTTTCGGTAAAGAAGTCGGTTAATAAAAAAAAGTGTTGGTTACAGTATAACTATTATAATTTATAAGTTATAAGGAAACGTTGACAACTTCATATTAAAGCTATATTTCAACCTCTTAATTACTTTGGACATTTTAAAATCAAAAGTGGCTTTCGAACCGTCATTCGGTGTTTCTTTTCATTTAAAATTTCACCAAGTATTTAATTAACCCGGTCGTTTTTAAAGTTTTATTTTATACGATGCCGACGCGATTAGTGGTGTCGTTACTGGAGTGAGTTCATTACAAGACAGCCCATTGTGGTTTGTGGTTTCTGTTAAATTGAAATGGTTTAGGATGTAAACCCGTTGATACCATGACTGGCTTCTATGAAAAGGATAATAAAAATTAATAAATAACCTTGGGAATGGCGCCCAAGATGAAAAAAAAAACTAGTAATATTAACATACCATATTTTATGAGACGTGACAATTATACTACAATTGAAACCAATGTGACTTATTGGAGTCATAACTAGATAGTTGAGACGAAGTCCTCAGTATCACAAAAGTAATGTTTTGCAGGCTGATGATGGCGATATTGGCGATGCTCGGTATGACTCTAAGGCCTGATTTAGACGGCGTGCGAACTCGCATGCGATTTTAGTTACATTGCGGGTTGTTGAGGTTACATACAATTTTGCACGCATCAAATACCGCAATGTAATAAACTCGTATGCGAGTTCTCGTACTGTCTAAATGGACCCTACTGACGCCCTCGTCATATGACCGTAGTCAAAGTTTTTAGTCTCTCGTTCTTCTTTCTTGTGAATCTAATGTTGATGGCGATGCTCTGAACGCCTCAAGTTGTCACGGCGTCGTCCGCATGTCGTGCCCGACTCTGGTCGTGTCGTATCGGCGTAAACAAACCGCAGGCCCACGCTTGTCGTTAATTTAATGCATCCTCACAATAATCAGCGGCGATATTTCTTCGTTATTGCATTATTTACGATATTTAATGATAATTCATTCGTAGAAGTCGTGAGCGCGCCGCCCGATCGCGGTAGGCTCGAATTTAATTACTTTTTGATAAACTGATAAAGTTTAATAATAGACAATTTAAAATTATGATAATGAAGGTAGTTTTGTCAGGTTACGTAATAAATATCGCGGTATATGTTCACTTTAATATAATTAGCTATAAAATATTACGGCTACATACTAAACCACTAACTACAGCCAGTGGTCACTGTAATGTTCTTAAGAACTATTTTAAGGGTCCTAATAAATATTTATCTTTATTTTGTATAATAACGGTAGCTTTTAACCCATGTTGACGGTGAAGTTGAAATAAACATTAGTTTCATCGTAGATACAAAATTATCTGATCAAGAATACCTACCTCGCGTCTTTATTATTACATCGCATACCATCAATAGACCCAAAAAAACTAATATTCAATAGAATAGCAACATGACTATTGATTAGTATTCATCGTATGAGCGTAAAATCTCTCGGCATTGTCGAGCAGCCGTTGCATAAATTATTCCACCCTGTTTTGCGCCAAGGACTCGCACAGGCTAATTCGAATACTAACATCACAATTATATCAGAAAACATGTTATTTGGTTATTAATATCATGTGTCTCGCCTGCACCAATAAGTACGCGAAGAAGTACGAACGAAATAGAACTCTTCACGAGCGAAATAAGACTAAATAGCACGATTGAATTCGATGTAAATTCGAATTGGACTCCGAACGGATTTTATGAGATCTTTGCCGTCGATCGGATATTTAGTGAGGTGAGGAATTTATAATGTGTGAATTTGGAATGATATTTTAGGGCTTTTAAATAATACGAGCGTTTTGCCGTTTGGTCAACGCCCTGTCTTAAACAACGATGTGAAACATAACATGGAATAAAATAAAAACAGGCAGGAGATACTTAAAAAAAATGAAATTTTAATTAACTTGATTAAGTTGGTGACAATGTTATTGTTCATTGATAAAATTTATGAAATTAACAATTTAAGACCTAGTGTTAAAGACAACTAGGACAAAAAGCTCGCAAATATTCATCAAAATATGACTATCTAGTCGTCACGTCACGTCATGTGTTCTAGCGTGTCATTATTTATCTCAACTTTGAAAATTTGTTTTACATAATATTCGTGGTAGGCTGATAACACATCGTCGTTTGTTTTCTCGTTAGATGTTACATATGTAACTGTAACTATAAATAGACGAACATGACTGACCTTGATGCTCGATGATTTGAATATGGTACTTTTTTGTTATTAAATAAATACATGTACATCTATTTTTTAAATCCGATTAAAATCTTTTTTTTTTTTTTTAATGATGATAGAATTGTTTTGTTTTGTGTGTTTATTACTATTTAAAACTAAATATTAACCCACGTGGTGCAAACCCATCAATCATCATAACTAAACTGTTAATAAATAATAAGTACTGAACTTGAATGAAAACTACAAAGAAGCTTAGTAACTACTATCTATTAGTTTTGCAACTGTCCCACTAGTTCTACAGTGCAATTCATTTATCAATCGTCAATATCGTCACACCAACACCTTCAAAAAGGTATATACTGTTCATTCGTTTACCAATACACTTATGTGTAAGTGTGCGCATGGGCAAGCGCACACATCAAATCAGGACGTTATCGATGAATCGCTCGGGGTAAGTAATCGGTCACGCGCGGTCGCTAGACTAGCCTTTGACAGGAGGTCCATTGCTTACAAGCTGTCGATAATTTAGGTTTTCAATATTACGATATCCGAAATTTCAAATTTAATTGCAATGCAATTTATATTGACATAGATTCTTCTTCTTCAACCTAGCGTTTTCCCGGCCTAGCGCCAGGGTCCGCTTTCCTACTCAATCTTTTCCACTTTCCAGGCCTTCGGCATCCTTAGTTGTGAGATTCTTCTTTTGCATGTCTGCTGTCCGACGATATTGACTTACTTAGATAGGTGGAATCATTGCAAAACAAATTATAATGCGGCATCGCTTCACGGTTAGTATTCCAAAAATACGCACTAAGCGTTTCGCTTCAACATTTATTTTGCGAACCGCCAAGGAGTGGAATGCCCTGCCTGAGTCTGTGTTTCCACATGAGTACAATCCAGGTATCTTTAAAGCTAGAGTAAATACGTATCTCATAGGTAAGCGTGCTCCACCGTAGACCGCATCATCACTTACCATCAGGTGTGATCGTGGTCAAACGTCTACCTATTCATACTAAAAAAAAAAAGTTGAGTCCCGCCCGAGGCTGAGTCACCCTCAGATCGTGTCTGCCCTCTTAGGGGATTTTAAGAAATATTTTACATTATTATCGCTTTGACGCGAAAATCTGAAAACCGACCATTCAATTTAACTAAGATTTTTTTAGCTAAGCAAAGTATATAAATAATTTTATAAATAAAAAACAACTAACAAAATTGACTGTCTAGAAGAAGCGAGTACAGTATTTCCCTTTCAGGGCTCTTGGATTAAAGAATGAATCTAATCTGACGGGCAGTCACTGACAATGGAAACTGCAGTTATGCAACAGTTTCAATATATCGCACGCTGGCTATCTGTGTCGCCGACGAATTTGCATGAAGCGTTGACCAACGCGTGCGCAGCGCTCGTGCGAACTACAGTACGAAATATTCGCAATTTGGTGATCGGTCAGTGGTATGGGCGGGGCATATGATGCGAAGTGATGAAAGTCATGTGACTAGAGCTAACTAGGCAAGATCTAAAAGCTTAATTAATACCTAATATCTGGACTATCTGGAGGACCGCAAGACCTATTTATTACTTAATAGCTAGATAGATTTTTCACCCTCGAAAATTTCCATGAACCAGAATCAATCGAAATTGTCGTCTGTGCCGTTTCAGATCCTCTAAGTATACCTACGTAAATATTTAACGTTTAGGTCAGTAGCGTTTCATACTATTTTTCAATACAATTTTTGTATTAATAGATGTTGTAGGTGATACGAAGTTCACCGGGTCAGCTGGTTTTTCAATAGGTATTTATATAAAACCCGAATACGGCCGTATTAATACTATAAAGTGTAAACTAACCCTCCGCTGCAAAGTATTCAGCTCTTTAAATCTATACTGTACGAGTCATCATCATCATTCTCTTGTCCTCTTCCCATTATTTGGGGTCGGCGCAGCAGATCTTCCTCCTCCATTCCTCTATCAGCCGTCATTTCCATACTAACACCTTTCACTCTATATACTCAGAGTATACCATAAATAAGTTGTCCCGGTTTCGACACCCATAGTTAGGTAATTAACAATTACAATATCGCGATATGATAAGATATTGTTGTTCTAGCCTAGCTAAATTAATTAATAATGTATTATAGTTGTGTCCAGTACAATGATATCTATTATCGTTATATTACCCAAGGTCAGTTCCTTTATTGCAATATTATAGTGGGGTGTACCCTTGTTTTGCCGACACAATTTTCATCGAATATCATTTCATCGACAACAAATCATCGAAAGTTTAGTTCGAGTAAAATTGTTTCAAGTAATTTTATTTCAACTACTATTTATTTGAAATTTTCATAGTTATTATAAATACTATTCAACTAATATTTCTTCATCGCTGATTCGTTTCAAAGTACTTTAAATAGCAGAACTACAAACCATCGCAATTCATTTATTCGACATATTATTACAAAACTTTCTCATTTGTCGTACTACTCATTTATAGTTATTTGTTATACAAGGGGGCAAAGTTGTATTTTAACGCCGAGTGTGGAATTGAAAAACGAGCAAGTGAAAGGATTCTATAGTTGAACCACGAGCGAAGCGAGTGGTTCGAGAATAGAATCCTGAACTTGCGAGTTTTTTAACACTTTCGCTACCAAGAACCCGACTGTCGGGCACACCGCTCGTAGAAGCGTAGCCGATTACATGGGTTTCCCCGTATGTAGCGAAAATGTCGTAGCGCCGCGTAGAGCCCGGTTTCGAAAGTGTTAACACACGAGAAGTAAAATACATTTGCACCCGAGTGTAACACAAAACTTTTCCCCTCACTATAGCGAGGAAACTACAACGCAAAAAATGCGTTTATCACTGCTTCCAGTAGTTCCACAGGTGGTAAATCATCTTTATTACTAGATTCACCTACTTTTATCAAATTTAAAGCAGTTAATTTGACTTTATTCAAGGTCAAATTACTTTACTCGCTAGTGGATAAAATGCGTTTTTACCCGCTGGTATTAAAGGACAAAACACGTGTTTCCGAGCTAGTGAGGGGAAAAAGATGTTTCTATTCTAGGAAACTTCAAATTGTCGATTTTATCGTGGAAAATCACATACGTCCATAATTAAACTATGAAATAAAGCTTAAATCCTATATTAGAGTAGGTTTAGGTTAGGTTAGAACTGTGACCAAACAAACAGTTTACAAATTGTAAAATTTTAGAAAAAATCATAATTGAAATAATATTATGCGTAATTAATTGTATTGAACTGTCGATGAAATGAAGTTAATTGAAACGTTGTCTTTGAAATAATATTCGAACAAGTGTCTGTCGGCGATTCAAGGGTAAACCTTATTGTCGCGAATAGGTTAAGGTAGTTGTATATAGAAATAGGTTTCGTATGTTTCATTTTGTCTGTGTTTACTTCGTGTTATATTTTTGCTTATGTGTTGTATTTTTGTGTCTGTTGTAATGTCTTTTTGGGCATGCAACTAATTTTAATAATATAGAATAAGTTAATCATAAAAACTAACACTGTATCATGATTGGTTATTTGAATTAATAAATACATTCGCGATGTGTAGCGCGCGAAGTGAAAGGGGCGGAGCTACACGGCATGGAGGGGCGCGCTGTTACATAAGCACCCACGCCGCCTCCGCTCCTCATTCCGCTCACTACGCTCACGAGCATAACATCTTAACATGTCTTTACCTTACTAACCCTGGTAGCCCTGGTAACCCTGGTAGCCTTGGTATTGGTAGCATGGTAATTGGTACGAGGTTCCTGTCAGCGCGTCTACAAGCTTCTACGCCGGTCAACGAGCGCAGTCCTGCACTCCACATAGTGGTCCTTCGAGAGCCGGATCAGAAAAAAGAAACAAGTACGCGCTGACGCCTTGAGGTTGTCCCACCTCGGCTCAGTATCCTCACCTTACCTTTACCAGCTTGCTGGTCGGATCGTGCTGCGTTGTAGGCTCGTCCTCCGCTCACGTATCCTGGCAACTTTAGTTGCATGCGTCACATGGTGACGTCATCACGCCGCTTTCGAACGTAATAGGCATTGCACCTCGCCATTACGGGAGATTCGGCGCATCGTGGGATCTACGCTTAGGGGTGTCGACGCTGCGTTCTGTAGCGTCCGCACATAGGCGATAGGTAGGTCAGTGATAGTTAGGGACCCCCGCGTGTGCTAAAAAGAAGACAGCAAGAGTACGAGAAGAAAAAGATGTCCGAAGCAGGAAGAAACCTTCGTCCCCGCAATAAACCGGGCACGGCTGCCCCCGCGTCGTCAAATCCGACTCCGTCGTCGGGTCTCACCACCTCGGCGGAGACAAATACGTGGAGCAAAGGCACCGGCGGCAACCCAGACGAAGAGCGTATAGTCAGTGATAGCGAATCCGTAGAATTCGACCACACGGTTAGGAGTCGTGAAGGCACATTGGTCGGGCAACCAATCGCGAGTAAAAGCCGCGCCGCGCCCGCGAAAGGTAGTCGCGCCGCGTCCGCGAAAGGTAGTCGCGCCGCGTCCGCGAAAGGTAGTTGCGCCGCGTCGCAAAGGGATAGTAAGTTAGCAGTTCTAATGGCCGAGCTCGAAGTTCGTAAAGCCGCCTTGGTTGTTGCTCAGAGGCAGAACGAAACCGCACAGATTAAGTTGCAGATTGCGCAATGTGAAGCGCAATCTGACTGTGCGAGCGTTTCGTCGGCTGCTCACGAGCGCACCAAGAGTTGGGTAGAACGACAGGCTAGGCATACGGAGCTCGCGAAAACCGAGAATGTCATTCCCGCGCCGACTAGCAAAATGGAAGTTAAGCCCGAGCGTCCTAAACCGTACGGTAGTCATTTCGCGCCGATAGTCCACAAACCTCCTGAGTTGCCTAGCTTCGACGGCAACGTAACAGAATGGATAGCTTTCCGCGCGGAATTCAACGACACTTCGCCTATGTTCAGTGACGTAAACAACGTGAGTAGGATTAGGCGTGCTCTCAAAGGAGACGCACGAACGGCAGTGAAATCGATTATGTATACTGTTCAAGACCCGCGAGTGATAATGGACGCGTTAGAGCGTCAGTTCGGCGATCCGGACGAAATAGTGTTAACCGAATTGCATAGTGTTAAACGTATGCCACGTTTGGCAGAAGACAATAGTAACATTGCGTCGTTCGCAGCGCACGTAGCAAACGCCGTGGCTACAATAAAATCACTCGGGCAGGACAAGTATCTACACGCGCCGGAATTAGTAAATAGAATCGTTGACAAATTAAATTTGATAGTGCGATATGAGTGGTCGAAATACAGACGTGCTAATCCCAGTTCCCCAGACCTCGTCGCGGTCTCTGAGTTTTTAAACGAGATTAGCATAGCCGCGAAACGCATTATCCGAAGGCCGACGCATAAACTTCGAAACGCCGCCGACACGGTTTTCGTAGAGCGCAAGTCTAGACCGTCTAGGCATTATGCTCCCGAGTCCGCGCGCGATCGTAGTACCGGTTCGGAGTCATCAAATTCGTCCGATTTTAATTACGACGCTCATCAAGCAGGAATTAGGTCACGACAGAAAGCAAATGCGGCAGTTACTGCGCGCGAATCTCGGCGATCGAATGAAGCTCTCCCGCGATCTCACGCCCCCGCACTTGCCCGCGATCGAAGTCCAAAGTCGGAAGATAACGAGCCCGACAAACGCGTGGTGCATACCAGCGTTATCAAAGTAAAACCGCGAATTAGTCTTCCCACTATCGCGCATGCGGAACGCCGCGAAAGTAGGGAACCCGCGTCTTCCGAATCTAAACTCGGCCAGAAATCCGCAGAGTTAATGTCGTCCCGTGACACGTGTCCCATATGTAGAGGGAACCATTTAGCCAGCACGTGCACTCAGTTTACGGAGGCATCGATTTCTGAGCGATGGGAGTTGGTAAAGGAAGCACGGCTTTGTATACTATGCCTAAACGCGCACGGTAGGTCGTTTAAGTGTAGGTACGTGGCATGCGGCGAAGGTCAATGCGAAGCCCGCCACCATAGGCTATTACACGGTAGAAGCGCGGTCGCGGCCGCGAACGTTAGTAGTCCTACGTACGCCATAAATACAATTAGTTTCGCGCCGAACGAACCCTCAGTGCTGTCGCTTTTGAATAGTAGCGAGAGTGCATATACGCCCCTTACGTGGGGGAGCGAGAGCTCTCCGGTTACGCCTAGGGACGTACCCGCTATCACGACAGTACCGACGGAGCGGTCAGTCAATACCTCGTTCGACCGCGACAAACCCGCTAGCGTTGCGTCAACCACGCGATGGATAATAGAACCCGAACTCGATCACGAACGCGAGCCGCGATCGCCGACGACGCGTGCATCACCCGTCGACATCACCGCCGCGAAAGGTCATAAGCGACCGCGTGATCCTAAGCCCGTAAGCTCTTTCGTACCAACTAACGGATTTGAGTGCCTACCGAAGGCAAAGCATTTTTCCGAATTCGCTCAGTTAGTTAGGTCCACGGCCGAAGTTCTGGTTGCCGCTGAGGTTGAAAACGCCATATTGCCATACGAGAACACAGAAACGGAAATGAATAAGGGAAATCTGATTTTAGCAGAGATATCGCTAATCAGACGGAGCCAACTAGCCGCCTTTCCGGAAGAGATGAAGTCCCTGGAAGCTGGGCGAGCGCCATCAAAGAACTCTCCTTTGTCAAGAATCACAGCGGAACTGGATGAATATGGAGTCATCGTGTCGAACGACGGAAGCCGAAGAGTACCCGTTCTGCACGCCAGCGAAGACTTCACCCGGCTGCTGATTCGTCATTTTCACGCTCTGTGTGACGGCAATCACTCGTCACTACTTAACGAGTTGAAACACAAATTTCACATAGTCGCTCTGCGCGGTGCTATTCGTTATCGAACTCTTAAGTGCCGATGGTGTCGAACTAACGACGGAACCAACCTCACGGTCCCGATCGTCGACTTACCATTAGAAAGGCCTCGAACGAATATCTCTTATTGCACCGCGATAGCTAAGCACGAAGACACCCAGAAACCTCATGACAGCGACGAAGCAATTCTTCGTAGCGGATCGGTGCCATACGGTACATGGTCTAGAAGCGAAAACGCATCACTCTTTCACGGTCCAGAAGACCACATAAGAGTAGCCATGGTACACCCGTCCACCGTTGATGTTCGCCGCTCAGCTTCCAGACACCTTCACCTACGCTCCCATGATGTCGGTGTTAGCACACGTGGGGGAGATTGTCGCGAATAGGTTAAGGTAGTTGTATATAGAAATAGGTTTCGTATGTTTCATTTTGTCTGTGTTTACTTCGTGTTATATTTTTGCTTAGGTGTTGTATTTTTGTGTCTGTTGTAATGTCTTTTTGGGCATGCAACTAATTTTAATAATATAGAATAAGTTAATCATAAAAACTAACACTGTATCATGATTGGTTATTTGAATTAATAAATACATTCGCGATGTGTAGCGCGCGAAGTGAAAGGGGCGGAGCTACACGGCATGGAGGGGCGCGCTGTTACATAAGCACCCACGCCGCCTCCGCTCCCTCATTCCGCTCACTACGCTCACGAGCATAACATCTTAACATGTCTTTACCTTACTAACCCTGGTAGCCCTGGTAACCCTGGTAGCCTTGGTATTGGTAGCATGGTAATTGGTACGAGGTTCCTGTCAGCGCGTCTACAAGCTTCTACGCCGGTCAACGAGCGCAGTCCTGCACTCCACACTTATAGTGGACTATCCTTGAAACATTTTCAAAATTGTGATCAGAAGGAGGAAATGGTTTTTGTACCTAGTTTTTTTTAAGGTAGAAAAAAGATAGATAGACTGAGTGACACAAGATATGACATAATGCGAGTGATATGACAGTGCCTGAAATGTTGCTTAATATAAAAAAGAAAAACAGTATTTTTGAAAAAAAACATGCGTCGATCGAGCTCAAATAGACGGGATAAGGTTAAGCAGATTCAACATCCTCCTTGCGTTTCTCTTTCGTAGCTATCTATCTCTATCGCTCTTGGGTATTGGCACGATAGAGCCAGACTACATTTCTGCAGCGTTTCGTTTTCGTTTTGCGTCGCAGAAATGCCATTCGGCTACGGGGCCTGGGATTAGTCCGGTTTCCTCACGATGTTTTGCTTCACCGAAAAGCGACTGGCAAATATCAAATGACATTGCGGTCAAGCAGATTATGATTGAAAATCTTCAAACTCTTCTCCTACTTACCTGTTGTATAAATCTGTGTGCTGTATAGATTGCTAACATCACTGCAAGGCATATTTACACACGATGTCTCGTCTATCGTATTTCTCTAAGTGCATTTTGTTGTACCGTGAATTACCGATTTCGAGATCTCTAATCTCTTTCTCGTTTATCGAGACTGTTCGTAATTAGGATCGAGTTGGTTGAATATATTTAAGATGTCCTTTCTAATGACCGGCTGTTTCTGCGAATGATACAATAGTGAAATCACTGGGCAAATATTTATTGCTTGGAAATTTCACTAGCTTATTTTCCGGAACATTAAAAAATAAAAGTAATGAATTCAGGAAAGCACGCCCCGCGCTATAATTTGAAGATACATAATGAGGAAGACCAATTTTAAATACAAGTATGTACATAATAGTGGTAATATAAGAGTCAAAGTTGCAAATAATTTTCTAAAATTGCACTGCACAAAATATACTTAAAACCTACACACAGCATAGTTGCCAAAGGATATAAATAAAATGGAACATGAGTATCACAAACACTTTTTATTAAAAATCAGTGGTGGTAATAAATACTAATAAATAGGTAATATCTATATTTCTATATGGTTTTTTATTATTTTGATGACGAGGGATGAAAGTCATGTTCATGTTATAAGACAAGTATTACGGATGAACGTGGAAGGAGGATGCGGAAGAGGAAAGCTGAAGAAAAGGTGCATGGACTGTGTGAGAGATGATATGGAAGGAATGCAAGTGAATGATGAGATGACGTCCGATACAGAGGTGGAAGAAAAAGACATGCTGCGGCGACTCCAAGTAATTGGGATAAGGGCAAGCGAATGATGTATCTCCATCAAATCAAAACTCTCAAGTAGCACGTCTTGTTGAAGTTGGTGGAAGGTGACAGTGTAGGGCCCCATTCCCACGTGGTGAGAGCAGATAGCGCTGTGTGCGCAGCGATAACTGAATTAACAGGAGGTGTACTAGATAACGAGGTTTCATATTATAAGGGCTTATGTACGGTCAGTACTGCTACTTCTTGTATTTCACTTTCAGACAAATATATAAAGTCTTCTTTGAAATTCTTTCTTCCCGGTTTTGGCTGGAGTTTGCTTTAAAAACAAGATGTACCTACTGAATCAAATTCTCGATAACTTTATTGCATTCATCATAGGTACTTATAATGTTATTTCTGTGGCATATGCTTCACTAATGATAGGTACATTATATGTATATCGTAACAAAATCGTGGTTCACTTCCCATATTGTAGAGTATTTTACACGAAAGATTAATTACATACCACCTAACACCTAAATCTCTATAACTTTATGTCTCATTAACCATACCCTGTACAAACTCTGTCACTAGATAGGCAATCGTGCAAATCGCAAATACCTTGCAAATCCGTTTTGGCTTTACGCCGTTCAATTTCGCATCTTTTGCATACTAAGTATAACGATCCAACTTCAGCGACAATAGGTTAATAGTTATAGTCCTCATCTGATATATCAGAGCGGGCAAAGTGCTCACAAATATCGGAACACGCCTCTATTACCAAAGAGTTAAAGTTCGTCTTCCGAGATTTCTGAGCTTTTACCCGCTCCAATATACACCGTGGGCCTGAATAACCACCGAAAGATTTTAACCACGCATTTTTTATGTAAAAACAAAGAAAAAAATTATATGACTTTTGTAATTTTCGGACAAAAACATCTTTGAATGTACATATTTTCACATAAAAGATAAAAGTTATTCAAAAAACTGACATTTAAAATTTGTTTTAACGTTTTTTTTTTCTAAAAACCTCATTTTTGAAAGGTTTTACTTCTCATGATTTTACATCTATCAATGAGGATAATGAGACTATTTTCCATAACGGCATCAACGCCGCCAAAAAAGCCTTTTGTACTGAGACTGAGTAACAATAAGAACATATTTTTTTTCAATTGGTAATAACAATAACTCTGAAATTAGGCAATACCCAGAACAGTTTATATGACATAGTCTCTAAATGTGGTCAGGAATACACTGTTAAAACCTTTCAGGTTACTCAGGCCCACGGTGTATATGGCGAATGTACGAATATCTTGGCATCAAATTTTTTGCCGTTGTCACTTTCGATCTCCGTGGGCAGGATTAGTCATCTAATCCGACGTGCACAATTACATAATGAATATTTATCGATGTCGGAACACCTACTGCGCCGCTTTTCCTTTCATTGCTGGCTTTGCAAGCGTTGATGAATTGCTGGGCCAGGTTATTATTGGTACGAGCTACCGTATTTTATACAACATACATCCTGTAGTATATCCTGTAGTTTTAGACCTGTAGAGTGTAGGTTAGCTTATCGCACAAGGAGCTTTTATACAGAAATACATGCAGGCTGCAGCACATATCGCGGTTAACCATGGTAGATTTAATAATATATTTATTAGATATAATAAAATATTTAAGTTTCGGGACTGAGGTACTAAAAAATGACCTATTTGTGAGCAAAATTCTTGTCGTTAGAAGACAACTATAACACGCGTAAAACAATAATGGCATTTGGTAAAACCGAAGTTTTATCTCCTACATAGGAATGCTTTTTATTGCAAATAGCACATGTAAATCATGAAGCTATTGCTCTATTGAGTATTCTTAGTGTAAATAATTACCTGTCGTAAGTTTTTTGCTGTAGGCTCTAATTTTATATTATTCAAATTCTGACTTGAATTACATTTAATAGCATTGATATTATCTTAACTAACTGAAATAAAACAGTCTTAGAAAGTTTCGAAACACATTCTTAAACTAATTCCATGTTGGAAAGACTCGTTTCCCAGCTGTTCATACAGCTCGCGCAGATTGCTAATATATCTTATTTATAACAAAACAGTACGTTTTGTTTATTTATTGCGACAGTATGTCCCGGAATGTATAGATCAACTAACCAGCTTTATAATATAGGAGCTTTATAGTGTCATAAGACTTAAGACTTACTACTGTTGTAACTTCTGAGAGACTTTATAATGGCTGATGTCTTTAAAATTGAGTAAGGTAGGGCCAATTCAGTTGGACGTGTCGGACAGAAGTGAGCGCGTGCAGAAACACCACGCTTGGCGTGACCTGTGGAGGCATTCCCGTTCCCCTTCTCTGGTACAGGCGTCAAGAGATCTTATAATCCAGTATAACTAGTTTAGAGGATACCTCTGTATCTGCATAGTTAAAAGGCCAAGTAACAGTAGGTCCTAGACAATTCGACTCGAATGCGTTCGCACATGCAATGGGAATACGCCATCGGTGGCTGCCTCGACCGTTATTATGCCGAAGTCACGCCTACGCTCCTTGTCTCTACATCGATACCTTTGATGCCATTGATTAATCTACACTTTGTATGTCGTATCTTGAAAGATACGTCAAGTTGACTGCCTAAACGGGAATATAGCTTTATTGATTCTGAATGGCGTTATCGCCTAAACAATAGGAATGAATAAATAACTATTTATCAACAACTTAATGGCCATACTGGCGCTGCTTTAGTGGTAAAACGAATGTCAAGACCCGTTTTAGTCGAACCTTTATTCCGCTATTTTATAAAACAAACTGCTTACTAACAAAATGATCGATCCACGTTCACTGTAATCTCACGATTTATATCGTCTATCTGCACCGTAACTTTAGTAAATGCTCTCATTCAAGTGACATTCGCTATGATCCGATCAATACAGTTTCAACTCTGACCCCAGAAAATGCCAAACGAAGCGGGCCGGCCGCGTGAGAATACAACAGCGGTATATTAAGCATGAAGAATGTTCCACGTCCAAGGATCGTTTGAGCAATCGCTACGGGGCGGAGACGAGGTCTCCCCCAGCGGTAATAAAACTTTAGCCGCTCTCGCGAAGATTCACAAGCACTGCACCGGCAAGGCGCACGCTCTGGGATGCGCCGATCACAAGCACAACCCGCTCGCCAAATCTGACTCAAACACCAGCCTCCAATCCAGAAAATCCTTCCGCACCGAATGCATCATCGAAATACAAGATGACAAAAATCTAAATTCAATCAAAAATCATGACGGCTCGTACACGAAGTCGTTCAGCAACAGCACCAGCTCTTACGAAGGTCACAGCGACACCGACTCTGAAAATGCATTAAAGAATCGTATGGATTCAAAGATTACTGATCCTTGTGAACGCCTATTTTCTCAGAACACGAAGGCGTCGCTGATGAAAACCGCTCGCATGAGATACGCTGATGATAGTGTTATTTCCTCACTGCACGATGAAGTCGACGGTGATAAGAGTAAACCTTTCTGTAGGACACCATTACGCGGAAGCTACAGAGAAAGGAAGACTACCGTTGTGACTATCGATGAAGTTAAATCCGATGGCTCGAATAATGATGAAGATTTGGCCAATGCTGTGCTGTTTGACGAGAAGCGAAAAACTCCAACTCAAAACAAGATTGGAATACAGCGGAAAAATTCACCAGCTGCAGTCGTGAACGGCAAAAATGCTGTCAACGGCACTAAACCTCCATGGCGCGGTGCAAGCAAGAATAGTATTCCAGCAGAGCCTTTTGTGCGCCAGCCCTCTCTGCGCGGCAGCATCAAGAAGAAGACAGTGAAGAATGATGGAATTCCTTGGAAGAGGCTCTATGAACTTTCGCTGTGGAGAAAATTCGGGGTGAGCTTCGCCGCCGTCGGGGCCGACACGGAGCGCGCGCTCCTGCGGCCGTGGAGCGAGCTCTCTTCCCAGCCCCAGCCTGCGTTCTCGGTAAGTACCATGGACACAATTTACTGGCCATTTCTATCCCTTATCTCATCTACAGAAGGTCTATCAGTTAGGGTAAGTTTGTTGCAAGTATTTACGTCAATCACCCGCCGGCAGCGCCTGCACTTTGATATCTCACTCGTCTTATTTGGCAGCGGCTGATCACTGCACCGCCCCCTTATCGATGCAGAGCGCACGAATCTGAATGCTATTATGTCTGCGGAGGCGGCCTCTCGATAATGCATTCTGTTAGCCTCTTGTTTGTAAAGCATACTTCATAATACAACTAGGCTGCTCTCAATGTTCATGGTGTTTGCGCGTATTTAATCTTATCTTTTGCTGTACAAGGTGACCTGCCTTTATTTGCTTTGAGATTTTAAATCTCTTTAAGGATTGGAAAGTGCTTGCCAATGTATGACCTAATATCCTAATATAATATCCTCAAGCGAACACTACAAAAGTTATGCAAACTTATCGCAAATAACTCTGAAAATCTTACGTACCGATATTATCCCTGAAGATCTTACAAAATTATCTTCCGCATTGAAAGTGTTATCGGATCAGTTTACTAGCATAAAATTACTAGGTTAGGCCCTAAAAAGTAAACAATTGCCGATGCACCTTTTCCCTCGTAACTGGTTATTCATTACCCTTATCTGAATCAAACTTTCGTTTTCCTAGGATCACGAACAGCATTTCAATCATATCGCACGTAACTCCGGCGCCCGTATGGGGTAACCTCGCGCCGCTGGCTACTGCTATCGCCATCAGATACATTTGAGCACTCCAGATGCTCAAAAATATCTAATGCCTTGAGAATAGAGGCGTGTGTAGATGTTTATGAGCACCTCGGGAGCTCCAATGTATTTGAGGCGACTATAGGCGGCGCGTGATCTCGGCGTCGTTACGGTTTTCATCGTGAGACCTTTGTACAATTTGTATGTTAGATTTACTATCTTGAGCTTGTTAAGTAGCTATATCGGGCGTATCTCTTTTATTGTTAACGAGCTGCTTGATCTTGCTAGTTATGTTACAGCCTTAATGACAGGTTTATTGTAATATTTAATGCTTAATTAAAGTGAAATTTGTAATTCGGACACTGCGCCTATCCAACCAATTTGAATAAGACAGTATTCCTTAGGCTAAAAGCAAATTCATTTGTAAGCAAACTGTTTTACGAGAAGATTTTCGGTTAGAACAAAAAATTTCGTCTGTCTGTTTTTACCTAGTGTGTGTCGAGTCCAATCGTTTTATAAAAGAAATTGACAATAACAACACCCAAGTAAGTTTTGTAATGCTAATGACGCTACAGTAATGCAGCTGTAATGGTCAGATTGCTCCCTCCCCCCAGAATATGAATTCTTCGTTCCTGGCATTATAACATATGAATGACAGAATCTGAACACATTATAAAATATCTTGAGAGGTGTCTAGGCGGCATGCGGCACTTGAATGCAGATGAGGTTGATTTGTGGCTGACAAGAATCCGATGAGCGGCATGAATATGGTAATGGATAGATCGAGAACCATCGCAGTAAGGCTGTAGGCACATGGTAATGCAAGGAGTGCATCGATTGTTTTCATGTCGATCAAATTATAAGCGATTGAGAAGCCAATTGTTACAGTAACAGTTAATTTTAGTACTTCGCATGGGAGAATTGTTTCAACTTACCTAAGTCTACCTATGTATATATAATTGACCATTTGCTGTTTCTTGTAATTCAGCGAAGCGAACAAGATTCCTAATTCTATTCGTTGAGTCCCACTTTTCTTCTGTCATCTCCTCATCGCATCCGTGAAAAGGCAACTATGGGCCAAATTATTCACGCTAAATAATTTAGCGCTGGCTGAGTAATTATTACTACCAACATCCTTATTTAGATATTGGTACCCTCTCTCGTCTTTCTTGTCTCCACAGGCAAAGGTATCTTTACTCTGGCCGCAAAGACGTGAAATTTTACGTACGGAATGAATGTATAATGTCCCGAATTTTCTCAGTACCAGTACCGTCTTGGACACTGTTTCAGGTGTGTTGTCAGCTTTAGCTTGCAAGCCAACTTGCGTGGGTTCTCTCGATTTGCAAACGCAGAACAATCGGACAAAACGTTATTCAAATGGTGTAAAGCTATTTAAATACTTCATTACGCGTTGTTAATATGCTGCGATTTGTCTTCGGTTTCCTTGTCTTCGACTGGAGACACGATTCCTCTTTATTTTTAGACAGCTCATGATATCGCCGCACTTTGTGACTGCATCGCGTCAGTGGTTCCGCTTCAACTTGATTGTCAATCTGAAAAATGAATTTAAACAACTATGCCGGTCGCGTACCAGGGTTGTACATGATTATGACCTTATGACGTTGTCCCTCATTTACTACACATGCTTTTTAAATCAAATCATTGGAAAATATTAAACGGGGGGGGGGGCGATTTTTGAATCTCGCATACGGGATTTTGTGACTAAAATACCGGTTGAAAACGGTGACTTGCTTATTATTTTCAGTGACAGTTTTCTGAATTCGAACGCGTGAGACTCAAAAATCGGCCCCCAGGTCTAAAATGTAAAATGGCTACATGGTATTATATTCATGTGACAAATCGTCATTGAAACTAGTCGAATTTGCTTTCTGCGTAGTTCACTTTCGCAACGTGACATTGACGTGTGGCTCCACGACGTTGTCTATCTTCGAATGGTATTGTTTCGGTGTTTACTTCAATGTTCAAATACTACTAACTTGTGGAAATTGCGGAATCTTACAAATGCCCACTAATTTCAGGAGAATTTTGTAGATTAAGAAAACTTTAAAACGTGACAATGTATAAATATGCGAAGTTATCCAGATTTGCAAACTCTTCCAAAACTTTTAGACCGCAAAAGCTGGATTGAAATTCTGAAGAGATTTTTAAAAGGGTTTATTTTTCCTTTCCCATATTAAGTAAGTCCAACTTTGCTTTGCCCAAAGGTTGTCTTGAAAGAGGGATTGTACTTATGTTCGCCCGTTATAAGTGTTTTATATTGTCAATACAAATTTAATATGAGAGTTGAATGAAATATACTTAAATAAGAGGGAGAGAAAAATAATTTCAGTTGCAAAACCATTGTTTGGTCCAGTAAATTCGCGCTATTTGACTGATCGACTTTCACACGCTGCCGGATAGCGTGATTGATTTGTGATTCGTAAAACGGCATTAGCTTGATGCCGATTGCTATTGAGTTATTAGAAACTGTGTAATGTGAGACGATTGACAGTCAATACTGTATAGTTCGAATTCCATTAAGAAAATTGAAGAGCCAAATCGAACCGAAGTTCTACTAGGGAAGAAATGTGTCTAGTAGCCACTAGAGCGTTAGCAGCCCGTACATCATATGACATAGAAACAGCAAAAGCCAATAGAAAAAGTGTTAGCAATAAAGTAGAAAATATTGATATAAGTACGTAGGGAAATCCTATGCTGAAGACGCTAGTTCGATTCCGTCCGACAACGGCCAACGGCCCACCGAGGGGTTGTCAAACATTCTTTACACCGCCTTTTTCAGCAATAGAAGACTACACAATCTTGACTCTTGTGATTGAAATTGATAAATGGTAATAAATATTACTTCTAAAAAGTAAGCTTTGCATAAAACCGTAAGTAAACCTTAACACACCAATCATTAATTACCCAGACGAGGTTTCCAAAATAGCCGAAACCGGACTAATTCCAATAAGGCCTAGTTACCCTTCGGGTTGGAAGGTCAGATCAGATGGCAGTCGCTTTCGTATAAAACTAGTGCCTACGCCAAATCTTGGGATTAGTTGTCAATGCGGACCCCAGGCTTCCATGAGCCGTGGCAAATGCCGGGATAACGTAAGGAGGATGATGATGCCGTAATTTGAAGATTAACGCAATACAGAATTTATGGATTTCATCATACAGAGTACGAAAGGGACCTTAAAGGGACAAATGGTTGAACAGGTTGAACTTTCGTAGTCGCTCCCTAAGTCCCTACTCTCCCTAGTATAGTTACGTGTGGCTGAACGTGAATATCATGTTCATAAAATAACAAACAAAATGGAGCACTATAGTGGCCAAGTCAGGAAAGCAGATTCGGAATTTGTCCTAACTAAAAAAGAAGAAAATTATGAATTATAAGCGCGAGCGAAGCGAGCGCGAATTTTTTTCCTATTGACCTGATTTATTAAGACAACCCGCCAGCGGGGAATCCGCGACCTTTCAAGCTTTCATCGTCTGCAGAGCTGCGGTCTTTGACATATTTTGGGGCATTTTGACTTCACAGGGCGCCTAATATGTTCGGGAACATACTTTTAGGCCTTATATTTCGCCATCACTATTATTTTTATAATACTAAGAGTTAATTAAGAGATTAACTGCGGACTCAATCGTCACCGTCAGGATGCCCATTTCGGTATTTTGCCACTAAGTGATCTGAGTGCTTTGAAGTTCGCTCACCATCTGCTGTGACTCACAAAATTGCGCCTCTCTGAGACGTTTTGCGCCTTTGGCTTTATAAGGAACTCCGCTTTAGACTATCGGGTAGACTCATATTTTTGCATTTGGATAGCGACGTAACTTTGCCGTTCCCCGCACAACAATGTGGTTCGTCAAGGGCTAGAATCCTCCTTTTACGGCGCCCTAGCAACAGCGCCCTTATGAATGGCAATGTGGTGCAACTTTCCACTTAATCTGAATTACAAATCTAGATTTTCAATAGGTGGATTCATTTTCGACTCTTCTAGCCATTTTGTGATATGTGCGCCCCCACGCAACGCATATTTTTTGTATGAATTTTCTACATTCTCGATTTTGGCGCCCCTTTACCATGTGGCGCCTAGAGCGGCCGCTCCACTCGCTCTACCCTTAATCCGGCCCTGAACCTATGTTTTGATTGTATGTGCTTGGAGTGTTCTTATTTCTTTTTTTTTTTTGGCCATTAGGATAACTTTTGGAACTAAAAACTTTCAAATATAGTCACATGTGTGCCACACAATAAATGGACTTTCCAAGTTATTTCGTGTCTCTTAATTGCTCTCGCGTGATTAATTATCTCTTAGTGTTCTTGTTTTAACTGTCCCATGTCCGTCCAAGGATTGATGGCTGCAATTTTGACTACATATTACCACAGATAACTTCCACAAAGCCTTATCTAGGTGAAAATTATTTTTAATGAACTTTATTGGGGAGCATATAAAGTCAAGTATTTGTCTTCAGAATTTGTGAAATCCGAGGTTGTCCGATGTTCCTCGATTAGGCGAAAGTCGCTACTTATTCTAGTGTCGCAGTGATGGTTATCTGATGGCCGGTGCTTTTATGCGGGTTGTGTATTCCAGATTTACATCAGATTATAGAAAGCTATGTTTTTTACGAGCCAGTTCAAATGAGACAGCTTTTATGAGACCTACGCTACAGGTCTGATGGCTAGTGGTCTAGTGTTTACTGTTTAGTCGCGAAGTCCATTTTTACAAGTTCAGTTATCTTTATGCCCTAAGCGAGAGACAACCGAGGCATATCTTCACTCTTTATCTTGCGTTAAAAGGGGGTTAAAGTCTTTAAAGGCATAGATCTTTCTGAAGTACATTGTCATACTTGGGACGTGTTCACTAAATTTATACGTATAATACGTTTTCAAAGTAGTTAAGACAATTGTGTTTGCTTTGTATAGAAATTACTTTGAAATTACTGTAAACTGACACTGAAGAGAAGACTTTTGGTACTAACCCATTTTATTAAAGAAAGAAGCACACTTCTACAACCCCTCTAGTGTTGCAGAAATCTCTTACCATCTGGCAATCCAAATAAGAAAAAAAAAACCTTTAAGTTGGTATGTGCCACCCGATGCAACGTATGCATTTCATCATTCAAAATGCTGCATTTAAGTGCAATAAAGCTCCTCATAACCATAATATGCATACGATTTAATTATTATGCGTTTGGTGAGTCAGTATCATTATCTGTCAGTTGTAAATTATACGTTTCATTGATATATTGAATGTCAATTAAATGTGTTTGCTTTGAGTTGAGTGACTCAAATGGCACACCTTTTGCAATGTCAGCTGTACATACTACGTATACCTACAATACGGTACATGCCAATAATATTACACCTTTGTGTTCTATGTTTTTATAAGAACGGAAAACAAATAGTATAGGTTGTAAACCACATGTTTTACTACGCAGGTAGGGTCACTTCCAAAGCCAGAATGGTGGACTATGTCTACAAACATAAGAGTTACAAGCTGAAAGAGCTCGAAGACTGTATTTTAAGGTATACTAGGTAGGTAGGTAGGTGGTAAGATTGTAGGTATTTTAAGAACCTTCCCTCCCACTTTGTACATTAATGCGCCGGCACACATTACTTAAAATAAGCATATAGATGTTGCAATACCGCAGAAACATTGCTTTTGGTGACTAATCATGTAAACAGACCTATGCGAAAGCGACATACTATGCCCCATAGCTGACAAGGGAAGCTTGCAACCGATTGCGACGTTTCGCTACGGTGCCTTTATTCCCTTTTGTCTTCCAGTGCCGCAAACCAGCAAAAATAATGATAATAAGCCAAGTATTAACACTTCAACGGCTACCTGCCCTTTCCGATGTTAATTACATTACTGATCCCTATCATTAGAGCCGGGTTCCGGCCAACGGGACGTCCCTGTAAGGCGCTGCGTCAGTTATAATTACTAGGAGATGATGCTGGCGTTCTAGATGCCTCTACAGCTTGGGCTATTGGATGAAAAAGAAAAAAAAAGAAAGAAATAAAAAACCTTTATTATCAGTATTTCAATGTAGGTACTTTAGTTTGTATTTACATGACTGTTGTGGCTATATATGATTCAGCACATCAATTGTAGTAAGTATAAGCTCGCGTGCGAGTTCTCGCACCGTGTAAATGGGCCCTGTATGTCGGCGGGCGGGCATTACATATAAATAGGAGAGGTTTGTTAGGCTGAATCTACCTGTCTCTGGACATATATATGTCGACAACGATATTGGCAATTCACGAAACAAAAGACATACGATGATTTTGTATTCGGCCCTTGACATCCACATATATTACGATACGAGCGTGACTGTATCATACCAATACAACACGCTGTATTTTGTAATTTCACGCTTAGCCGTTAATTGCTAAAGTAAAACCAATTTATTATTAACTGTTAACCGTTTCTTAATTAACTAATAACTGGCATGAATTATGTTTAAGCTCAAGCTCGGAAATTACCATAATTAAAATACATTCAAATGTAATTAAATCAAAACTCAATATTAAAGCTTGTTAACCGAAAATAAACGATGACAAGATGGCTACTGCTAGTTTCGTTTCCTCCATAAAAAATAAACCACAGTAGGATACATTTCACTAGAAGCCAATTAAGAATTTAAATAAAACTGAATTATTAATTTTATTCTAGTTAGAAACTATCGTTATAAAACATTTCTTCGTCGTTGGAAATTTCTTAGACGAGAACATTCATTGCCTGATTCTAACTATATAGATTCCTGTTTTATATTTATTTGGCACATTTTATTGTTTTATAAGTATTCTTGTTTATTCATCTGTTTCTTAGATTTATAAGTCAGTCTACTGCAACTATTGCAAGGAATTAAAACTTTACACCAAGACTGTAGGAATTGTTGATGCAGGTGCTAAGGGTCCCCCCACATCTAGCGTCTCGCGAGCGTCGCGTCGGGCCAACTGTATGGGCAAAGCCTGACGCCGTCGACGTCGACGCGGCGTGTTTTTCCATACAGTTGGCCCGACGCGACGCTCGCGAGACGCTAGATGTGGGGGGACCCTTAACTGGTAAAAGTTAATACGTGGTGTACATATAATTATGATGACGAATGTGGCGTTCCATTTTATCAGAATATAACGAAGGTGCCTTATGGTGCCGGCATCAGAACAGAACAGCACCACATATTGTCCCGTGGGCACAGTATAATAAAGATTACTATCGTACAGTATGGCCACTCCCGCTCCCCGCCAAAAACGCGAACAGTCGACCTGTCATATCTCACTCATACAAGCATGGTACGCGTTCACCTACATGAGCTTAGTTTGTGTGCTAGGAATGCGCCTCTTTTATATATTTGATCGCCAGTGTCCGAGATATGCCGTGGGTGTCGTAAGAGGTGACTAAAGGAAAACTGATGGTGACAGATATCAACATGAGCAAGTTTCGCCAGTATCCTTCGCAGGGTCCTTGTTCACGAGATCTGTCACGCTGCCACCACACTGAAAAAAGTATATACATCTCTTTAAAAACACAGCACATCAAGCGGAATACTCGTATACAAATGTAAACTAGATCTGGGTTCTTGACCTTTTAACTTACAGTACAGGGCAACCAAAAACTTGAATTAGCTTTCGTTAGCAGCTTTTTAACGTTTATCAGTTGAACGCTTTTTGGTTGGTGCAAACTGCCGTAAATGCAGCCAAAACTGGGTCGCGACTATACCAAAGGCCTTACCGCGAATGACGACTATTGAAATTTCTTTGGGACCATTCAGACAATCGAAGCGATATGCCATTTTAGGTACATTGCACTGTTGACGTTACGTACACTTCAGTGCACAATAAAATTCCGTTGTGTAATATATAAGATAAAACTGATATGCGAGTTCTCCGCTTCTCGCATCATGTAAATGGACCCTTACTCTATAAGATTCTCGCATATTCAAGCGATAAAAAACAAAATACTTTGTAGTTTTTCGCATCAGGACTTCTGGATCTGAAACTAATATGACAATCGTAATACAGGAACTAAGACTCGTCGATTATAAATTTAGTAATAAAGCCTGACCAGAAATAATATGACTATTGTCAGGAGGGCGCTGTTATTCTGATGTATGAGGTGACAGTTCAGTATAGTATGAAGAAAATAGTTCTAATGAAATTCCGCAACATGGCGCGTAGTCATATATTTCTGGTCAGGCTTTAAATTATGTATATTTCGATTGATTTTAATAAACACTATAAACAGTCGTCACTTGACTAAACCCCACTCTCATCTACGAAAAACCTTTATAGTGACAGCTTTGTATAAATTCAGTGTTAGGGCCCATTTAGATGGTATGAGAACTCGCATATGTGTTTGATTACATCGCGGCATTTGATGGCTGTGCAAAATTCTATGTAACCTCAACAGCCCGCAATGTAACTAAAATCGCATGCGAGTTCGCACGCCGTCTAAATCAGGCCTTACTCTTGTAACTCCATGTGAGTTCCTCGAAAGGCTCTATTTTGCCCAATCTTTTCTGAGTCAAAGTGCAATGTTTACAAAAAGCATCAACAATATCGCATGGTTACGGTTAGCGATCGGTGTCGCGCCCACGCCTTGTTGCGAAAGGCAAAGCTCGGTTACGCATTACAGTTATAACTTTATGTCGCTTCGAATTAGAATCCGTGTGTTATTGAAAGTAAATGGTAAAATCTTAAAACCGGTGTCGTCCTCAGTTTGCGACACAGCTCTACTGTTAACATCTTTCCAAAGTTTGAATCACATATTTAGATCCGTGGAGTTTGTTTTGGTTATGTTCTCATTTGTAACAAAGGTTTGTGTTTCCTATTAATACTTAAATTATTTTCGTAGACTTCATCGTAGAAGGTAGTTCGCATTATTATGCCTTTACTTATTGACCCACATCGTAATACCATACCCTTAATTAGACGCAACATATGCATAATAAGTGAGTCAGTTTGGCACTATACCGATATGTTTCAATAAATATAGTAAGTATATACTGAACTCTAAGATACAGTACACTATATCTAGTTTCTATTATGCCTGTGTAGTATTTATTATTTATGTCCAGTAAAATCCATCACCTCCAAATAAACATTAACTATAACACAACCATAATCGTTAAAGGAGGTGTATATTTATTTACATTCACTTTGCTCCGATGCGTTCGAAGCACATAAATGTATTATGGTTATTTCGTATTACAGAAATAGTGCATAGCTTGTATGCAGTAATGCAACTGGTTACTAAGATTATCCACTTTGGAATATCAATAATCCACGACAATGCCTGGAGTTAGTTTTCATTCGAGGAATCAATATAATATATTGGTTCCTCGAATGAAAATTAATTAATAAATTAATTATATAGGTGTATGTTGTACGATTTGTATGGAAGTGCATCATCAATCTTAAATGGAAATTTATTTATAAGAAACTTAATCTCGGTGGGTATCGCTCGATTTTGATATAAAGCCACTGTGAACCTAAAACATGTAACAAAAAGACCGTGGGAGAATTTGCTAGTTGACGAGGAACAAAAGACTAGATGAACCTGGTCTTCAGCAGAAGGACATGATGATTGCTGGATGACATATATCTTAGCTCAGCATAGGGAATGACCGAAGAAGACATGCGTGGTCAGAGAGATTGTAGCTAAGCAAATCATATTTTTATTGAAATAAAGATGGTCTTTACCTACTTTCCGAAGTATCCGTCGTGTACCAATGAATCAGATTAAACAATTAAGTCAGACAATTACGCACTGGCTCAAATCTGTGCACTACGGTTAGAATTGCATACTTGCATATGATAAGCATTCACTATATCGCCGTTCAGCTGTTTATTTTAAGACCCTTCCCTCGAGTGGTTCCTGCGATTATTGTTTGTACACAAATATACTGCTCAGAATCAGTTGGTCGGACAAGCAGCGTCTGCTCTCATTGGTTGATGGTTGAATCAAATCTGGCGAACCACTTTATCTAGAACCTTCGAATGTATATTATACGCGTCCGTATTTGTACTGGTTTTGAACAACTCGTTGGCTTTTGATAAGTGAGTGGAATATCACTCCTTGACCGATACATCTGGCGTTTATCTTCTGATGCTAACATATAGACCGTTCTTAGTTATTGCATGCCAATAGATCGCCAGAGATATGATGTGCTTATTGAATTAATGGATCTATTTAGGATCTAGTTTAAAGCTTTGAATAATTGTTAAAGTGCCTTTTATTAAATACGCTTCTGCTTATCGATTCTGAGAGCTGATGCAGAAAGACTTTATTACAAACTGTGGTGGTAGACGAGCATAAGAATCCCTAATATTACTCTGTAATCCGTCTGTAACTTATGACCAAGCGGCACGCCCAAATAAGATTTGCCAATCCTGTAGAAATCAGTAATAAATAGGTACACTTCTTTATTTATGGTTCAAGCCAATCTCACGCCAGTCCTTATAACAGTTATAGTTATAACCCAACAAAAATGTATAACCCAACAAAAATGTTACAGTACTTACAGTAAGAGTACCTATCTATTTATAAATCCGAATTTTTCAAATATGTTTCATCAATGCCCTTTTTAACACCTACAGTGCCAGGTACGGATGCGTTGATGTGCATACAAAATCAGATCCAAGCATCAGATAACACCAAGTCATTTGTATTCTCATTCTGTCACCTTCCCTTATTGGGTGTGATCCTTTTTATACAATAGATATGGTGTTTTTTTACCTTTTTTATACCAAGGCTGCAATAGTAACCTGCCAGGATTGATGTCCATAGCTCATGACTTTTGAACGTTCTTTTGTGACAATGTGCTTTTATGAAGCTTGTTTTTTGATCCATGACTGAAACGTTATAATTTTTTTGAATTCTCTCTAATGGCATTTATTATATATTTACTACGTAATAAATATGCCCTCACCACACAGCCAATGAGTTTAATGTTGTCGCCATACCTAAACCATAATGCATTCTATGCACGGCGAAGATTTCCGGACCGTGTCTCAACACCTCGCATGGCATTTCCGACGTGCTAGACAACATACAACTTCCACCACTTTCTAACAAACTCTCCCTTCCCTCCTTGCATTAAGCTTTAAATTTGTACGTCAAGCGTTCCTGTGGGCCCAAATCAGAAAGCGTTATTATATGTCTTAGCTGTTCTATTTCCATGAATGGTGGATCTAAAAATGGTTGAGCTATTCTGCCGCATGTGGTACGGAATACCGACACGTCTCGCTTATTTCAGGGCTTGCTTAGTCTTTAACTTCTATCTCTGTCTGTCTTAAAGCTTGGTTTATATGATAAAGTGGAATAGCAATATGTTTTTATAGTCTTAGACTTCTAGCGCGCATATGTATTCCGAGCGTGGTGTCAGTCAGTGAGTCTGGGTGTGCATTTTTATCAGATAATATCGTTCGCTATATTCGTCTTTAGTCGCCTTAAATGTAGCGGTTTCTTTATACAAAATATGTATATGGCATAAAGTCGTAAACGTATGGTAATAAATTGTTGTGTTCTCCTACTAGGATATCCTGAATTACGGACAAGGCGCGTGTTAAAAAAACCTTTGATCTTCATTGTTTATTTTGAAGTTTTTATTCACGGTTTTGTAGTCTGGGTCTATCATACGCAAATATGGCGCTATCTTTGATCAATTTGAAGCAAAGATTTAGATCTCCGAGCTTAAATAAAACATAGGTACTACGTACGTTATGTTTTACCATATGTGGTACTATTTTGAGCCTCCTTGAACTATACACATGGATGACATGATAAGATCTACCTACATAATAGAAATTTATAGGTATCTCTAGTAGACCAAGCAACAAGGAGGTATAACTAGAGAAAAAAAAAAGAGTCCTTCACGCCGTCTCCTTCCCCCCTTTTCGAGAACTACAGCCGGAGAGTTTAGATATTGACACCCCTTGATTAGTTTAATTTACAAATACGAAGTCAAAACAATTGTTCCAAGTATTCAGCTCTGTGACTTTGTTGGAGCTTTCGTTGCCTGGTTTCTGAGTGTCCAATACACTACTTGGTAAACAACATACTTAGGGTCACTTGTACCACCGAAAATGGTGGGTTAACCCACCATTTTATATGACAGTATAGGACAGTTGACAGCCCACTAGACTCGAGTTAAGCGGGTGGTGCAAGGGGCCCTTATTAGTGTGTATCTACTCTATTGCAGTTTGTTATATGAACACACCTATAGTAATATTTAACCCTAGCCGCTACATACCGTTTCTCCCCACACCCCGGATCATGACTATCAACATTTTGACGTAACAAATGAGTCAGCCGCCCGATTTGGTCAGACCAGCCGGGTTCCCTTTTAGGCCACGCATGGAACATTAAAAGATTTCTAAATACGACTCTTAACGGCCTTGTCCCTGCGGGGAAAAGTATGTTATTATCCCGCTTATGGCTTAATCTCCAATTGTGGATAATGATTTGGATAACTTGTTAATTATATACTTAGTTACTTAGCCAGTATAAAGGCCCATTTACACGGTGCGAGAGCTCGCATGCGAGCTTCATTACATTACGGTATTTGATTGGTTAGTGTGCTGAATTGTATGTAACCTTAACAGTCCGCCATGTAACTGAAATCGTATACGAGTTGGCGCGCCCTCTAAATGAACCCTAAGTTTGACCGGTCTTTGTGCATAGGGTTATTTAGACCGGTGCGAGAACTCACATGTGAATTCATTATAGCGGTAAGCAATTTATCGGTCCTGGATTGGATGTAACACGGTACACGGTGTATACCCTCTAAAATCAAAATACTAACCTTTTCTTAATTTATACTTTAGTCAGACTATACAATCATGAAATTTACCAATAATTCTGATTTATCTGCATTAATATAAACTACAAAGAAGTATTTGACTATTATAATATTATAAGTATTATAACGTCTAGAATTAGCCCTCAAAGCTTGCCTTTGAGATAAATACGGTACAAATAGTCAAATTGATCTCATAAATATGTAACTATAGTTGAAAACTTGCTTTGATGTAAGCAAAACCGATATTATACCAACATTTATTGTCCATTTACTGCTATTCACGTCTTTTCTGTTCAGTACTTCTATGCTTATTAGTGACGCGTACAGAGCGTAGCATAGAGCAGGTTAGTTCTGATTTAGAGGAGTATCCCCAACCCAACTGGGGAAATACCTCCTCCTGTGTTAGACCCTACTTAGACGACCGAACATAGAGTTTTATTCCGGCCGGTGAGTTAGGTTGCTAGAGCTCAACTAGGGTCCCCATTACACTAGGGTGCGCAGTGTTAGTCTCAGCAACACGCATGTAACAGTAGAAATTAAAAAAAAATATGAGTAAAGATTCCGTTAAGTACTTACCTAAGAACGAGTGCTAAGCGCAGCAGCTTAATGAAGTAAATATGGCGCTATGGCATAATTAAAGTCTACGCCGTTTTGTTTTAATAAATCTAAATCTATTTTATTGCAATAGTAAATCAACAGATTTACTACTATTGACTAACTGATGGATAGCTCGTTTACTGGTCTTCAAGGACCTATAAGTTTTTTCTAGAATATTTCCACGTTTCTTACACTGATGGCTTCTTATTTTTTAACCAAGTCCTAGAAAGGGAATCATTTTTATACATGAGTCATAAAGTTATCACTTTTTCTCGATATGTGTTGACATTGGTAAGAAATTCCACTTCCTGGTGGATAAAGACAATGTAAAAACATACATAAAAATTTCTTGATTTAGTGCCATGTCTTGTAATGGATAGTAACTACAATTGATGGATTTTATGGTACATTATTGTCATCCTTATGTTTACTCTTCATTGCAAATAAAACACAAAAAGTCTTAGTTGCAATTTACGATTGAAAAATAATCTATTAACCTATCTTCATATTACAAATTATACAGACTATATGTATTTTGTTAAGAGGGTCACTGTGGCTTTTCTAGCTGATTTATTTTTGGTTCCATATTAGCTCTTGATCCTGGACAGGAATCGCTCTCATTCGTATTCAGGATCAAAACAAAAATATGGGTCCAAATAAATTGGCATAAAAAAAGTTTGTTAAATATAAAAAAATTCTAGCAGCCTGTATGTTTTTTTCCAAAATCTGTAAACGCCAATATTTATTAATGTAAAATCGAAGTAAGGTTTCTCAGGCTATATTCAAGTAACAGGTATAAGAAATGTATGGTGCTAATATTAAATTGCTTCTCATTCCCCTTACGAAACACTAATTTAAATAATGGTAATAACAGTATTCATATGCCTGTTGTTCGCATAGTTTATGGTGTGGACGATGTGGTGACATTTACATTAAGTGACCAATAATAAATGTTAACGTGATTCTCTGAGAAAATGAGGCCAGTTTTGTATAAATACCAATGTTTATTTATACAAATAAATTGCCTACAATACCCAATCCACCAATTAGACGGCAGTCGCATATTGATCTATGTTACTTCTATATTTTCTATATTCTGGTTAATATAAAGGAATAATGTACCAAACCATAGAGTGTTCATTCAATATACTACTAAATGAAAACATAGTTATAATATAAGAGAGGTTTGCTAAAACTACTGAGGTGTCTTTTGACGCCGGGCCCCAGAATCTTCCTGAACACCTTACGTTATAACTATCAGGGACATAGGGCATTAAGTCAAGAAAAGAGCGTACACCCATCTTAAAGGCCGGCAACGCACCTCCAACACTTCTGGTGTTTCGGGTGTCCATGGGCGGCAGTGATCGCTTACCATCAGGCGACCTGTCTGCTTGTTTGCCTCCTATCCCATAAAAAGTAAAAGCTTCACACGCGTACATACATTAAGATGCCCGGGATCACGGTCTTAAGAAGCTTGGACACCAACATCTTATGAACCACAGCACTACAGCGTAAGGTACAAGGACACATTATACTGATGCATATTCTAGTATCGCATAATTTGTAGCATACTTATACTAACGGCTCAGTTAATCGCCGTTCTTATGAGCTCAATCGAGCCGATTCTAATTGCTTGCTTGACAGCGGGCTGGTCAGATGTCACACAGAATCGAGACCTCAACGTCGACAGCATGCTATTAATGCCAATCCCAATTATATTCCACCTAACTATAGCTCGACTCAGAAAACCAGTCTCAGTATGATCTCTGATTAAGCTGAAAAATAAGAGTGCAGGCTGGAACAACTCGAGCAGAAGTGACTATTAGATATGCGGAGTTCTGGACCAATCCAAGAGTCATGTGATCGATGCGGCAAGAAATGCCGAATAGTCATTGGCTTCAGTCATCGCAGTCGGTGTAGGCGTATACTATCTCCTCAGTCGCTGCAATTATCATCAGCAGGGTTAGCACATGATTGCTGCGAGAGTATGTCGCCGCGAGATAGACTACTCGTCCTTATGTCATTAATACAGTTAGAAGAAGATGTGTCATCTATCTCGCGGCGACATACTCTCGCGGCAATCATGTGCTAGGCCTACAGAAAAGATTCTGCAGATGATAGTTGAAGTATCACGGAGTCATATTTATATTGGTTAGCTCGAGTCGAACTCTCAGTCTCAGCATAATACTCAGCCGGCAAAACTGACGTTAATGATAGCGATGCACAGGAAGGGCATTCCTGCACATGAAATTACCATACGCATGCGATAACTGTAATAAACACGCGCGGTGTCACAAGGTGAAATTGTGGTAAACTAGTTTGAGGGCGCAATGTTAATGACACCCATTGACATGAATATCTTCATATTGATTATCGCAATGTATGGTATATATATGTTGCAATGTGCTGCAACCAGAATATTAATTTGGGACTTTACATCTTTATGATCAACCTTTCACCAAATCGTCTTACTCGTATTTTTTGTATATTTACATTGAATTTTATTAAGATTTGGAGATCTAGCTTCGATCAGAGTGGAGATTTGAATACTGATTTTTACGATGACAGTTTTTGACTCGTAATTCTAGGTTGCGCCTATACCATCATCACTAGTGTGCGTCACAAGTCACAAACGGTCTTTCATTAAACAAGAAAGGCTAGCCTAATAGAAGTTGGGTCCTTTGGGATTCAGTTGAGCAGTTCGTAGTATCTTAAAATAGATTCTATTCTACCTCATATCAAAAATTGATTAATTGACATTATATTTTCAATATCTTATTCAACAACGTAACAACATTTTATGAAAATGCTTTTTTAATTAACGTAAACATTGAAATGTATGCAAGTGTCTACATACTTTCTTGCATCATTGGTCTTATAAGTATATTCGTTATTTACCTTTGCGCAATGTATTTACTATATTACAACTAACAGCAATGTCAATATGTTTATCCGAGCCAATTAAATTCCGTGTATTAAAATCAGGTTCTATCTGTGCAGCTAAAATCCGGTTGTCCAACATGAGTAATATTGACGCCGGCTAGTAAACATTCACCTCTATTGTCCAGGTAAATACTACAGACCTGAATTTATAGTATTTATACGCACGTTCGTCGAATACCTATGCAAAACCGTTAAGATTAATTCCCTTTAACAGTCAAATAGACGTGAGAATTTATCGTATTCAAATAATTAAATTTCTGACTGTCTACATACAAAGTATACAAACATACATACATAAAAGGCTAAGCAAAGCACATGACGCTGCTAAGTTTCAGTGCCCTCTTAGCTATTCAGGGGTTATATTTTATTTATTTGGGGCATTAACAGCAATACAAGGAAAAACAAAAGAAAATGAAGAAGAAGGTTGAAAGAAAACGAACTCGTATTATTGCAGTGACAGGTTGCTTAGCTCATCGCACACACCACAATTGATCACATATAACACAGTCAACTTCTACCACGCGAAGAAAGAAGGTGGTGAAATTCTTAACCCCCTGGAGCATTTATTTTACTCCCTTCTTTGGCGCGATGACCAAAAATCATTCGGGCGTCTTGACCTCCAACACAAGAGCACGGTTCTTTCCTCGGTTCAGAGCGATATCATAGAGAATCGATCGCGTCTAATAATTCCAATTAAAATTCTGATTGTCTAATAATATGTAAAAAGGTTGAGAATAAGGCGAATTTGGTAAACATTGATTACCATAAACGTGTCTTACTAACAGATGCCCGCACTAGGTCAGCCGTACGAAACACACCTGCTATTCGACCATACTATTAAACGTGACTATAAAAGATATTTCTTTCCAAACTTCCTACCTCATACAAAGTCCATCTGAATTTTCAACCGTTTTCCCAAGAGTTACACTTCATTCTCGAGCGAACTTTTCAAGTTTAAAGAGATTGCTAAAGTAAGGTTGAACCCTTCAAAGCGTGGGATGTATGGATAGTAACATGCATCGTGTTGTAACCGGACTGCGTTTGAAATGGTTTCCGGAGGCCTAAAATTAGATGTAAGTACGTTCACTGCAAATAGGTTACCGTTTATCTTGCTTTAATGTATTGATGTCTTTTACATTAACTTTTGTGCACCCTTTTCATCTTGCATTAAAAAGTGTTAGGAGATGGATTAGGTGTACACTTTAAGGTTAATGTTCATATTTTTCTATAATTCTTACGATGTAAGTATGATCAAACGAAAACAAAAATAACATTAGGTACTTTAGATTTAGATACAAATTACTGAAATTACTAAAAATGTACAAGTTGTCGAGAAGGTTGAGAACATTTTCGGTAGCGCATCTATTCGAATTTTCATATGAAATTATGTAAGTTTTAATTTGAAATTCCTTTATTTGCATTTTTAGAACAGGCTCATCAAAATTTGTATTAGGGGTTTGAAAAAAAAAACTGAAAATCAAACATGTTCAATATTTGTACCAGTAGGACTACATCCAAGATTTCCAAGTGATATAAAGTACTTCGCACCAATTATGTTAGCAGTAAAACGGGAGCCACCCATGTAGCACAAATTGATTCGCAATTTCCCCTGACAAAGTGTCGACAGCTGACGATTTATATTCTCCACCTATTTGGTACCGCTGACCGATGACAACTATTACCTCGGGCGTATATGGCCGGTAATGCCCCTAGCGGTACACTGATACCATTCTACCCCATGGACGTATTGGACGTATGGATGGGAACCATGTTAATGATCTGAGAATATACTGATAGGGAGTAAAGACAGGCGAGAAAGTCAAAGGTCTTTGTAGGTTTTACTTCCTTAGACCTCAAACAAGGTTGTTAATGTATGTTTTCTAGCACTTAAAGAGCGTAATGGCCGTTAGGAAAAGAGTAGTCTAGAGGTTCTGCATCCTTAATGGTCTTAATAAACTGAGCTGTAAAACTCCTTATGGAAAGCAAATGCCTATTTAGGGGAGACAGGGGCTGGTTGTCACACAGATAGGTTGTCACAAATGGCAATGGTTCCTAACCTAAGCCAAGAATGCTATGGTAACATTCGAAAGAAATGATTATTTTTTGCAGCTACTTGTCACTAACGTTACTATAGTTTCTTGGTTCAACAGAAATTTTCGTTTGTGAAAACCTACCTCTGTGACAACCAACCTCGGTCTCCCCTTGAATGATTATTTAAATATTTATATTTAAAATCTAAGGAAAGGGATAATCCACAACAGGCAGTTACATCAGAAGCATAATGTAAACTAAGATAAACTCATGAGCATACGCTGCGTAAGTCACAACCGCTATCTCGCCGCAAACATCAGAATATTGATTTTACTATTACCACTTTCTATTTACTACCGTCCAGAGACTAATGCAAGGACACTAAGCGCGCTGTCCGATAAGGTGGTTTACGGTGTCGCCGTACCTTGTTTACTGGTGTTCCGGGTACCCCGGGTCTCCGCTTTGTCTCAGCTGCCGGGACGTAAAGAACCACTTTAGCTCTTACTCCGGAGTGTTAAGAACCAGCGTGCGTGCGTAAGCTTATCGGTTCACGCATTTGTCGAAGCCGCTGTCTGTTTTATATTCTCTCGTTTTACAAATTTTCAGTTTTGCTGAGAATTGCAACACAGCCGGTTTTATTTAGTTTGAAATATAGATAATTAGGCAACTGTGTTAGATTGTAGTAGTTAATCACTGCTTTTATTTACTGTGTTGAAAACAGATATAATAATTATATTTAGCTGTGGCACAAGTACGGATGTAATTTATGTCTTAACAGATAATTGCATTGAGTCAAGTAGCGTAGGAAGGTACATGTGTAAAGCAAGCTTCCTCGTCCGTGTGTTCGTGTGTGGGCTCACCTGTCTTTGCACTTTGTCATTCCCTTCCCAACTTACCCACTAAAGTATGACCTCTTGATCATTAACAACTATTTGAAGTCAAAGACCGCATGTTACTGGTTTGTCCAAAGCCTTTGGCAAGCATTGACACAGGTATATACTTAGGGTCTATATCTAATACGGATAGTCATTAGCAGCACTTTTTGCAGATTACCTTTAAGCTAGCTTGGCTTATTCTACGCGTTGTTAATATCACAAAAAATAAAACTACTTTTCACAAGGATTATCGCTAACTTTGGTAATGTACTTGTGAGTTCAAACGTCAATGTCTAATACAGTAACAGGAAACCGTATCGTATTTTGACGAAGTTGAATAAAAAATCAAAGGTTCTACGAATCTGAAAACACAATGTTATATTCATAATAGTTATGAGAGATATAATTTGTTCTGTCGTTCTAAAAAAATATAGTTTATTTTGATTTTATTTAAGGGCAGTTTTCGTTTTGCAGCAACTTAATGCTGAAATGGTCTACCTCCTCCATAAAGAAAGAAAATGTTGTTTAATCGTAAAGAGATTCCGAATAAATATAATTAAATAGGAAAAAACGGACGAAGTTCGTGTTATTTGTGTTCTAATTTTTGCTCCATAAAAGTATTTCATTTCTTACGCGTAAAATTATCCGTAATAGCCGCCTTTACACAGTCGCTCTATCGCGCGTTCTTTGGAGCGTAGCGTACACGATAACGCGCGGGTAAGCTTGTGCGCGCCAAGTAAGTTTTTTTAGCGCGCGGTCTTTCCCTTCCCCTCCCGCCAGCTTTACACGCGCATTCTTTCACACCAATCGTGTGTGTATTACGCGCGATAGAGCGTCTGTGTAAAGGCGGCTAATCGAACTAGTAGCGGTAACATTAATTTCTTGATAAATTATTATAAATAGGTGACATTTGCCGCATTCCACGATTATGCCGTTCAATCGGTCACTTTTTATCAACGAGATTGACAGATTCAGCACCCGCATCCAATCTACGATAATGTCATAATAGTAATAGCTGCAGTTCACATATCCATCATATGTACAGTCAACCAATCTGACCCCTAGGCCACTGTAGAACCCTTTCACAGTAAAAGTCAAACTGACTTCAATAGCAAATAAAGCCCGGTGTCAATACGACAGGGTTCTAGAATGCCCTAGGATTCTAATTGGTTGACTGTACGTTGCCTTTATGAACGACGCTAACGATCAGGTTGTTAACTCATCACAGTTTCAGTGCACCAATAAAGCACTTAAACGAGCTGTTTTCGCTTTCCATCAGAAATTGCATCACTTGATGACTAAACTTCACTTTTATTTTTAAAGCCAAGTGTAAAGTGCGCTGTGGGTGTCAATTGCTCAGCAAGCTTTGTCTTAAAATAACTTCATTTTTTGATTACCTACATTTGATATTTAGAAATCGATCGTGGAAATCTCCTAGTCCTCTAGGCAAGCGTGCAACCTTTGACCCTCCGTATATCGTTTCGTGGTTTACCCTTATACATAGTTTTTCCGTGTTAGCGCGGCTGAGCCAATTGAGTATCGTTCGCTACTGTTCGCTTCTGTACTTTGGCTAGAGGGCCAGATCAGAATATCCACAGAACTATAGGACAGTAATGTAATATACGCTGATTTTCATAATACTCAAATAACCTTTATGAACCGCTGTATGTAATACCTAGGTACATTTAGCTATAACTAACACCTCATCCGCGCCTAGTTGTATATGTATATCACTTAGCACCGCACGCCTTGTAATTTCAATGGGAATGCAGTTGACTGAGTCGAAAGCGGATACGCGAGCTAATAATATTCCGAATAGGCCGAAGTACTATCATTTGAGACAAGAAAATACTGTTCACACGGTGTGAAGTGTGAACAGAACTTTACCAGTGTTAGGGCTGCGACAAACTAGCATCTTAAGATTGGAAAGTAATTCTGAAACTCACTCCATTTCTTCAAAAATAAGAAGCTTTCATTAAGACAATGGTCGCTGTTTCTGTAGTCAGGCACTAATAAAATATTTTTCATGTTTTCAACAACTTGTTTTAATGGCTTCATAGGTATTATTGGTTTATTCAAAGCCGTTTCATTTCCTTTTAAATTAAGACGCAAAGATGTTACTTATATCGTCATTGCAAAGTTGACGCAAATCGCTGATAAGAATCCCAACGGTTACTGCAGGGTTAGCACATGATTACCGCGAGAGTACGTCGCCGCGAGATAGACTACCTGTCCTTATGTCATTAATACAGTTAGAAGAAGACGTGTGATCTATCTCGCGGCGACATACTCCCGCGGCAATCATGTGCTAGGCCTACAGTGGAGTCGCGATCCGTCTGCCCCGGCCCCTACCGCATCGCTTGACAAGTTTCCACACGACTCATGTTAATACCGCGTATAATTCGTGGCTCGCGTAATGCCTCCAAATTGGCATGTTTGCTCGAAACTGATTTCGCTCGTTCCTCTGTGTTCCTCAGACTAAGTGAAAATTACTTACAATTTGTAGTAAATGCCGGTGTTGAGGGCAAAATTGATTCCGTGTGGCTTGACGTAACGCGACCTTATGCTAATAGCGGTTTAACTTGTAATATTACGTGTCTTGAAAACTGAAAGGAGATGTTCGAACGAATAATTTAAAAGTTGAGTACAAAATCAGGTGTGTCTAAAAACACAATGAAACTAAAACTATACTATAAATCTACCTTTAAATTCTTCCTGAAAGTACCTGATTTCAAGTGCAACGGGGCCTTCCCCACACCCGGCTCGGGAAAACTGGTGGGAAAGCCTCGATCATCAAAATAAATCTAAACTTAATAAACCTTGCAGACTTGCTCTGCCAAAAAAACTTAATAACGAAACGAAACAAGGTGCTACTGGTGATTCTCCTCAAGGATTCAGGTTCTAAATGGAAATGGAATAAAACGGTTAGTTGTGACACACAGTTTTATTTTGATGAAAGAACACAATGCAAAGTACAGCTTGTAAATCAGCAATAAAAGCTTAAGCTTAGCACCTTAACTAAAATAACATTGCCAGGCGATAGAGCTGGGCCGTGCAAATATGGTTCTGAGTGATTTACAAGCATTGCCTAAAACTGGTTAGTCCCTAAGTATCAGTGCCAACATACATGATAGAAACTAAAATTTACTTAAACTTAACATTTGCTTCCAGGTAAGAGAAATGCCACCAACCTTCAAGCCAGAAGTTACCGCTGCACATGCAAGCCATCCTTCAGTGAACCGAAGTGGTCGCCCCAGGCGCAATCATTCAAAAGAGCACCACCGCAACCAAAGCTTCAGCCTACGGCAAGCATCCTCTTCACCGGAGACCCCTTCGGGTGCAACATTCAATTTGGAGAAACTAAATGAAGCTCAAATCTTGAGATCTTGAGAACAATTTTGAAGAGCTCGAAATTTAACCACAAATAAATTTAAAATTCAAAATCTAAAATGTAAAATAAATTAAATCTGATAAATCAATTAAATCTGATAAATAGATAAATTGATAAATCAATTAAATAAATTCCAGTCAGCTGAAATAGAAAAAAACCTTTATTAGACAATGGAAATGTGGCCTAACCTTATCATATGAATAATTAATATTCTGGATTGCTTACCAGCTGGAAGTGTAGAAGTCTCATATCTTCCAGCTCTGACATCCCTTCCCGCCACATAATAACATCAGGAGACTGGAAATGGAGACACATGGTCAAGATTTACAAAAACCAAGATCACACAAAGAAATTAAATCAATGTTACTTGAACAAGATTCTACTCACAGTCCATGGACAAAATACAATTCTGAGGACCCTTGAGGCCCTGCAGAAAAGGACTCTTGCTGCTCCATAATTTGGTTTCCTGCTTCACATCATAGATGATCCGCGATATCATAAAGTAGCCACTGGAGGCCTACGACCTGTACCGGAGCCAGCTAACAAGTGAGGAGGAAATGATCTCAAAATCCTCACGACCTTGGGAGGCTTGGGGATACCAAATAGAACGACAACCTCAGCAATCGTTTGCTGTAATAAATTTATATTTACTGAAATATCTAATGTGTAAAATTCCACCTAATTTTCTAACCATATTCTAGCAACTTCCTAATTTATAAATCAAATATTTATTGTAAATTCTAAATTAATTAATATCATGAAAATCATACACATTTCTATATTGGCAACAACCCTTGTTGACAGATGATTCTCATTGGATACAGACCTGTCATCCATATCGATTTCAGTTGCTAGATCAATTAAAGTCCTTGCCATGCGCAAAAACTTATGTTTGAGACAAACCTAAAAACGTCGTTGTACTAAAAATGTGCAATGTCACAATACCCCTCTCCCTGCTGTAGCGTTTTACCAAGGGTAAAACGCTCGCTGTCCTCAGCGACTACCTAACCATGTGTCACAAAAGTAAGGAAAAAAAACGAACACACCTCGACCATACTGAGTATGGGAGAAACACATAACAGAAAAGAACAGCGATTGCTGTAGTTATCGAGATCCTGTCCCAAAAAAAAACAACCAATCCACAAAACCAAATAACTAAACGTCCTAAAAGTGAATCTCGAACCCACGCAACACCACAAAATAAAAAACCTAGTGTGGTTTCCGAACCATCAAAAAATAACCCACACTACAAAACTAACCCAACAGAAAAACATTCCTTTGGCTTTACCAGTACAACTTCTCAGTTGCGCTGGAAAAACCAAAACCAACAGCCAGGACCGATGTTCAGCACACCCAAACATTCTCCGCTAGACCGGGCAAAATAAAAATCCAAAATGATTCCCACTTCCAAGTTTACTGTCATAAACTTGAGAAGCTCATAATTAAATTCAAAATAAAATTCCAATCCGAAAATATAAATCCATAATCCAAAATCAAAATTCCCTGACGGTTCACCAACAAAAAAAAATACCATTCCTCCTAACACACGGTTGAATTGGCAACATTGTGCTGTTCCAACTCTTCCGTAAACAAACCAAAAAAACATAACAAACCGTCACGGGGGCCTTCGAGTTGGTGGAACAAAGACTCCCACCCAACTCTCCGGATCACAAAATCCTATACAACTCTGAGGTTGCAACATGCCCGAGACCTCCACCGTTTGGTTGAGACTCACCAAAAAATATGTATCGCACGCCAGGCATGATTGGCGGCGATACCCCAAAACCGCGTGCGCCACCCCACCGCCTCCATGGCATGGGAAAAGCAGCACGGAACGCAAAATGTACCCACCAGCGAGTACCCGATCGACACCACAAAAGGCAAGAACCCCGTACGGAGCGCATCCAAAAGGGGATGCAAGAAGTAGGCAGTGCGACCGCGCCCTGCCATACCTCACCACTCCTGGGTATGGACCTCATGTCGACCACAAATCGCGCCAACACGACGCTCGGGTGTGGTAAGCACCCGCAAAAAAAAACTCCATCCGAAAAAACAGGCCGTATCAAGGATCGCTCAAACATAAAAATGAACCAGATTGTGTCGCCCCTTTCATACTTCACGCATTTCAGAGAACTGTTCCAGGAACCCTTTCATCCCTCACACAAACAAAATAGTAGTGAAAACAGACTTTGCTGTTCACCACGTTCCATACAAAAAGTCGTGATTGAATATTTTCACCACAATATTCAACACTTCAAACGAAACAACCAAAGAGTGACACGATATGGCGTAAGCGAGGGCGTTAACTCTGGCGGCAAGGTGAAAGGAAAAGAAAACCCGGACCTTGCGTCCAAAGAAAACCTCCACCTCAAACTTACCCAAAAAACAATCTCTAAATCCTTGAATACGCCACAAAACCAAATCCAAGTTTTCACAAAACCAAGCTAAAACAAGCGCCCTTAAATGAATCCGCACGTTGCGAGACATTTAAATTTAAAACTGGCGCTAAACCCACGTTGTAACCTTAAATAAATCTAAACATAAAACCGAGCGTTTATTTAACCGCTCAAGTTACGACAAACTTGGATCAAAAAACACGCATCCGAACGTACCCCTCGTTGAACTTATCTTGTCTGTGGTCTGTGCCTCTAAAAAAAACTAAATGTCAACAAAATATTTGTCGTTACCTACAAAATTACTAATATCTGCCGTTTTTATTGCTACAAATTAATAAAACAACACTTAATTCAACTACAAAATCATGGAAAACTAACATGAGTGTGATAAACGTACGATAATCTAAAGGAATGACTAAAATTTATTCAGAAATGCTAACTGGAATGCAAATAATTTTACTACTAACAGCAGGTGAATATCTCGAATAATAAGGAAAGGGAGTTGTCCTTTATCCTCCTCTTTTCCCTCACACTCCAAACTAAATGACAAACAGCACAAAATTGTCTTCTAAACATTATATTTAGATGACTAAACATGTATATTATTCTTACTAAATTCCATTGACTTTGTTACAGATCACTAGAAACTGTACTAAATCTTAAGAAATATACACCACAAAAGCAACTAGGCACCTAGCAACAGCTACAACTGGACCACAGACTACAGGAAATGTCTACAAAAGAAAACCAAAATATGAACATCAGAGGAACATGGGCACTGATAATGTGTTGAAAAGCATAACTCCCAACGGAAACCTTCCACTTACATGGAGAAGCAACATAATCATTTGCCGGAAACCAACAACATTGCAGCTGCCGGACACTCAAAAACTCAGGCTGTTCCTGCACTTCCAACCATTACCGGTGTCGTCCCGGACTGAAGTCACCTGTATAAGTTCAACGGGCACAAAATTGAAATTGCCACTGTATAATAAGTTTAACTCAAAAGAAACTCAAATATGATGGCACCGACTTACAACTTGAAGTGATACTGTTGTGTTATAATTTATAATAAGCAATGTTGATTTTAATTACTGTGTATTTACTAAATTTCTACTTTTCCAGCTCTGTGTAAGTCTCACTATATAACCTTAAATGAACAAGCAAACAAATGAGTTAATTGTTGTGTACCTCTTATGAACTCAAAGAAAATAACCAAATACAACTAAATGAACATCAACGGTATGACCAAAATTTCAAATTTGTACATTTTCCAAGTTGCAGTCTAAACAAAGTTCAAAATTATCAAATACTGCCAAATGTATGTTCCAAAATTTTACAAAACTAATTTAATTTGCTTTCTAAACAAAATAGCACACCTAATTATTTTGAAATTTTATAGCTAAATGTTTTGTCACAAACCACTAACTTTTGAGTTTAAACTTTACACTTATTATACATCCAAAATACCTCGAAATTACATGGCAACTTCTACACAAACTTAAAACAACCCCCATGAACTTCCCCTTAACAAAATCATAAAAAGTCAATTACAGTACTTACAAAACTTCGCCCAAAATATTTGAACACAAGTAGCCAAATTACTCAAAAATATTCACAAAATGCTTAACTTCACGAAAGATATTCAAAATGACTTTGGCCTAAGCCCTAAAATACTATCTTTCAGGCATAAAAAGTTACAAAACGTACACAAAGTTTGACACTTCAAAACCTGGCTACTTCCTGTAAAAAATGTCAGCACCATTTGTACCAACTGAAAATCTAAGCACTTATCTCTCAAATTTCACAATAATATCTTAATAAAGTGCAGCAAAACGGGCAAAAAACATTGTGAAGCAGCTAAAGCTCACCTCAATTTACAACAGTGTGTGCATAAGGCAAAACACAGCTCAAAATGGATCACTAAAGCGTAAGTACTACAAAACTTTCATTATCACTATGTATGGCACTGAAAAAAATGAATTCTTGAGGAAAATACCACCCTTAAATACAGAACAAAACGAAAAAAGAGTTGGGCGCCATTGAAACGGGGCCTTCCCCACACCCGGCTCGGGAAAACTGGTGGGAAAGCCTCGATCATCAAAATAAATCTAAACTTAATAAACCTTGCAGACTTGCTCTGCCAAAAAAACTTAATAACGAAACGAAACAAGGTGCTACTGGTGATTCTCCTCAAGGATTCAGGTTCTAAATGGAAATGGAATAAAACGGTTAGTTGTGACACACAGTTTTATTTTGATGAAAGAACACAATGCAAAGTACAGCTTGTAAATCAGCAATAAAAGCTTAAGCTTAGCACCTTAACTAAAATAACATTGCCAGGCGATAGAGCTGGGCCGTGCAAATATGGTTCTGAGTGATTTACAAGCATTGCCTAAAACTGGTTAGTCCCTAAGTATCAGTGCCAACATACATGATAGAAACTAAAATTTACTTAAACTTAACATTTGCTTCCAGGTAAGAGAAATGCCACCAACCTTCAAGCCAGAAGTTACCGCTGCACATGCAAGCCATCCTTCAGTGAACCGAAGTGGTCGCCCCAGGCGCAATCATTCAAAAGAGCACCACCGCAACCAAAGCTTCAGCCTACGGCAAGCATCCTCTTCACCGGAGACCCCTTCGGGTGCAACATTCAATTTGGAGAAACTAAATGAAGCTCAAATCTTGAGATCTTGAGAACAATTTTGAAGAGCTCGAAATTTAACCACAAATAAATTTAAAATTCAAAATCTAAAATGTAAAATAAATTAAATCTGATAAATCAATTAAATCTGATAAATAGATAAATTGATAAATCAATTAAATAAATTCCAGTCAGCTGAAATAGAAAAAAACCTTTATTAGACAATGGAAATGTGGCCTAACCTTATCATATGAATAATTAATATTCTGGATTGCTTACCAGCTGGAAGTGTAGAAGTCTCATATCTTCCAGCTCTGACATCCCTTCCCGCCACATAATAACATCAGGAGACTGGAAATGGAGACACATGGTCAAGATTTACAAAAACCAAGATCACACAAAGAAATTAAATCAATGTTACTTGAACAAGATTCTACTCACAGTCCATGGACAAAATACAATTCTGAGGACCCTTGAGGCCCTGCAGAAAAGGACTCTTGCTGCTCCATAATTTGGTTTCCTGCTTCACATCATAGATGATCCGCGATATCATAAAGTAGCCACTGGAGGCCTACGACCTGTACCGGAGCCAGCTAACAAGTGAGGAGGAAATGATCTCAAAATCCTCACGACCTTGGGAGGCTTGGGGATACCAAATAGAACGACAACCTCAGCAATCGTTTGCTGTAATAAATTTATATTTACTGAAATATCTAATGTGTAAAATTCCACCTAATTTTCTAACCATATTCTAGCAACTTCCTAATTTATAAATCAAATATTTATTGTAAATTCTAAATTAATTAATATCATGAAAATCATACACATTTCTATATTGGCAACAACCCTTGTTGACAGATGATTCTCATTGGATACAGACCTGTCATCCATATCGATTTCAGTTGCTAGATCAATTAAAGTCCTTGCCATGCGCAAAAACTTATGTTTGAGACAAACCTAAAAACGTCGTTGTACTAAAAATGTGCAATGTCACACAAGTAAGAGGATGGGTCAAGAAAAACAAAATCCAGGCCGGTTTTCCTCCTCATCTTTAATTTTTAACCCCCGACGCAAAAAAGAAGGGGTGTTATAAGTTTGACGCGTCTGTTTGTGTGTTTGTCTGTCTGTCTGTCTGTTTGTCTGTCTATCTGTGTGTGTGTCTGTCTGTGGCATCGTAGCTCCCGAACGGATGAACCGATTTAGATTTAGTTTTTTTGTCTGAAAGCTGAGTTAGTCGGGAGTGTTCTTAGCCATGTTTCATGAAAATCGGTGTACCATGTCGCGGTCGGGGGTTTTTACAAAATTTTAATACCTCATAAGATTCCCTGATACTGCTTCTGGCTTCTGGGTTTCAGGAGGTTAAGTCTGTGAGAGTCGGACATACCCGATTTCTCGGGTCATTGGTTTCCTCCTGGGTTATCAAGGAAACGGAAAAGTCTTAAATTTTAATAGTCAACGAACATGTAGTCCAAAAATTATAATGAATTAAAATGATATCTTTTAGCAGCGACATCAAAGGCGTTACTAAAGTAAAATCCATAAACCTACGGACCAAATTGACAAGTAAGTGTGAAGGAATGTTGCCACAGTTTGGCCAGTGTCGTTCTTATCGATATTAAAATTATTATTACATCGTAGATTTAAGGTGCACCCAGACGGGACAATGAAATTGGCAATTTGATCGGCTAATCAATATACCAACTTTTTCTGTGATTTCGACAGATCAAAAGGTCTGTAGACCGCTAATTAGAGATATTTTTTTTATTTCGAAGCAGCAATAATATTATTCGAAAATTATATAGATATTTATGATATACTTGCCATAGCGTGACATATAATTTATTATCGTCGGACATGGCATTTTATTTTTTACCTACAGGCTCGGAAACCTTTTTATGTTTTAAAACTAGTGGGTAAAAATGCATGGTATTCATCCACTACCTCGAAGATACATAGAACAAACCAAAATGTGTACCTCTTATTTGAAACTCATATACTTATTATTGATTTAAACTTGTCTGTTGTATGTACTTTAAAACTTGTCGATATATTGTTATCGACATATACCCTTCCCTATTTTAATTTTGCTGTTCCTGGTATCATTTTACCTGTCAGTCATTTGTCAATTTAGTCCGTAGGATTATGAATTTTACTTTAATATCTATCTTTGTTCCCATTTGGCAGATATTTATAGAAAAATGCTTGTCTGATTGGCGATCAGTGATCACACATGTGATGGTAGTTATTAATAATGACCGCTAATATCACACCTTTTACGGATCGCACCGACCTTCCATTCACTCTGTTTACAGCTTATGACAGACGCCAGTGCTGCAGTCCTATTAAACAGTACTATGACTTGATACATCAGATCAACGCGCAGGTACCTAATGCAAAAGGTGCTCAAAAATTTGAGCATTCATTCTAGCAGGGCATTGATCATTCGCAGTTTTTAGGCAGCTTCGAGGATTGGTCACTAAGGCACTGGTTCCACCGCGAGCTAGTAAGCTATGAGCTATCGGCCATAAAAACGAACAAAAGATAAGCACTCCCGTGCAAATAAAAGAGACGGCGATATTAATAGCTCACCGCTGGGCGAGTAGCTATAAACATCGCCATGTCTCTTTTATTTGCACGGGAGCGACTATCTTTTGTTCGTTTTTAGAGCCGATAGCTCATAGTTTACTAGCTCGCGGTGGGACCAGTGCCTAAGGCAAGAGACATGGCGATGTTTATATGTAGTTACTCGCCCAGCGGTGAGCTATCAAAATCGCCGTGTCTCTTTTATTTGCACGGGCTGCTTATCTTTTGTTCGTTTTTTATAGCCGATAGCTCATAGCTTACTAGCTCGCGATGGGACCAGTGCCTAAAGAAACTAGGTACTAAAATCTTTCACTATTTGACTTTGTCCTGTAAAATTTTCCTATAAGTAAAAGAGTAGTCGGTTGTTTAAATGACGGTACTGAAACCTCTACGTTCACTGTGTCTTCTATTGCGGCCATTGACGACGCTCCGGCGAGTTACGCACAATACGCACGTTGCACAAGCGACTAGGGAATTAGCTGTAGGTTGAAGCCCAATGCTGTCTTAATCGTACTTGTTGTGTTTCCTAATATCCTCTACATTAAGATGAGCTTTCCCCTTTTAAACATTTTCTCATGTCTTTAACATTTTGAGTGATGGGTTGCTCTTGTTCGTATCTCGCCAGTTTTTTTAATAACAACTTTGCATCTGGGTTCTTTAAATTTGATTCATAATAGATTGCTTTCTGTTATATAGGTACTTAGTTGAACGACTTATCTCTATGACTCTTGCAGGAAATACATTTAAAAACTATTCCTATGTAGACAGATTTTTTAGCAACGTTCTAATTTATTTTTTTCCTTGTCCACAGGCAAAATCAGAAGAGCAGTTAGCATGCGAGAAAGAATGGCTGAAAGCTGGGCACATGTGGCTCGCACACCGAGGCGGGTTCACTGCCGTAGTGCGAGAGGGGGACGCCGACGCCGGCCGTGCCAGAGTGAGGGTGCTGCAGACTGGGGAGGTGCTCACTGTCGATGAAGATGATCTGGAGAAGGTATGTCCATTAGAATGAAGTTGACTGGTGTAATAATTGCTGGAGGCTGGAAGGTGTCTAGCGCATCGTGGCGGGTTCACTACCGTGGTGCGAGAGGGGGACGCCGACGCTGGCCGTGCCAGAGTGAGGGTGCTGCGGACTGGGGAGGTGCTCACTGTTGATGAAGGTGATCTGGAGAAGATATGTCCATTAGAATGAATTTGACTGGTGTAATAATTGCTAAAGGCTGGAAGGTGGCTCGCATATCGCGATGGGTTGACTGCCGAGAGAAGGTGACACACGCTAGCCGCGCAAGAGTGACTGTACTGCAGACTCAATTACTAAAAAACAAGCCGAAAGCGAGCGAATGCGAGTTTTTATCTATGGCGTCATTCATGTTTACATGTATTGTTGTTTCAAGCATCATAAAATCCTGTTACATTCTTCAATCTTTCTTCCGTGTTCCAGGCCAATCCGCCGCAGATGGAACGCTGCGAAGATATAGCTTCACTACGCTGCTTGAACGAGTGCGGCGCTCTAAACGTGCTACGTTCGCGTCACGCCGCCGGGCTACCTCACGCCCGCGCGGGCCATGCACTCCTGGTCCTTGGGCCGCCTAAGCGCAGCTCACCGATTTATACTGAGAAGGTAATACTTATGGCCTCCTGCTTGAGCAAGATCTGAATGTGTCCTCGACTCGCCTGAACGTAGTTCCCCCTTACACTGAGAATACATCATTACTTGCACCTCGTCTATTGCGCTGCTTGAATGAATGCGGCGCGTTAAATGTCCTACGTTCACGTCACCGGGTTGGCACACGTCCGTGCTGGTCATGCACTCCTGGTTCTCGGCCCGCTTAAGAGCAGCTCACCCGTCGATACTGAAAAGGTACCTCATTTTAGCCATAGCCTCATTCTTAAACGAAATCAGAAGGTGCTCAAAATAACTAGTTTATTTCTTAAACGACACCAGCATCAACTCAATAATACCGAACATTCGGTTTCAGCTCTGGGGCAGCACCTAACTAAATTCTTCTTATCCCTGTTTTATCTATCTTCATGCCCAAGTTATCGAACTGTGATGATCTTCGATATTTCTAGCCTAATTTCTGCTGTCGAATGTTTCAGGTGGCAGCGATGTTCCGCGGCTGCCGTGCCGACGACATGCCACCGCACATATTCGCGGCAGCACAGTCTGCCCATCGTTGCATGTTGGCTTCGCGGCGTGACCGCGCCATCGTCTTCACTGGGAGGTGAGTTTCTCGACTGCCAACTCTTTCAGGTGACAGCGAGGTTCCGCAGATGACATGCCTCCGTGACTTCTACGGACATCTCTGCTCATTCAGGCTATTAATTATGTTCAACGAGATATAAATTAAAAATATATATTTAAAATTAATCATGCAGTAAAATGAAGAATGAAAAGAATGTCAAGTTAATCGTTACATAGCATAGCGTATCTAGGTATTGTATAATCCCATAAATTTACTAAAATACTGCCATTAACTGAAATTCGAAACGTCCTAACATGCAAAATCCATGATTACATTTGCTCTATAATTTCCCAGCCGCGCATATAACAGTGTAAATGTATGCACCTACAAAATGCGTTTCTAATGCACGATTTACAACCTGGCTTTAGGACTTAATAGATAATTACTTTTGTCGTAAATTGCTACCGCCGATCGTATCATAACCCGCCTGGATAATATCCTTTATTAGGGCCCTTTTATACGGTGCGAGAACTAGTAAGCGAGTTTCATTACACTGCGCTTTTTGATTGGTCGCCTGAACTGACGTTAAGCTTAATGATCCGCAATGTAACTAAAATCGTATGCGGGCTCGCGCGTCGTCTGAATCAGCCTTAACTTACCACTTTATTCTTGTATACTAAGTTAAACCTTTATTAATACAGTTAAGGTACGGTTTTGATTAGTAGTGGAAGTAGATTGTTATCCTTCCCAGTGTACCTAAAAGGCGTTAAACTAGAAATTATAGCAGAATGTGATAACAAAATTGGTTTCATGTTGCGCATGCACACAGATCATTGATATACTCTGTTTAAGTGTTTATGCTCAAATAAAGCCATAAATGCAACCTTGTTTTATTATTGTAAGGTTTATTTTTGTATAATCCTCATATCACCATCAGTGTTAGGATAATATTTTACATATTATTAAAGCATTAAATGATGTTCGACTTTCAAGGTTAGTTTTTACATGATATTAAATATGATTTAGAGATCAGCTCCTTTTTTTTATTTTCTTTAACCAATTTTAAACTTGTTTTGCATTCATAAACAGTCCAATCCAGTAGCGTTTTTTTACGTTTTCTCCATATGAAGCGTATGTAATTAATGTTCAATTTGTCAAAACTAAGTAAACAAGTTGGTCATTATTCAAAATCATTTTTTTATGTTATTTTTACTATTATCTTTTATTTTTATCTTCAACATGAGATACAAAACAAATTAACTGGTTAGTTTAAGTAGGTACTTAAACCGAAGAACTAAGTAACAGCAGGATCTTGAATAGGTTTTCATTTACAAGCTTGTTTTACACTGCCGTAAACGGAGTTTAAGAACCTGGTTGCTAAGATGCAATAAGACTTGAGTTCTCTAGCCGGCTTAGCCACTTCTACTGTATGCGCCAAGACGAGTTTTGGTAGTCAGATGTCACACTTGATACTTCTTCGTCGGCAAAATTTTGAGCAGAAGACACAAAATGAGCGTGAGTTCGCGAGCAACTTTTTGTAGAACCCTAGTTTACTTATTTGTAGCTATTTCCAAATGAGCCTACATGTCACAGTAACATCCATTAATGTTTTTTTTTCTTTCCCAGGTCGGGATCTGGCAAAACACTGGCCATGCGGCACTGTATCTGGTACTTAGCGAGTGCGTATCCAGCTCAAGGCTCCAAGCTCACACCTGAACGGCTGAGCGCAGCAATGGATATACTGCATATGTTTGGATCGTGTCGGTAAGTTTATGAATTACTACAGTGATTATACTATGAGATTTGAAGTTTGAATGCATCCGTAGCTAACGGATGTTACATTGAGCATGAGATAGATTGCACCTACAGGCGTAGTGCGAAAAGAATTTCTTTCGTATTTTTCCGGAAACTTTCGTATTTGTCATGCTAGTTCAAACAGTGTCAGTACGTCTTGTACTGAGACTGAATGAAATAGCATGACACATTCTTACGTTTCCGTAAGGATACGAAGGAAAAACTTTTCGCACTACATATATATCTAGTTTCAAGTTTTATTTTTCAAGTTTCAAGTTAATGATAAAACTGTCTCAATTTGAGTAAGGATTTTTAATGTATTTTTATATTTTGACATCATTTCTGGCGATTTTATTGAGCAAGATAATTGACTGTGTTTTCTAACATAGTTGCTATTTGTTGCTTAAGATTTTACTGACATAACAATAATCGATGGAATCAGGCGTTACTTTGCGGAAATCCATGTTAATCATAAACTAGAACGTTCCTTTGCTAATCCGCGAATTAATTCGCGCTTTGTTAATTCGCGGATTAGCAAAGGAACGTTCTAGTTTATGATTGACATAACAATGTTTTTTCATTTTCATTGCAGCACGGGCTCCAATCCTCACGCGTCGCGCGTGGTATCTCTGGTTTCCCTGGACTTCGAAGGTGGAGGCGCTCTAGTGTCAGCCTCCGTACAGACCTTACTGCTGGACCTGCGGCCTGGCCGGTCTCGGCTGACCGCCTTGCATACGTAAGTACTAGTTTAATATTTCTATTTATTTTCTTTCTGAATAAAGTGCGAAGATGCCATCAGAACATATCGGCCTCTTGAATTAATCGCAAAGAGTAACAGTGCCAAAGGACTGACCGGCCGAACTGGTAATTTCTGGGCCCCATTACCACTCTTATAGCCAGAGTACATAAGCTTCTTGCGAAAGTTTAACTCCCAAAATATTATGTCAGTATTTACCACGTGAGGCCACGAGGGTTGCTGAAGATAGGAAGGCGTGGCGCGAGCTCGTGAAAGCCCTTTGCACCTCTGGGGTGCCTTAGGACTACAACAATATTGATCACGTTTTCATTATCTTTCTAGACTGTTCCACGGTTGCGACGGCCGCCTTCGCCGCGAACTACTCTTCGACCAAGCGCCCGTCAACGCTCCCAACCCCTTCCTCACGTCGAGCGAGAAAGCCGACGCTCCTGCTGACTTCTCAGCATTGAAGGAAGCCTTCCAGTTACTAGGAGTTACTGAACAAGAGCAGATGGCTGTGTGGAAGATACTGGCTGCTATCTGCCATCTGGGATGGGCTGGAGTCGTCAAAGGTATGCTTCTAACTTATTCACGTCGAATGTGAAGGCTGACGTACATACTGATTTCTCAGCTCTGAGGGAAGCTTTACAGTTACTAGGAGTTACTGAGCAGGAGCAGATGGCTGTGTGGAAGATACTGGCTGCTATCTGCCATCTGGGATGGGCTGGAGTCGTCAAAGGTATGCTTCTAACTTATTCACGTCGAATGTGAAGGCTGACGTACATACTGATTTCTCAGCTCTGAGGGAAGCTTTACAGTTACTAGGAGTTACTGAGCAGGAGAAGATGGCTGTGTGGAAGATACTGGCAGCTATCTGCCATCTGGGATGGGCCGGGGTTGTTAATGGTAATCTCCTATCTTATGTCGTGTGAATCATAATTCGATAACGTCACTACATCGCTGACGGCGTTTTCGGTGGCCAGAATAAAAAAAATACACATATAATTAATCGAAAATACGTAGTCATCATACACTTTTAATACCCAAAATCTATAAATATTGGTTTTTTATGTCAAATACTATTTACAGAAGACAATCATTTATTGTGCCAAATTCGATATGATAGCCTATTGTGTATTATATTAAAGTAAACTCGTATTTTGTTTCAGCGAACTCCGGTTCAGGCATGAAGTACCAGTTCGGCAACGCGGGCCTAGCGGCGCGAGTACTCGGCGTGACTGCCGAAGAGCTTACTAGAGCTGTGTTTGTCGCCACCGGCCCTTCGTCGCCACAGCCTAACAACAACCTCAGGTAAGACAATCCCGGTTTTCATTGCCACCGGCCCATCGTCACCACAGCTAATCTAACTGTGGAGTCGCTACCGGTTATATCTGCCCACAGCCTAACAATAGCCAAAGTAACAGTTTGACAACGAGAGTACTCGGCTGAAGAACTCACTAGAGCTGTGTTTGTCGCTACCGGCCCTTTGTCGCCACAGCCTAACAACAACCTTAGGTATGATAATGTTTCCCAAGACAATTCCAGTATTCGCAACCAATGTTCATCGCCACCGGCTCGTTGTCACGACAGCTATGATAGCCTCAATCCAACACCGGTGTTTGCTATAACCGATCCCACATCCTAGCATTAACCTCATGTGCTACTTGAAGCACGAGTATTCGGTGTTACGCCTGAAGAGCAAACTAGAGCTGTGTTTGTCGCTATCTGCTCCTCTTCTCCACAGCCTGACAAAAACCTTAGCTAATTTTGCTGACATAATTTAACAAGGCAACTCCGGCGATGAACACCGCCAGCTCACTTTACTAAACTCCTTTTTCTTACTAGGCTCATTCTGGTCGGAGCAATCCTTCAAAAGCACACATTTCATAAAATACCCCAAACATACCTAAGGATTGTACATGTACAATACAAAAAAGGAGTCTTAGACTCAATAAGGGTTTTTACTAAAGACAACACACGTATCATTTATTTGCAAAGTAATTACACTTTTAATTTCGAATCACATACAATGACATTGGATTAATTTTTTATTCATCGCCGCTCTCCTTATTAAGCTCGTTCTTCTTACTAAACTGCGTCTGGTCGGAGCAATCCTTCAACAGCACACATTTCCTCGCCGCCTCGTCCCACACGCGCGTCGCGTCGCAGTCGCACCGCGAGTAGTCGCAGTAGCGGCCGATGACGCGCGCGACGGGCGCGCGACACGTGCGACGCGACATCGTGTCGTACCCACAACCGGGGGTGTATGAGAATGTTCCCGGTGGACAGGGACTCAAACCTGCAATGGGATAAAAACTTTGTCATGTCTCTGACAAATATTGACTTGACTAAAGCGCAAAAATAAAAATTTGCGTTTAAAATTGCCAGCACTTTTTAAATAATCATATAAATTAATTTGGGTGTTATGATCGTATTAAATTATACAGTACGGTCATAATCATAACACTCGCGTTAGAAAAAGACCAAAAGTAGCCTATGTCACTCTCCATCTCTTCAACTAGGTATCTCCACTTAAAAAATCTCGTCAATTCATCGCTCCGTTTTGCCGTGAAAAACGGACAAACAAATAGACACACACACACTCTCCCATTTATAATATTAGTATGGATTAAAAAAAGCTCAATAAAAAAATGTCTAATCTTACTAACCACTCAGTAGCTTTTGGTAACTCTATGTGTAGTTACCAGCTGTCACCTTTATTTTACTTGATAATAGAGTCCATTGAAAATTTTAGAGCAATTGAGTGGCTAAGGGAAATGCCGATTGGCAGTCGTTAGAAAATACCGTTGGAACATACCCATAAGTTGAATGATTGTTTTTGTAGTGGTAAAAGAAAGTAGAGAATTATTACTCAACTACAATAGTATTTAAATATAATGGTCAAGTCTCATAAAAAAATACATACATTCTCCAAATGCACCGTATATGCATTCCTCGGCATATGTCCTCCAAACACATGCACAAAGGAAAACCAAAATCACTCCGCAAGCACGCATGTTGTTTGAAATTTGTAACTCAACTAAAGGATTCAAACAAAATTTTATCTTATAAAGGCGGAGGGAAAAATAGTGTCACTTTATTTTCGCGTGAGTCCAACCAGATAGTCTTAAAATTGGCTCATTAAACTAATTATCTCCTTTGCAAATGATATCGGTAGGGTCAATGTGCAATATGTGCATGTCAATTAAATTGTATGCATACAGGTTTCTTTTAAAATTAAGACCAAAACATAAGTTAGTCTGTATATTTTATTAATATATTACACGTCCCAACATCTTACCTGTAGCACTTATTCGATTCAATTGGAATCATATTATATTCGGAGAGAGTAGATTTTTCTTGAAATATAATATATTCTGTTTTTTTTTTCACTTTTAAGTTTTAGTGACCAATATGATTTTTTCGATAATAATATTTGCCTTGGTCTTAGGATAGGCCCCATACTCTCCATATATAAACATAGCCGCCGAGGACCAGTAGTCATAAGACAATCAACATTTTTGACCTTTTGTATGGAAGATTTTCCGATTATAAAAACATATATGCATTCGCAAAAAACAACAAAAACCTAATCAGAACATGATACTGACATTGAATATGCCCTCGGAGCTCCGCTATTTTTGTGACACTTATTTTATTGGAATAACCTGTACATTATTATACACCGTGTTTCACTTAACACTAAAAACCTGAAAACAGTTTGTTCAGAATCGAGAGTAGAATCGATTGAGCTATATCTTGATGGGGGTAATATTTTTATTTAAATAAGTATTATTAGTTATTTTTTACGTGCCCATTCTATTGTACTCGTAATACAACATTGTGTATATCGCATTGCTAGAGGTTGTTTACCTTTTTCAGTATTTAGGGGTATTAATACTGGCTGGTTACTTGGGCGATTATTTTTTCCGCTACTAGTTTGACGTTGTTTGTCAGTTTAATCTTAATGTTTATCATAAGTCATAACAAATTGAACTCGTACCTAATTACAACCTTGTCATTTTGAATATTTGGTTTAAATTTGCTTACTGCGATTATCTGTCCAATTTGAAGTTTACTGTGACAAAGCTTTAAAGTGTTTTGCAGTGACATCTTAGCTGTCTATTGGTAAACCTTATGTCGTTGCAGTAACGTACACAAATAAATAGTCTTATGGTTTATGATGGTAGTTAGCAATTATTTTATTGAGTGTAGAGCTAAAAGTCAAGTAGAGCTGTACAGAAAATTAAAAATTCAATTTAAAAAAAAAGTAACCATCAGATTAAAAGATGAATACTCTAAATGAGTTTAAAAAAATGAAAATCAGTTGGGGTGTCTGAGGTTTTGAGTGATATCGGAAACACGTTGTATTATATATTTGCGCGGCCATTTTTAGAGCTTCAAAGCGGAGAATCGTTTCAAGTAACCATGCTGTATCATATTTGCCTAAAGTTTTATCTTAAATATTTTATGTTTAACAAACATTAAAGATAGGAATGTCATTACTGGACGAAAAGTGTGCTTTTATTTCGTTTTAATAAATGATAATGCATATAATGTATTTGAATCTATTATGTAATTACCTAAATATAATATAATATTTTTAAACTTGTGAAAAAAGCTCTGCTAATTTGAGCTTACGAGTATATCCTAGCCTAGACAGGCATTTTCAAACTTTTACTGCTTTAAAGTTTTATGACTAAAGCTTAAGTAATATGCCCTATCACTTATATGTATTTTCCACGATACTAAATGTATCATCAGCTATAATACATACATACATACATACATACATACTATCACGCCTGTATCCCATGAAGGGATCAGCAGAGCACATGAAACTACTCAAGTTTCAGTGCCACTCTTGGCAAAAAGGGGTTGAAAGAAATCGAAAATGTGACATTGCAGTGACAGGTTGCCAGCCTCTCGCCTACGTCACTATTTAACCCATATCCCACAGTCGCCTTCTACGACACCCACGGGAAGATAGGGGGTGGTGAAATTCTTAACCCGTCACCACACGGGGTCCACCAGCTATAATATTATTATTATTTAGAGCCTAATGTGTCCCACTGCTGGGCAAAGGCCTCCCCCCTCTTTTTCCACTCATCCCTGTTTGGAGCAACATCTGGCCAATCTTTCAAAAAGGAGTCCAAGTTATCCCGCCATCGCCGACGTGGTCTGCCGGTTCCCCGGTTTGACTCGTGGGGCTCCCATTCCGTGGTTATCTTGGCCCACAAGTCGTCCGGCATTCGGCAGACGTGGCCAGCCCAGTCCCATTTTAGCTTAGCCGCTTTTTGAGCTACGTCTATTATTTGAGTTTTAGAGCGCAGCGTGGTGTTTCGGACCCGGTCCCTTAACTTTACACCTAATATGCTGCGCTCCATAGCTCTTTGGCAAACCCCGAATTTGGACTGCTGAGCTTTTGTCAAAGACCAAGTCTGAGCACCGTAGGTGAGAACTGGAAGTACGCACATGTCCATGAGCCTACGTTTGAGTGACAGAGGTAGGTCTCCCTTCATCAAGTGCTTCATCGACCAATAGCTCTTCCAGGCGTTTTCAGTGCGTCTCTGGATCTCTTTGTCCTGTCGCGCCTGGAAAGAGACTATTTGGCCCAGATAAAGGTACTCCTGGACATATGCGATGTGTTCTCCGTTTATCTCAATCCTAACTATAATAACTATAACCAGCTATAATAACTATTACATAATTAAGTATATGACAAATTGTCACGACACGGTAGAAAACAAAGTCGCTTCCCGCTGTCTGCCTTTCTGTCTATTCCAATGTATGCTTAGATCTTTAAAACTACGTTACGCATTTCAATTTATACATAGATTTTTTATAGATTTTGTATTTATGGGGAATGTTTATACATATCGTCACTACTTTGAAAAATCCGTTGCGCTATACCGGGTTTTCTTTACAACTGTGTTTTATTGCTAAGATCAGAAAACATAATGTTTAGCGCATTTTATGACAGACTATAGTGTTGTAGTTCTAATTTAAAATTATAGTTTCCACGCTTCACACAATCAAATGCTTTTGGAAGTTCACAAAATATGCCAATTGCATCACTAGAAGTTTTTTTTTATACCACGTCGGTAGCAAACAGCTCTACTGTCCCCCTGATGGAAAGCGGTCACAGTAACCTATTGACGCCTGCAATAGTACATTAAAAAAATGGCATTCTGTTTAGTCCGTCAGTTAGAGCGTCTAGAAATACTGAACACATATTTTTCGCTTTATCTAATGAATGAAAAAATACAAAGATATAGGGTATCATAGTTCCGGAGTGGGGGGTTGTGACGTCACTGTTAGGTGAAAACTGTACCTAGGCGTGACGTCACGCAAAACTTCAACGCTCTGTACCATAGTCAGTTTTCGTTAACGAGAAAAAATAAAAAATATGTCTCCCAAAGTTTTTTGTTGATCTAACTAACGTACAGTCAAGTGCAAAAATACGTATCGATTTTATCCGCTCAAAAATATGTACCGAGACCTTATTCCGCCGACATAAAGTGCTATGGGACATATTTTTGATAAGTTGTACGCACGCACCCATATTTTTACACTTGACTGTACTAAAAATGTTTTCTTAGTCGTCTCGTCTATTCGAAAGGTGTTACATGCGCGTTTTTCACCCTGAATAAATCTATGTTACATTTATTTGCAGAACTCCGTCTCCATCCACTGAGAGGGAGATATCTGGCGCCGAAGCCCTGGACGCCTTCGTCACTGGCCTCTACAATGAGACCTTCAACATCATCGCTGCACTGGTCAACAGGTATGCCTTTCGAATTACCTGCTTCTTTGAGTATTGTATTCAAATAGTACGGCATTGACATCAAATGTTTTGCGGGTCTTTGAAATTTACAACTGGATGATCTTAGTCGGCGTTTGCCTTTGTTTTATAAAAATACATGTTTATTAAGTAAAAATAAATATTAAATGCAGGAGAACAACGGGAATTTTATCTGTGTGTCTTAGAATATTATCTGATGATTCTCTAGCGGCGTTTTTATATTGCCATCATTTTTTTTAATACTACGTCGGTGGCAAACAAGCACACGGTCCGCCTGATGGAAAGCGGTCACCGTAACCTATGGACGCCTGCAACTCAAAGAGTGTCACATGCGCGTTGCCAACCCATTAGAAACTTGTACACTCCCTTTTGCTGTGTTAAGTACACAGCAAAAAGGAGTGTACAAGTTCTAAGGAGGGTTCGGGTTGCCGACGACTCAAAGGACAATAGACGGAACAAATTCGTTCCATAGGTCCTTCCGTCACCAACACACCGCACCCTCGTTGAGCTCTGGCAGCCTTACTCATTTTGATACACCTCATCATATTATGTATGTGCAGGAGCATCTCTACATCAGCACGAACGTCAGCATCTCTGCTGCTTTTGGACGCGCCGGGCGCTGACAACCCCATGTCTTCGGTCCACCAGAGCGGCGCTCCGCTCTCCAAACTGCTCTCCAACTATCTACAGGTCTGTAACTGTTCCAACTCATCCCGTAGGCCTAGCACATGATGGCCGCGAGAGTATGTCGCCGCGAGATAGATGACAAGTCTTCTTCTAACTGTATTAATGACATAAGGACGGGTAGTCTATCTCGCGGCGACATACTCTCGCGGCAATCATGTGCTAACCCTGCTGATGCAACTTCAGGTGTCTAGTACAATCACTGAATAAATATTTCTCGAACTCAAGTCATGACGTCATCGCATGTTAAAGAAACTCCGTACTATCAAAGCTGTTACATTACAAGTAGATTTCAATAAGGAGGCACACTTTAAGAGTATGACAGATGGCGCCACCCTATTAGTCCATTGCACAGATAAAGAATTTCATACATGAGAGCGAGAAGATGATATGTTTTTTTTCTCTCTTTCACATATGAATGACAGTGACATGCTAAGCACAGGCGCCGCCTGGCGGGATAAAATGTCAGTGCGCCTCCTCATTGAAGACTTTAGACGTATTCATGAATATTTTGTATCGGGACATTTTCCAAAATTCATCCAATAAATGTCTTAAAATTTCTAAACAACATTTGTCGTGCATGATTTTGTTCTTTGATCTTATTAAAATGTATATTGACTTGACAGGAGCGTTTGCAAGCAGTCTTCCACGATGCCATGCTGGTGGCGCCACGGGAGCGCTACGCACAAGAAGGCATCACACTGGACGACGGGGCTGAAGAAGGTAGGCCTGACACTTTCCATTCAAGGTTACAATCGTTATACTGATCGCAAGGGACTAATCATATTTTAGTTAAAAAAATATTTTAATCCAAGCTATAGTCGAAAGCTGTATTATTCTTCGAACAGCTACTATTACTCTAACCGAGAATTAATACCTGTGCCTATCATCAGATCAACTCGACGGTACCATATTATTGCATTTAGCTTGCAGCATGTGACCAAACGTAGTATGTTTACTAATTGAGCGGTTTTTGAGAAAATTTGTACATTGCACTTTTTGGGCCCTTTTCTACTGTAATATTTTGAAAACAGGAGTGCAACATACTTAAACTTTTTCTGAAAATGCACCTTCACACTTCCTAACTTTCTCGACGCGTGGCAAACCAATAAATAACAAACGGGCCTCTCGCTCAATTGCAAGTCCAACGTGCATGTTTTGGAATGAGCTACCCCTTGCGCTATGACCTGGGATTCTTCGAGAAGTAGGTATTTAGGTCGACAACGCATAATATTACACAAAATGGATTTGTGTAATATTTTCTCATTCAATTGACTTGTGTTAACTTGCAGATTGGCTGTCGGAGACAGTGAACCCGGGACCGATGGTGGAACTCCTCGACAAGTCTCCGCAGAACTCGATCGTGCGCAGCTCGCAAGCCGACCTGCGCGAGTGCGACCGCCGGGGACTGCTATGGTTAGTTGTACAGTCAACCAATTGGAACCCTAGGCCACTGTAGAACTATGTCATAGTGACATTATAAATCAGATTGTAAGAATTCTTTTACTGCTTGTCATTTCGACATGGTTGTTGAGTGGCCTAGGGTTCCAATTGGTTAACTGTACTTACTTAAGTTTGGCTGGCGCGATAATCCAAAATGAGTTTTGGCTTCCAACACAAGATCACACCACTTTGCTGGGTTTCGCCAACGCCGAGCTCGCGGAGGTCAACCACATTTCTATCCGCCCAACGATATTTTGGGTGACCAGCAGGACGGCGTCCATTCGGTCTTCCCAAGTAGGCTCTTTTGGCTGCCCGATCTTCACCCAACCTTTCAAGGTGACCAAACCAACGGAGACGATGCGATTTGGTTTCGCCTATTTGGCTCGGCTACTAGTTCCTCAATTTCGGCATTCTTTCGGATCCATGGTTATTGTGAGTTGTATATTTCTTTATGATCTACATTGATTTATTTCTTTCTGATACCGTGCCAGTGCCATGTAATAAGAACAAGTTAGGACAAAATGTGTTCTAATATATTAAACGAAATAATATTATTCGCCGCGTACATGTGCACTTTTTACTTGATAGTTCATCATCATGATGATGATGATGATGATATTACAACGCAACGTATATATTATGTTTTATAACACATTTTTTACTTTGCCAGGCTCTTGGATGAAGAATCAATGTATCCTGGCTCCTCCGATGACACATTCTTAGAGCGAGTGATGACGCACTACGGGCCCCCGAACCAAACTCAGTACCTCATCAAGAAAGCACCTCACGCACGGCAGTTTGTTCTGCAGCATCTCCAGGTAACATTCTATATATCATTGTTGTCAGAATGGTGGCCGCTAACAAATGTAAGAAGTGCCTGGCAACCGTGGAGTCACAACTGGATGAGTCTAGCATAGGACCGGGAGAAGTGGCGTACTAGAAGAGAGGCCTATGCTGAGCAGTGGGCGATAAAGTGCTGATGAGGGCTATGATGATGGTGTTCATTGTTTGCCGAAAATATCTTACCCTATACAATTCCCATTTGGTCATGATTTGCTCCAGAGTCCACAAATCTCTCACAATGTAGCTTGTACTTGTTTTAATAAAACGAACTTTTCAAATGATTTTGTATTAATGTATGCATGTCTCTCAATTTCGTTCGCAGCTCAAGTGGCTCTCTATTCGTTTTCGTCGTAACTCTCACGTGCTGTCCCTTTTGTATTCCATTCTTTTTAACCCAACGACTTCCCGCTATCTTAAGAACCGTTTCAGCTATCTCCGTTCTGCTTAGTCCTCTCAGAATTTGCTTCTTTCCGTTCCGTCGTCCTCGTTTAAATTCTATAACAACTCCTTTACATTTCAAGCTGTGCGGCTTTGGAATTCCCTACCTCTAAATATTAGACGCGCTCAATCTCCTACTTCTTTTAAGATACTTCTCAAGCTTCACTTTTTATCTGATCATTGATCAATGATACCTTGATAGACATGTCCCCTATAGCTGGCATGTAATTAGTTATATATATGTATTTGTATGTTTATGTATTGTATTTTTATTTTTATGTGTGTAGTATATTGTTTTGCGTAGTATAGTTTGTGCTAGATTTCCTCTAAGTCTACATTTAGGACACCTACTAAACCTACTTACAAGGTTAAATTTATTGTTGTTGTTAATTTTTGTGTATATTATATTGTTATCGTCGTTGTTAAGTGCTTACGAATAAAAAAATATTCTATTCTATTCTATTCTATTATTCTCCACTACCTAGGTTGTCTGGAAGAGATCGCTCTTTAGCGATAAGACCGCCTCTTGTTTTACCTCTTAAGTTGTTGTTTATACTTGCTATGTTGTTTCGTGTATTGAGGTGTGCAATAAAGAGTATTTGTATTGTATTGTATTGTATATAGATGTACCGGCACAACACAATAAAATCACTGCAAAAATCATCTGCTAAAATGTCGTGGCCAGCGATGATGATGATAGATTTAATTATGTTTATCTTACAGGGCACAAATCCTGTCCTGTATGACGTCACTGGCTGGGTGAAGGCGAGCCGAGAAAACCCTGTGACGAAGAAAGCGCTCACGTTGCTGCAAGAAAGCCAAACGTAAGTTTTATTTATTTCGCTAATGTCATATCTAGGAGTTTTTTACGCATTCAGTTCTACTGTTACACATCAATCACTAACCAGTAGAGTAGGTTTAATAAAAGTTAGTTTTGCGTCACATTAGCCGATCTGATATCGGATGTAGGACTGATATCCCATACATTTAAGCCGCCATCTTTGATTTTTGCCTTTGAAATCCTGCCGACATCCGATATCAGACCGGATAATGTGAAAACGCACGGTGTTCTTTCTTTCTGATCGACGAATGCACGTTTTCGAATGCTCACATTCCACCTATCAGCATGGCACTGCCCATAGCGGCAACGTTATTTCCATCACACTTAAAAACGCATCTCAAAAATAAAATTTACGGTTGAAATAGAATTAATAAAAAATAATGTGAAATGGTTTAAGGGTTAAGCGTTCACGGTTGGTTCTATCGGCTATGGTTTTGAAGTTGTTTTTTGTCTGTAGCGAGGAGATTGGCCGCCTGTCGGGCTGGGCGCGCGGCGCATGCGGCGTCGGCGCTTGCGCGTGGAGCTCGGCCGTCGGCGACAACGCCACGCTGCGCCGCGCCTCGTCTATTCGACGCACGCTCACCGCAGGTAAACTTCTAAATACTCACGTTAAAGTTTCATGAGACGTATTCAAATGTTTATTTAAGTGTGCTCGGAGTGTAGCCGCTGCTCTCACTCCTATATGCCTGAAGACGGGCCTCCTAAATAGACCAATCATGTGCGGTAACGTGATTTTAACCGATTATTCATTGAAAAATAGTTGTGAAGTGAGCTGATTTTGTTTGAACGTCATTTCGTACACATAACCCAGACTCGGTCCTCCGGCACCTAAAGCCGGTTTGTTAACGAGACGATGTAGCTGCAGAATTAAATGACTTCTTCCGCGAACAAATGACTAATTCAAATTAAAAATATCTTTATTCATGTAGGCCTAATTACAAGCTCTTATGAATAGTTCATTACATATATATTATGACTACGCCGGAGTGGTCACATATAAAGTCCTCCTCATCGTTTTCGATGACGGCGACCCTAAATACACCTTACGGACGTTTCCTAGCATGTGCTCTTATGTGGCTGGCCAGGCCGAACTTGCTTTTAAATACTCGCTGACACGTGTGGCAATAAGGTTGGCCAGCTGAGTTATAAGTGTACACGTAGGAGGGCTTAGGTCTATATTTTCGTAACTCACACACACATAGCTCACATAGTCACATAGCTCTGCAGCGTACTGTAAATACTCGCCTATATAATAAATACTTACCAAACTTCGTGGTACGTTTTATGTATACAGGAACAGCGGGCATGAAAAGGCGCTCAACAGCTCTACAAGCCAAGTTCGTAGCAGACGGAATAGTTGACACATTACGTCGCTGCGGCGCCGGAGGCGTGCAATTCGTATGCTGCCTTCTTACGGCCCAGCCAAACGACCAGAGCGATGATGTCAACGTGCCACTACTGCGATCGCAGGTATATGGCTTTTTTATTCTTTATATTCTTAAAGTTGTGCGCTGCGGTGCGAGGAGGCAACAAAGGGATGACCAAATGTATGATGTTTTTTTAACAAGAAGACGTCCAAAGAACAGAATCGTCTGCGATGCTTAACAGCATCGCTCAGAATAGTGTGAAATTGCTAATAAACCCATACACCTGAGATCACTGGCAGTCGCACTTTAACATAATCTAGTTAAATCCGAAAGAAAATTGTTATTTTTATTTTTAGACCTTATTTTATTGTTTTTAACTACCTACTTTATTACTTGTTTTTTATGGAATACGGAAAGAGAGAAAAGCGGTTTCAGAGGAATTTCCTCCCTCAAACGCTCCGGCTGTGGAATGAGCTTGCCGAGGTATTCCCGGTGAACTACAGTATGGGGTTCTTCAAAAAAGGAGTGTACAAGTTTCTAATGGGTCGGCAACGCGCATGTGACACCCCTGGAGTTGCAGGCGTCCATAGGTTACGGTGGCCACTTTCCATCAGGCGAACCGTATGCCTGTTTACCACCAACGTGGTATAAAAAAAGGGGTTGCGGTCGCAAATGATACAATAGCTAATGTGATTTGTTGTCCGCAGTTCCGTGGCTTCCAGCTTCTGGACGCGGCCCGCCTCTACAAGCAGGGCTTTCCGGAGCACATGCCGCTCTCAGAGTTCGCAAGAAGGTAATATTTACTTTAAACATCGTGTTTTTTTTATTTTTCGTAAATTCAACTCGTCCTTAGGTTCTTTATCAAAAACCAACCGGTATATCGCTTTTTGTTAAATTCGAAAAAAAAATATCGATTTCATACTTATAAATGAATTAAATTAGTGTGAGAAAAACCTTGATCATAACATTAAAGTCAGTGTCAAGTGTCTGACAGCACATGTCAAAACAAATAACATAAGTAAATGGCAAAGAGGATCGAGTAATATAGAGAGTTACTGTCAAAGTAAAATCTGTAATCACAGTGCATAGATATGTGTTAAAATGTCAAATATTAATATTAGCGCCATCTAGCCGAGCGTTTCCCAAAGGTGTAACGCCATCTAGGCTACCGTGCCTTTTTCTCTTGGGATTTGAGGTACGTTTCTTTATTTAATAATTGACAACATTTCATATTTTTGAGTACAACTTTTTATTGTTTGGTTTGAAAGAACTCAATACTAAAAGATACACGTATTTTTTTATTTTTCCAAAAACTGCTATTTTAATGAGAAAATCCCTTCTTATTACTACTTCGAGCAGAAAGAGCGTAAGTTACAAACGTCAAGACAACAGCTTCGTGACGTTACATGTGTTGTTTCATACACATAAGAAAACGACAAAATCATTTCTAAAAAAAAAGTTTTAACAGTCAGCTCAAACAGTTCGGTATGTCTGACTGTCAGTGTTAAGTGACTCAAGTGTCACTGTCAACCAATAGTGAATGACTACGAACCATAGATTAAGCCATGAAATTTTTAATATCTTTGCTACGAAGAGTGATAAGTGTCACTGTCAAACTCAAGTGACATCCCAACTGGAAGATTTTTTTGTTATAGTGGCAGCTCTAAATCAGCTATTTGACGTCACTTCCCCTTTAAGCTATTTTTAAGATTTTTTATCCTAAAAATACGGAGAAATAAATTAAAAAAATTATTTATGTGATCTACAAGCGTATATCTCGAAATGGTTTTCGATTTAGGGACATTGAAAATTTTGAAACGTTGTCAATTCGATAACCGTAAGAGTTAAGACGGTTCCTTAGAGAAATTAATTGAATTTGACGGAATTCAATAAAAACACGGTGTATAACGTACTACACTGACGATTTGCAATTGCGACTGCACTTATTGTAAAAAATTGAGATACTTATTAGTAGCGCACAAATACACACTACAAAGTCAGCAATGGCCGTTGGAACTTGGAGTTGATAATATGAATATGAACTAATTATAAATGTATTTATTTTTTATTTTTATGAAAATTGAATATAATGAAACGTTATTTAAATTGAATAATTTTGATATTTAGACAATATTTTTTATATAAGTAAGTTAGTGGTTTTATGACGTGCATGCATTATTATTTCTATGCCGTATGTGGCAGGATGTGCTGATCAAAAAATGTATTACCGACCTACAATGTACCTACATTCAAAGAAATAAAATGTTTGATTGATTGATTCACTAATTTGACTCTGAATTCTCTAATTTGAAATAGCCTACAAAGTATGGGCAACTCCAGTTAAAATTATGTCTCTGATCAATTATGTGATCTTTACATAAACACAAAAAGTAAAAAAAAAAAAACACTTTGATGCACACTTATACGAGTATTCACTACGCCACGAATTTAATTTAAAAGAGGAAATAAATACCTCAAAATCCCAATGAAAACATCTTGTCCTTGGCACTGTGGGACCATTAACCCTCCGCTTGCATTCATTCTCCATTTTTTCTTTTGTTTTTGATATGTTTTGCCTCTCCAAAACTGGTTAGGCCAGACCTTTTCGCGACTGCCTCGGGACTAAAATACGCAAAATCTTCTTTTGTGCATTATAAGAACTTGCATTTATATAAATGCTGACATAAAGGGAAGAAACACCATGTTTTTCCTTTACTTTTTAACCCCCGACGCAAAAACGGAGGGGTGTTATAAGTTTGACGTGTCTGTCTGTCTGTCTGTCTGTCTGTTTGTCTGTGTGTGTGTCTGTCTGTGGCACCGTAGCTCCCGAACGCATGAACCGATTTAGATTTAGTTTTTTTTGTCTGAAAGCTGAGTTAGTCGGGAGTGTTCTTAGCCATGTTTCATGAAAATCGGTCAACTATGTCGCAGTCGGGGGTTTTTTCAAAATTTTAATTTTGTGGTTAGGTTAGGTTATTTGAGAATATATACTTCAACGCTTTGTCTAAATAGGTATACAATATTCTCGTACATTCTGTGGAAAATGACTAGGAATGAGGGCGCCTAGTCAGTGTTATAATACTGATAATTAGTTATGCTCCGTAGCGATCGAATCTCTCTAGTAACATACCTACATATCTCATAAGGTATTGTATAAATATAAATGCTTGAGTTCATACAGTTGCATGTGTGAGACATCCGCTATTCCGTCCAATTAAATTAGTAGTATACGTATTTTAGACTGACATCCCATGCCACCCAGAAAGAGAGGTGTAACTACAGTCGTGCAAAAATATGTATCGAAAAAATCGTCTCATAAATATGGTACTACGCTCTTATTACACCGGACTAAGATGCTATGGGATACATTTTTGAGTAAGATGTGTATTGTGTACACCCATATTTTTACACTTGACTGTACTTCAGTACTGTATTGACACTCTTTAAAATAAATTATTACTACAGGTACCGCCTCCTCGCAACATCAGAAAGCGAATCAGAAGAGGCACCGCCCTCAACACCCCTGTCGGATCGTCAGGTCGTGGACGATATGCTCCTAGCTCTGGACCTAGATGTGACCAGCTACAGACTCGGGCTAACTCAGGTCAGTGCTCTTCTTCAACTTAGCGTTTTCCCGGCCTAGCGCCAGGGTCGGGTTTCCTGCTCAGTCTTCTCCACTTCGCCCGCGCGGTCTTCAGCATCCTTAGGTGTGAGATTGTTCTGTTCATCCCGTTGTCGTCACCACGTTGGAGTTATAGGTTACCAGGTTTGTAAAACACTTTCCGCCTATAGGCAATATGAACTTCAGCGCGTATGTGTATATGGAGTTCTCAGTTTCCCTGACCCTCAACGTCCATTTTAATGACGACTTTACGCGCGATTTGTTTATCTGACCTTATATCTGCGGGGGTTCTTACACTTTGACCCATGGGGATCTTTTGTCGATTATCTAATTACCCCTTTTTCGACTTGTATACTTGCATCATTGTTCTGGATTCCAACGACTTACTACAAGCACATCTCGCACACTGGCGATCAAATATATGAAAGAAGCGCGTTCCACATTCTAAGCTCGTGTAGGTGAACGCGTACTATGCTTTTATGAGTGACATATGACAGGTCGACTGTTCGCGTTTTTGACAGGCGGTAACTGTAAGGTAACCGAGAGGGTGTGGACGGCACTTTCAGCGGGGAGCGGGAGTGGCTACAGTATGGCCTCTTTATTATACCATGTAGTACTCTTTATTATATTTATTGTGCTAATAGTTTGCGGAATATATCTTCTACTTACTGTAAGGCACAATACCACAAAACAAAGTAAGTCATACTGTAAATATAACAAAGTATTTTCAACTCTTAAGTTCTTGAAAAAAAAAAGAAAAATGAAAAAAGTTTATTATATAAATTAACAATTACAGAAAATCGCGACCCTGTGTCCTGAGCTAGGAAACCCTGTGTTACAGGAGTCAGGACGCAGTTTCATCGCACTAGTACCTTAATCTATATTATAAAACTATACATAATAGCAGTTGTGTACTTAATTGCAAACATTCATCATCAGATCGAACATAATACTAAAATTCACCTTATCGTAATTGCAATTAAGCCTACTTTTCTGTTACTACAGTATTCTAGATATTCTAGTATTTCACACAGTTATTTTTTACTATAACGAATCCATTCGTTTTACATCGAAAGAAAGTAAAGGAATTAATAGACATTTTTGCTTGTGTGCAAAGAAGTCTGAAACTGTAATAAAAACGTGAAACGAATCTAAATTAGCATGACTTTCACGCAGCAGCTTGTGGTAGGTCAGGTATTTACGAAGACATTGCGAATAGACGAGTAGTACTGTATTGTATACAAGTAGTCTGTGGTTTTTATTGTTTTAAAATTTTTAGGAATGTTTTTTTTTTTTTTTTTCAATTTAAATACCGGCCAATAGTATGAGCAATTGAGCAATGAGCATAAAGTAACGATAAATGAGATTAAATGTTTTACTAGTACTTATGCACCAATTCATGATGGCATACTGCAATAAAATACTAACTATATCTAGTGAATTACAGTATTAAAAACAGCATAATAATATGACAAAAAAGGTACTTTGCAATAATTTTTATCATGCAATTGATACCTTAAACAAAATTACCCTACACCTAAACGAGGCCATTTTTTTTTCATCGCTTTCGCAAAGGACTACTCGACTACTTACCTAAAGTAGTGTGGTATAAACCACTTACAATGGTCATTGTTGCAAGCTATTATTTTAAAAAGTCCTACGGACAAAATATGGCCGGCACTGATGCACCTAAAAATCTAGATTATTATAGAAGTAGAGTAAATTTGCTAAGAAATCTTAGAATATTAAGAAGAAAACTAAACAAACTTCATTATACACTGTGCCCATGAGGAAAGGGAAATATTTTAACATCATATTCCTGACCATATTAGAAGTTAAAAATGCTAATTAATGTTTGCTAAATTCGGCTTTATTTTTGAGATATTGCCATTTTTGTGTAAAAAAGTTGGAAGTAAATCACCAGTACAAAACACCTTTATGATTGCGACGTTGCCAGACTGACACGTCTGAATTGACTGCGTAAGTCAAACTCAGTTGGATAACGTCATTGTTGACTTGTCAGACCTAAAAATGTTTTTTTCTCCCAAAATACGGAACATTAGTAAATAATTTAGAATAGAACAGTTTACGAATTAATTGCAATCTTGCAATGCAATTTCCCGCAAGCCAACAACAAGTTTTGAATTGTGAATCGTTAGTTCTCGTATTTAGGTACTAGTACCTACCTAAACGAAGAAAGCCACATACCTACAACAATGTTGTATTTGAATGAAAATGATATTTGTTTCAGAGATACAATGCCTTTTTCCATTTCGGATATGGTAGTAAAAGGTACTAATGTATGTCGTTTCAAGTTCTTTTTGTAATTATGTATTGGGTTTTATTAAAAGTCTACGCTCATTATTACGTATCTCATTTAGTCTAATTAACGTACACAATATCTTTAGTATTCATTTATTTAAAAAAGTCTACCTACCTGAAGTTCAATTTACAATTAAAACTTTATTATTCAACTTAAATCGTACAATACAAACTAGTACTATCACCATTTCCAATAAAAATTTTAAGAGTAATTTTAATTGCAAATCCTTGATGGCTGTCTAGGATCCGTCCTCTCACCTGGAACAGCTAAATGCTCAAGTCGCGATGTTGCCGGAAGATGCATGATAGAACTTATTTCACTCAACCACAACGTCCACAACACATCGTTTTAGTAAACTTCCGTTATTAAAGGCTGACCGTCTGAACTAGATAGAACCCTCTTGTTCTTAATATTAATCGGTGACTCTTTAAGAACTTCATGTAGGTATGTACTTCGTAAAACTAATATTATTCGTTTAAAAGTCCATTTCTGATAAATCCAGGTTCATTGCAAAAATAAACAACAACAACACTGACGTTTAAAGTCATTCTGAATGTTGAATGGCATGGACAATTTTATTTTTAAGTGGCCATTCATTTATCGCATCTAAAGAGTATCTATGATGGCGAAACTCTTGTAAACTGTTTGTTGAGTAGTAGGATTCTCTTTGGTGGTCTTAGGAAGCGAGAAAGACATATTTCGTATTCGTGTATTTGTGTAAACCAACCTATTTCTTATTTAATATTCAGCGTGTTGCGGTCATTAACAAAGAAAAATTTAGACCTCGCTTTGAATAGTCTATGCTCAAAAAAGTCTTCATGACACTGCCTCTTGTAAAAATAAAAGAGACAGCAACAACAAACGTTGCCAGCTCGCCCTAAGGCACTGTTATACTAGAGAATCAAAAGTTATGTATTTATTATGTAAGAAAAATTTTACAAAATTAAAAAGCAAAATTCGACCTATGTTTATATAACATTTATTACTCCTTATGACCCCAGGAATGCGTGGTTTAATTTTTTCCCTTTCCTCATGGGCACCCTGTATTCGCGGTATAGTTATTCATCGTAAACACGATTTTATATCGAGTTATAAATGTTATAATCGTAGGAACTGAATCGAGAAAAACAGTTATTACTTTTTAATCGAAGTTACTTACCTAATCATGAAATAAAAACTATGGAATCGGATTATATTGCGTATAATGATCGCGTGTTTGAGTAATGTATAACTAGCTTTATGAACTCAGTGTGTAAAACAGCCTTAAATACCTTTATAATTTATGGTTCATTAATTTTTCTTGTATACCTAGTTCTTGCGAGGGGTTCTGTGGTCCAGTGATACAGCATTTTGCCCAGTTATAGACGGTTAACCAAATCTTGGCAAAAATGTAGGACTCACCAGCCAATTGTCTTCAATAAAACACGTGCCTTAAAAAACCTTAATGTTGGTGGAATCATCGAGCTAAACACCTAAAAATTTATTAAAAGTGTATGGGCGAAGGTTTAATTCCCATAGAAAATTTAGATTTCGCGTCTTTTTTTAGTACTAAGATTTGGTTCACCATCTATAACTTCATATGTTGTTGTTGATCCACTGTCGATTATCTAATAGTCATAAATCGAGTGAAAAGGGCCATCAACTTAGCCAATGGCCTTGGTTGTGAACAATTACGGTAAAAACAAGAGAAGAACGCGGTCAAGACCATGACGGGACATGCTCTGTACAGGGTTCCGTAGTGATAACTATACTCTGTACTTTTAGGTTATGTAAACAAATAATTTGTTCATTTTCGGGTAGTCACAACCTACAGGTTAACTAAACAAATACAAACCAGGTGGATCTGTCACTGAGCAACATATGTTTAAATTTCTTATGTTTTAAATTATTCTCAACTGGCATAAGAAGCCTTTTGAGGGTAGATTTTGTTTACATTTATTTAAATACTTAAAGATACCTTATTTGCCAAGAGTGGCACTGAAACTTGAGTAGTTTCATGTGCTCTGCCTACCCCTTCATGGGATACAGGCGTGATTGTATGTATGTATGTTAAAGATACCGACTATAGAGATGCCTCGGATAAATCGGACAAACAAAATAAAAAAATGTAGCAAATATTTGCGCAAAATACTCAAATTTACAATACATAAAAAAAAATTGGAAAGTTGTGAATTAATTCGTTATTTATTAGACCGAGGTAGGGATCCGTATGTTCAGTATTAGACCAAATCCACTATTGGCATGTCTAGTAATTACTTTTAAGTAATTACTTAAATACTTCAAACAAAACTCCGGATAGGTTACATCCGCTATGAAATACATATTACTATGTATCTTAATCGTTTACGATTAGGTAAATAGGTTTCAACTCAACATAGTAACCTAACATATGTTAGTTACGCAAATCACCCAACTGCATTGACTAGTATTAAACCATATCCACAAGTTTTAATCATAGGTAATTCAATGTCAGTACCAATCTTCTTTGTTTCTTATGTTTAATGTCTTACGTTTAATGTTTGACGACCGGTCTGGCTCAGTCGGTAGTGACCCTGCCTGCTGCGCCGCGGTCCCGGGTTCGAATCCCAGTAAGGGCATTTATTTGTGTGATGAGCACAGATATTTGTTCCTGAGTCATGGATGTTTCTCTATGTATATGTTATGGACCAAGTGATTAATAAGGGCATTATGTATAATGCCCGGGCATTATGAATAATGCCTAGCCATATTGGGCAAAGTGATTAATCATTGTCTAGACGCCATTTTTTATCACATTGCCCGGTCATTATGATAATGCTACGTGACCATTGGGCAAATTGATAATAAGTTTAACAAGTTTTCCTGAACGCCATTTTTTATCACATTGCCCGGGCATTATGATACTGCTACGTGATTGTTGGGCAATGTGATAATAAGTTTAACAAGTTTGCCGGAACGCCATTTTTTATCACATTGCCCGGGCATTATGATACTGCTACGTGATTGTTGGGCAATGTGATAATAAGTTTAACAAGTTTGCCGGAACGCCATTTTTTATCACATTGCCCGGGCATTATGATACTACTACGTGATTTTTGGGCAATTTGATAATAAGTTTAACAAGTTTGCCTGAACGCCATTTTTTATAACATTGCCCGGGCATTATGATACTGCAGCTGCCCGTAATAAGTCAACCCCTCTTTTTCTGCTTCGAGATTACCAGAACCCAACTAAGCCGACTGACCACCATTTGCAAATGGTATAATTTTATAATCCGGCCCCGCCTATCGCGGCACAATGTTTGTGGGGGCATTCTGCAGAGATAGTTCATCATGTAAGTTTATTAATAATTGGTTTTTGACACTAAAGTGCTATCTTATCCCCCTCTTAGCAAGAAAGGGACACTTGGTCATACCTACGAAACAAACTAGGCGTTTCACCATCTTTGCCATTCGTGAAAGTACACTTTTATGATAGCGCTTACCGGTAGCTCTGCCTTATGGTTCTCGCCCTCCCCCGACATCATCTATGTCTCACTAAGGCTGGAGACGAGCTCTGCTCTGCGGCCTATGTCGGACTTGTCGTTTAACTCTAAATCATCGATTAATAAGTCCTATCTTAGCCATCCTTGACATCGAGAGGTCCTACGGCACTGCAGGCGGCTCGCGGCTGTGACCCTTGTAGTTTGATATGAAACTGCGTACAGTCTCTTGAACAGATCGGCACGAAAGTCTGCTGAAGCTGCGCCAATCCATCTATTAGCTTTTCTACATGTTTTATTATATGATGATATGGTCCCCACCAGGTGCAAAGACTATTGCAGTGCAACACTGTCTTTTGTGCTACGATGGGAGCTAAAGTCATGGGTTATTGTATTGTAAGTTGGATGAACTGGATAAAGGGCTATGGGAGGAGACTATCGGATACCTGCCGTGACAATAAGTCTCACAATTGTAAAAGACAGGAGGTGACTTGCCAACTCATTGAGTGGGCCCTGCAAAACGGGCGCACACACGGTGCGACAACAGAGCAACACTTGAAGAGTGGCTGAAAGGGGGCCGTCCATAAATTACGTCATTCTAAATTAGGGGGGGGGGGGTTGGTCTGCGGATGACGGTAAATGATAGAGGGGAGGGGGGGGGGTGTTTCGAAATTGACGTCATTCTTATTTATTTATTTATAGTTTATTTTTCACGTACAAAAAGATTATTTCTAAAAAGAAATTTCTTCCAGCACACCTAGTAAGTGAGACTGCAAATGTGAGAGGCGGCTAAGGCGCATACAATACTAAAATAACTCATAATAAACATACATAAGTAATGCAACATAGATGTACACACCATAGATAACCAAGTGTTTTAATCATATAATACCCTATTTTTCTCAAATCTGCAATGTTTTATTTTGTCAAACTGGTAATGACGTCAATTTTGGGAGAAGGGGGGGGTCATTAAGATATGACGATAGGATGATTATAGGGGGGGGTCTAAAATCTGAAAAAATCGATGACGTAATTTATGGACAGCCCCAAGGTTGTCGAGAGGTGAGACTGCGGTAGCCAGATTCCGGTGATCCGTTCAGCAGGCCGCCGGCGTTATGACACTTTCCCATTTATAATATTAGTATGGATGCTCATACTGTGTAATTTTCTTTGTGTAAATAAAATAAAAAAAAATCTATAAAATGTCTATTCTTGGGCAAAATTCAGTTATCTGGTGTGTTATTATTACTTTGCGCAAAAGAGGATGGGCATTATGTATAACGCCCGGGCAAAATTCAGCTATCCGGTGAGGTATTATTATTTTGCCCAACAGAGGATGGGCATTATGTATAATGCCCGGGCAAAATTTAGCTATTCGATATGTTATTATCACTTTGCCCAACAGAGGATGGGCATTATGTATAATGCCCGGGCAAAATTCAGCTATACAATATGTTATTATCACTTTGCCCAACATAGGATGGGCATTATGTATAATGCCCGGGCAAAATTCAGCTGTCCGATGTGTTATTATTACTTTGCCCAACAGAGGATGAGCATTATGTATAATGCCCGGGCAATTTAATTATTTGAATAGTTATTATCAAACTGCCCACTCACAATGGGCATTATTCATAATGCCCGGGCATTATGTATAATGCCCGATTTATCACTTGGTCCATAACATATATAAGTATTTATATATTATATATATTGTTGTCTGAGTACCCACAACACAAGCCTTCTTGAGCTTACCGTGGGCCTCAGTCAATCTGTGTAAGAATGTCCTATAATAATATTTATATTTAATATTAATATAATATTAATAAATGTTTATTAGGGCACAAACGGTACAATTTATCTTATAAAATAATGTTATCAGTTAATACAAGAACCAATGAAGATGCCACAAGTTAAAATGAAAATAGTGAAAATGAAATATTTATTTTTCAAGTAGGCATATTACAATGCGCATATGAACGTCAAATAAAGCTACGCCGGCTCTAACCCTACGCCTCAGCAACCCAGTTGGGAGGGGGGTGTCCACTATGAGACCGGAAAGAAACTCGGCGGGCCACTTCTTTTCAAAACATTAGATCTTACAATTAACATGCATTAAATAACAAGATACAATTTAACTTGCAAAAGTATTCATCAAAAAATATTAACAGACTAGGTACTCTATGGAAATTAATTTCAATAAATTATAAATTATATTAATTATTAAAATGTTTTTTCCATTTATACAAAAATGCTTTATTTATATTAAATACATTCAAATAACAAGGCTCTCCTGAACGAAAATATTTGACTTAACATTGAACTATACTTGGGAACTTTTAGTGAGGCAGCTTATGGTAGATCTTTTTCGCTCTTATCAGTTTGTTATTTAATAAGGAACGTCCCCACAGATGTCATATACATATACCATAGATCAAGCAAAAGTATCTACTTAGCGTGTCAAATGAACTCAGTAGAATCCACTGAATTGTCCGTTTTTATTCGCAGCTTGCAGCTTTCCGGCGTCAATTTTTGTAAGTTGAAGTCAACAAAAACATAAAAAAATGCCTCGTTACGTGATATTTAATTGCAACAACACAAAAATTATGAACACTCAAGGGCCTGACACATATTTGAAATCACAGGCAAGTAACAACTTCGGTACAAAATCTGACACGCTCGGGCCCTATACAAATAGATGAACTTGTTTCTTTGATCTAAATCTAGTTCTGTGAACGTCTATTTCTGCGAAATTACAACTTTTAATAAAATTTAAAAATCTGTAATTCAAGATAGACGCTTCGCAGATCGCTTGCAAAATGGTTAGTTTTTCTTGTCCATAACCTTAAACACGATCAGCTATCCAATGACCTTTGATATCTTACTCAAGCTATTGAAAAAACAGAGAAACTTGCACCAATGCAATGACCTTAACTTCTAGAAACGTTTAACTATTTGATACTTAACCAAGTAAATAGAAAAATCAAACGCAGAGACACCATTTAAATAGTAGCATAAAAATCTTCAGAAATACTCTAACCTTTTGGCACGTAGCCAATTTTTTTTTTTTATTTACCTGCAATTAACTGTATCGAACTACAAAACCATGTCTCACCCCCGCCCAACCCAAGAATACGCTGTTCTACACGCGTATAACGATACTCTTACCCAGGGACGTAAGTATATAGGGGTGAAATTTGCCCCTTTAGGAATCGACCGAGTCATCAAACTCTATGCGACGCTGACATAAAACTATCCTAACCTGTCCTTTCTTGTATGCTACTAAATATCCCCAAATTGTGTCAAAACATCATGGGAAAATGTTCGTGTACTTTTATTTGACCTTCCCCTCCCTTTTCCATATCAACGTACTTGCTCTTACCCTTTTTTACGCCGTGTGCCTATGAGTTTGGAACCCTAAAACTACTCATACCGTACTTTGGGAATTTTCCTACCAAATGTAATAGACACTGGTGCGATTATGGCACATCTCTCTCTTTCTCGTTAAGTTATTCGAAAGGGAGAGTTATATGTATCAGTAATCTGTTCACCGTGTTTTTCCGCACGTTATCTCGAGCCCACGCAACGGCCAATTATGAGCAATAACGTTTTCTTTCTTTTGAGAATTATTTAGTAATAATATTATTTAGTAAATGTTTAAATTAATATTATTTATTTTGTACTTCAATCAAAATCTAACATTTGCTAATCCGCGAATAGATAACGTGCAAGTCAATCAGTGCTAACCCGTTATACTTACTTGCGTATTTTCTACATGCAATTAGTTTTCCACTCTCCCACCGCAAAAACACCCGTCACACGACAGCCGTCCACCAAATTAGAATAGAATAGAATAGAATAGAATAAACGTTTATTCGTGAACACAGGTAAGACAAAATACACATAATAACAACAAGACAGAAAGGAATGAAGTGCCACGAAATGGCCTCATCTCAGCATGTTGCTGGTGACTTCCAGCGCTGATCTTTACAAAACCTAATTCTGTTATATAGGTTCAATTGTGGCGTACACGAGAGGTTAGCAAACTGTCACTGCAAAGTCACAATTCTCTACCTACCTTTACTACTACTACTACTATTCTCAAAAGATTGATAAAAAAAATGCCCAACCGAAAGTGAATCTGAAGATTATAATTCAAAGGTTCATAAAATTTATGAGTAGGCTCACTCTATTCTTTTATCATGCTAATAAGTTATTACATCGTTATATGAACGACGGAAATTTTCATTCACATGTGAGTGAATGTTATAATTATATCACATTATGCCACTGGGCATCTCGGCGGCCTGCCGTACAATATATTATCTATTATATAAAAGCAATTCTGTTGTTAGACCGATAAATGGAATGTAATGAAACTTATTATTTTTTAATATTTCTATGATGTGATATTGAAAACACTTAATTTCCTTGTAATCAAAGAACCGACCGTGGTCAATTCGCAGTGCGGTCTCTGCAGTTTAGTGGTGCTCAACCTTTTTAAACGCTTTGATAATTATTTTACCAAAAGGCACACACATACGTAGAGCACATGAATCTACTGAAGTCTCAGTGCCACTCTTAGCAATTAAGAGGTTGATTAGGGTTGGAAATAGAAAAAAAAAATGTTTTTTTTTTTTCAGAATTATGAAAAAAATCATGAAGAAAAAGCAGGCATCATTGCTTTTTTTTCTAAATATGTTGTTTTTTTTTTCAGATGAACAAATAATACGACAATAACGGTTTTTCGTGAATTGTAACGTTTCAATAACAATAACGTACATTTTAATTTGATAAACATTCAGTATACAAACGTTTATTCGGGAATTCCCGATGCGGCGTGGAGCGTGGAGAAGCGGTGCGCGGTGGGTGGTGTTGCCAACACTAAATAGCGATAACTACTAAGTACTAACTACAGATTTTGTAGGTGTTAGTTTTAAAAACCAGAAGTTAAAGTTATTAAATTAAATTCGTTTAGTAGTTAACATAAAGTCTAAAAAACCGTATAAAAGGGTTAATAGTTTTTTCATGGTTTCAAGCCAGAAAAAAAAAATTTCAACCCTAAGGTTAATAGGAAAGGAAATTGTGATATTGTAGTAACAGGTTGCTAGCCCATAGCCCACATCACAATGAACCCATATTTCCCAGTCGACTTCTACGACCCATGGGAGAAAAGGGGATGGTGAAATTCTTAGACCGTCACCATACGGGGAAATGCCCTTTTGAAAAGTCACTCCTCGATTTTGCCTTGTGACTCCAGGCCGCAAGAAGGATTTGCAAGCATGTATTCGCTTTAATTCCTACGTTGCGAATTGCGAAGTCGCGAATTCGCTTGCAGCTACTTCGTCCGGAGCTGCGGTGCGGAACGAATCTCATCGTACAAAAATCCGTACAGAACTGTGGAGCTCGCTGTGTCTTATGCCCTGCAAGCCGCAGGTTGAGTACCTCTGCTTTAGTTAAACGTAATAGTTGTCTGCAAAAGTGAAAGCCGACTTATGCAATCATTGTATTCTATTCTATGTAATGCGGGTTAGGCTTTGCGGAGTCGACTGTTTTAACTACATTCTTGCAATGAACTTGGGTCACATTACGTGGAAACTTTCTGAAGCTGACACGTTTCTTTTATCTTGAGCTACAAACTATTTTGAATACATATATAGTATATATCTATAGCTGATATATCTATTTTTTTCTAATTTGTCATTAACTCATTACGACTTACTAACGACTCGCCTCACCTTCGCACGAGTTAACAAATTGTACAATCCTTTCTCAAAATTCACTATACGTAAGTATAGACAATAAACGCATTAAAATTCGTTTGCTGATATTTGATGTTTATTGCGAATATTATAAAGATTATTCGGACATTCTTACACAGATTGACTGAATACATGTATCAATATACAGACTAAGTATACTACGCCTAGGAACATTGTTTTATAAATTATAAGGTATAGCGATATGCAACCTCATTTAAAGGAAGCGTAAAAAATCGCTGTTGCAAAATCTGCGCTATAAGTCTAGCAACAGAAACAAATTGACCATGGGTTTATTTTTGAGTGCTGTGAATATCCCTGTATTCGTCGTTTCAGACTTCCAAACCTTCCAACTTCGGCGTTGTCGTCACTGTCCATCAGGTGCGACTAAGGACTAAGGTGCTACTGGCCAGTTTATAATAAAAAACCGGCCAAGAGCGTGTCGGGCCACGCTCAGTGTAGGGTTCCGTAGTTTTTCGTATTTTTCTCAAAAACAACTGAACCTATCAAGTTTAAAACAATTTTCCTAGAAAGTCTTTACAAAGTTATACTTTGGTGATTTTTTTCATATTTTTTAAACATATGGTTCAAAAGTTAGAGGGGGGGGGACGCACTTTTTTTTCCTTTAAGAGCGATTATTTCCGAAACTATTAATATTATCAAAAAATGATTTTAGTAAACCCTTATTCATTTTTAAATACCTATCCAACAATACATCACACGTTGGGGTTGGAATGAAAAAAAATATCAGCCCCCACTTTGCATGTAGGGGGGGTACCCTAATAAAACATTTTTTCCCATTTTTTATTTTTGCACTTTGTTGGCGTGATTGATATACATATTGGTACCAAATTTCAGCTTTCTAGTTACGGTTACTGAGATTATCCGCGGACGGACGGACGGACGGACGGACAGACAGACATGGCGAAACTATAAGGGTTCCTAGTTGACTACGGAACCCTAAAAAAGGAGAAGGTTGTCAATTCGTCCGTTTTTTTTAAGGTTTGTCATTCGATATCTTTTCGAAATACGCTACAGAGCGACACTACAAATATGTTATTATCTAAATTTAAAAATATATCTTAACTGCATCGCCAATGAAATCAGGAAGTAGGACCAACTTCCGGAGTTATGTGACAGCTTATAATATCATGCACATGTGCATAAACGAGATCGGAAGTAGGTCTAGACGATGTCCCACTTCGGATATTAATAGTGGGCAAGTATCAAAAACATTAGTTACACAAGCGACGTCGTAACGCGTTACGTCACTGTGTTACTTTGGAGTTGCGCCCGCACAGCGCAGACTGTAGTAGGCCAGTTGGTTTAAGCTAGGGATATGCTGTGTCTGTTATTTTTAAGCTGGCTTAGGCTCTATTTTGTTTGTGGATAGAACTGTGTAGCGGGAAGTTAGCATGCGGAAAATCCGGGTAGAAGATATTGAGATGTGTCTGTTTTTAACCTGTCGGGCTCTATGGGCAATAGAACGATAGGATTCTGTAGGAAAAATATCTGGGAAAAATCCGGACTGCTCACACAAAACGCTTCGCTACATTGAAATACTAGTGCGTTAGTGCAAGAGGCCCTAAGTAGTTTACGCTTCAGCGAAGATCTGTTGAGCGGTTTCAGCGCAGTGAACATTAGCATTAAATAGTAACATTATGTAGCACGAAATCTAAAGCTGGTTTTGCATTTTAACGCTTCGCTACCGATTGTGGGCATGTAATACAATACAATTATGTTCGTTAAGCAAGTTATTAAACGATTACATTTTAAAACACTAACACAAAGCAAAAAGACACTCGTGTCAACTTTATTTATTTACTTTCTGGGTCTCGCCTGTTTTCGTAACCCCGTAAAAGTATCTTTCTCCCAACGACGCGTCATCGAAGTGTGACGAGACCTCGTTCGCGGAACGACGTTACATCATCCTTCCGACTGCAGACGGTTTCCACGTTACGCTCCGTCTTGCGTGAGCGACGGGCGACGCGACGCGACGCGACGCGACGCGACGCGATGCGACGCGATGCGACGGCGATGGCTCAAGGTCATCGCGTATCCATCGCGCGAAACTTCGGCACTAGCATTTTGGTGATTAGAATCACAAGATTCGCCGTCTTTCACAATGTGCAAATGGTCTAGCGGGTTTGACTTCTAGGTGGAATCGTTTGCGCCATGAGTGTCGTGAGTTCGAATCTCGGCTCACGCAATCTTTTTGCATTTTTATTTACTTTTTTTCTTTTATGTTCTACTAGCTTTTGCCCGCGGCTTCTCTTGAAAGACGGACAAACAAACAGACACACACACACTTTCCAGTTTAATCAGTATGGATTATTTGATTTTGTTTACCTGCTTATTTCTTTCTCTAAGATTCTACTTTCTTATTTTTTTTAAGAACTCCGGGTTTTATACTAACAAGGAAAGTTTTAAGTAGCACACAATAATACTGCATTTTGTTTTTATTAACTTAATGTTTATTTTAATCCATACTAATATTATAAACGGGAAAGTGTGTGTGTGTCTATTTATTTGTCCGTCCTTCACGGCAAAACTGAGCGACGAATTAACGTATACTATTTACTTATAACGAATGCTATTTACTTAATGTTGAAATGAAAAAATGTCATACAGTGTAACCCAGTGTTTTTTAATGCTGCCATCTAGTGTCGACTGGCATAACCACTACACTAAGAGCCCTTATTCCTTAGAGCGTTCATCAATTTCGTGAAATAGCCATTGATAGATGGCGTTGGTGCTCGGTACGCGAGCCACCGGTAACGCAACACACAGGCAAGAATGATTTTGATAGTTTTGAATTTAATTGCTAGTAACAATTCTTTTGGTTTCATGTGTTAACTTTTTTGTAAAGTTTACAAGAGATAAGAATATATTATTATTATATGGTACCTACTAATTGTAAGTAACTTAAAATAAACAGTTTCAAAGAGCTGAGCTGTGTGCATAAAATTACATGTGTTATTGGCCCGGCTAATGAGATCAAACATGGTCGAGTTACGATAAGTAGAATAGCAGTTCTGTTATTCATTTCCTGACTCGATCATGTGACCTTGGACATCATCGAGATCGAAGCTGCTCATCAGCCCAAATGTAATAAGCCCAAACATAGTGGAGTTATTATGAGTAAAATAGCAGTTTTGTTGACCATATCCTGACTCCACCATGAAAACCAGAACCTCATCCTGGGGGCCGGTTTTTGAATCTTACATATGGGATTTGTCACTAAAATACCGGTTGAAAACAGTGAATTGCTTAGTATTTTCAGTGACAATTTTCTGAATTCGAACGCGTGAGACTCAACAATCGGTCCCCTGCACAGACAGGTATTGAGCCTCAAAAGCTGGCCAAAATCCATTTTTTTTATTTACGCCGTACCCCTTCTTAACCATTGTTTCTTAAAACTAGAATAACCCCTCCACCTAGTAAAAAAAAATACCACGTGCTAAAGTCATCTATCACCCGTGTAGGCTTAGTCGAAAATTACCGTTCGCCGAAAGCGTCTGCGTGATTGTTCGATGCACTCGAATTTCATTGTTTTCAAAAATTTGTTATTCCTTGATTGGCCCGTTTTGTGTTGGTTTCTAATATGGATTGCAAAGAACCAGGTATGTACTTTATTTAACACTAAATTTTACTTAAATATTAATTGATTTTCTTCATTAATACCCTTGAGAAGTGAGTACCGGGAAATTTTAAATAAAAAGATAAGTTTTTCAAGAACATTGGAATTTTTAATAAGTTACCAAGCATTATCCAGCTAACATTTGAATGACATGTTGAAGAATAGACTTTCCTTTATAATATAAAGTACAGAATAGCCACCCCAATGCACCCGCCTATTTTTGGTGATTTTTTTTCCGTAAGCACATTCGTTACTTGGTACATGAGATTTTACTTATTTTTACGTTTTTGTGTTTTAGGTTCTTCTGGAATCCGGGTATTATATAGGAATGATTTATTTGCTATTATTGAACGCTCAGACAGCTCAACTTTTAACAAAAAGTTGCAATTTTTGGAGCAAGTATTACTGAATCTATATACGGAAAATGACCACAATATTGCTGACATAAAGCTGAAACTGTCTCGCATCAAGCATTAGTTTAAACAAAAATGGACAGCTGCTCTTAATACAAGTGCCAGATTCCTAGATAGCAGCATCGAGTAGCTCAAAGGATGCATATCTCTACCAAAAGCAGGAGTCAGTTCTGGTCGTCCTGAAAAGACTTTCTTAGAGTTGAGCGACAGGCGCAAGAGACATAAAACAGAAATGTCCTGGAAGAAAGCTAATGTAAGCTTTGATGAAAATAACTAATAAAAGTTGAAATATAATATTTAATGTTTTTCAACTTTCAATTTGTCAACCAGGAACCGTTATAGTTTCGCCATGTCTGTCTGTCCGTCCGTCCGTCCGCGGATAATGTCAGTAACCGGTAGCACTAGAAAGCTGAAATTTGGTACCAATATATATATCAACCACGCCGGCAAAATGGTTAAATAAAAAGTGGAAAAAAATGTTTTGTTAGGGTACCCCCCCCTACATGTAAAGTGGGGACAAATTTTTTTTTTCATTCAACCCACAACGTGTGATATATTGTTGGATAGGTATTTAAAAATGAATAAGGGTTTACTAAAATCGTTGTTTGGTAATATTAATATTTTCGGAAATAATCGCTCATAAAGGAAAAAAAAGTGTCCCCCCCCTCTAACTTTTGAACCATATGTGTAAAAAATATGAAAAAAATCACAAAAGTAGAACTTAATAAAAACTTTCTAGGAAAATTATTTTGAACTTGATAGGTTCAGTAGTTTTAAAAAAAAAAACGGAAAACTACGGAACCCTACACTGAGCGTGGCCCGACACGCACTTGGCCGGTTTATTTTACCTTCTTGACCCTTAAATCTTAATAACAAATGGTTAGGAGGCCATTGGAACTTTAAAATAATTTTGGCCAACTTTTTGGGTCAAATACCAGTCTGTGCCCTGGTCCCGAAATATAATAATAATTCAAACTCTCATCAGATTTCAAGTAAAATTTCTTGGATAAAATTGCATGTGTAAAAATCAGGCGGACCGTATGCCTGTTTGCCACCAACAGGATCAAGATTTGTTTAGTCGCAGTACCTATACAGCACTTCTCAGAACTATCTAGCTGCTTACGCTTACGAGAGCACGGTGCGCCGGACTATCGAACGTAGGTCCACTGTCTATGAGCGCTGGGCGCAGACGCAGACTGAACTAGGTGGCTAGCCGAATGGCACAATCGCTCAAGCGAAGCGCTAGTAGATATCTATCTCTATCGCGCTTGCGTATTGGCGCGACAGAGCCAGCGGCGTATCGCTTTCGTTTGGCGTCGGAGAAATGCCATTCGGCTACGGGGCCTGAGCAGTGAGCGGGCCCGTGTCAGCAGTGTATTTTATTCGAATTTTATGTGCTTTAAAATAGTACATTACGATACAAGTGCGTAAAAAAGGAAGTTCGAAACGAGTGGCGATAAATTAAAACACGACCGAAGGGAGTGTTTTAAATCGACACGAGTTACGAATTTCCTTTTCGCACGTGTATCGTACGACGTTTTTCAGTACAGATGAGCCTCCGAAGTTTCGACCTGGCATATAATGAACCACTTCTCGCACTAGTGCGTAAAAAAAACACCATCTGTACTGAAATAGTACATTACGATACAAGTGCGTAAAAAAGGAAGTTCGAAATGAGTGGCGATAAATTAAAACACGACCGAAAGGAGTGTTTTAAATCGACACGAGTTACGAATTTCCTTTTCGCACGTGTATCGTACGACGTTTTTCAGTACAGATGAGCCTCCGAAGTTTCGACCTGGCATATAATGAACCACTTCTTGCACTAGTGCGTAAAAAAAACACCATCTGTACTGAAAAATATCTATCGACACAAAGGTATGTCTTATATGTATTTTTTTTTATATGGCAACAAGAAGTTCTGGTTTAGGATAATATTATTATTTAAGAGTTACAATAAATGCAGGAATCGCAGGAATTACAATGAACGCCCCTTAAAGAGTAGTCTAATTATATTTTTTTTGTATGGGTACCTTTCCTTGTTAGTATAAAAGCCGGAGTTATTAAAAATAAAATAAAAATAAGAATGAAGATTCTTACAGAAAGAAAAAAGTAAACAATCAAATAATAGAAAATAAAAGAAACAAAAATAAAACTGCAAAAGCACGCCTCAGCCGAGGTTCGAACTCACACCGCTGGCGCGGCGTCCAGACGTCGAAACCGCTAGGCTACGAGCCCGTTGTAATAACTAGTTAATTTTGTGATCCTATTCACCAAAGTCAAGTGCTAGTACATATATCGTAAGGTCATCGCACTAGTGTTTCATATTTTTAGTTCACACTTAAATTTTAATATTTTACGCAGACAATCTCGTATCACCGTGCACATAATCAAAGGCTGTCAATACAAGTTACAAACCCTTTATAGGGCAAGACTTTTTTTGAGCCAATCATTATAGTTTTTGGTTATGTTGTAGCTTACGGTTAGCCGAAAAAACTAATTTCTCAAATTTACTGGAAAACTTCGGAAAAGCGAGAAAATCGATGGTCAACCATATGACCAGTGACCATCTAGAAAAAAATGCTTGCGGTCATACATTTGACCAGTGAGCATTTAACACATTATGAATGCGGTCAACCATATGACCGATGAGCATTCTGTTTATTTTAAGTATTTGGGGCAATTATTTAAAAAAACAAGGTAACATTATATAGATCCGTTTATTTTACTGGAGATAATCACATAATAATTAATTATAGTTTGAACACAAATGAGCTTTAGTAAACTTTCAGTCTTTCAGGGAAATCTTAGTATACTATCTTTATACCTTCTATTAAATCTTCAGTCTTTCATAGAAATCTTAAAATTCTCAGGTTTTGTCTTACAACTAATCACAGCAGGATAGTAGTTAATCTTACATACATAAATATTTACTGAAAACTACACATCCTAGTAACATACTTTTCTTACATCCAAATAGACTTTGAAAATCTAATACAAAAAATAGAGAAACTATCACAATAATTATTTTTGTCTTACAACTAATCACAGCAGAATACTAGTTAGTCATACAAAAAGGAACTGAAAACTAGGTACACATATAGTCAACCTCAGATAATATAAGAGTTGACTATAGCAGCATCTAAATAAGTAGTAAAATGTTTTCATCCACCACCGTCTACTTTTCCACGCTACAGTATAAGAAGACATCAACTGGTCAAATTGATCTACGCCTCCCATATAATGATTGTAGTCTGATATAATTTTAGGGCAGACTATTTTATCTCTCTCACCTTTCTTGTTTGTCCGTAGGACAGTTTCCATTTCTGCAGGGCTATGCATATTAGAAGTCATAATCACTGATTTTGTTCCTCGATCCATCCATTTGGTTACCGACACAGAACCGTCCATAACACTGTCAAATTCTCCAACTTTCTGTGCGTGCCCGCCCTCTCCTAGACCCTTGCTTGATCACCCTGCTATACAATATATTTGATTTCTCCTTCTCATTACTGCAAGATGTACTCTTCTCAGAACTGGCCCCACTAATAGCTTCAGGACTTGGTAAATCTTGGTAGGTACTGTTACCACAGGTCTAAATGAAACTGGCATGTCATCTTCAGCATCTTCATCACCCCCGATGTCGGAATTTTCAGCCTGCTCGTCTGTGATTCCCTCGAAAATATTCTCCCAGTCAGTTTTTTCAAATTGTTCCAATTCCGATAGCTTATACTTCTTTCTTGGAGGCATCTAAAAAGTAGAAGGAGAAATATTAACAAATAGTTGCACAAAACTGACATTTGTGACAAAAATTATCTAAGCTGCAAATTTCTTCGAACATTGGATAATGTGATATTATAATACACTTATTTAGCTTTCTTTAGTTAAATTTACAAACCTCTGTTTTGTATAATTTTATAAAAATACGGAAAATTATAAAGACATGTAAAATTTGATTTTAAGGTTAGTCTTGCTTACTATCAATATTCGAACACAAACTTTACTTAAGATTTTACTGTAACACGAAAAATATTTAAACTAAACCATAGTAAACATTATAATTTAGCATATTACATACCTTTAACTATTAGTTTTTCACTAAAATACGGCAAATTTGATTTTGTAAACAGAAGAATTGACATTGCACCTTTTTTTTTAACGACGCGTTCATCGGTCGCCGCTGAGACCACCTTTTGGATGCGTTCATAAATTCCTTGCGTTTTGTTTTTTTTATAATCGGTCGCCATAGAGACCGAAGTTCATTCACTATCTATCCACTAAATAATAAGGTTTTGTATAGATCATAATAGTATATGAATACAAGCAAATTTGAGTCCTATAGATAAACGGTCGCTCGTGCGACCGAATTTGGCACTTGCCCTATAAAGGGTTAAAAAAGAGTAGTCTAATTATATTTTTTTTGTATGGGTACCTTTCCTTGTTAGTATAAAAGCCGGAGTTATTAAAAATAAAATAAAAATAAGAATGAAGATTCTTACAGAAAGAAAAAAGTAAACAATCAAATAATAGAAAATAAAAGAAACAAAAATAAAACTGCAAAAGCACGCCTCAGCCGAGGTTCGAACTCACACCGCTGGCGCGGCGTCCAGACGTCGAAACCGCTAGGCTACGAGCCCGTTGTAATAACTAGTTAATTTTGTGATCCTATTCACCAAAGTCAAGTGCTAGTACATATATCGTAAGGTCATCGCACTAGTGTTTCATATTTTTAGTTCACACTTAAATTTTAATATTTTACGCAGACAATCTCGTATCACCGTGCACATAATCAAAGGCTGTCAATACAAGTTACAAAAGTTGTAATTTCCTTACTTTTTAGGCACATTACTCCTTTGGTCAACTTATGTTAATTTGAATATTTTGAATTTTTATTATAAGAAAATATAAAGAATGAAATGTGAGACTAGTAATCAATCGTTATTTCTCTAGTCCGACCTCTCTACGTATTGAATTTGCTTCTAAAAATCAAATAGCTTGATCGCGCGCCCATCGCCATCGCATCGCGTCGCATCGCCGTCGCGGGCCGTCGCTTACGCAAGACACTCCCATATGAACACAGCGGTTTGATCGCATCGCGTCGCATCGCGTCGCTTAACATTCGCATGTTCATCGCTAGTTCGTCGCGTCGCATCGCCGTCGCGTTCCGTCGCCCACCTAAGACAAGTCCATAGAGATAGAAGGTTTGATTTCGTCGCATCGCATCGCATCGCGTCGCCGTCGCGGGTTCGTCGCTCACGCAAGACGCGGCGTTAGTCATGCTTGCATGCGTTAGAACTTGTAATAAACTTTTTACTTATTAAAATAATATAATCGTTGACAGCCTTCACTCATCCTGCTTCTTGGTGTGTAAAATTTTGTTAACACGCCAATCTCAATAAAATCCAATCGCCAATATGATCATCTCATCCAAAATTTTATCCTCCAAGCGAGCTATGCGTCTTCGTACCATCTTGCGAAAATGATTTCGGATGTCTGTCCAACTGATTTCTTCGGCAGGTTGCATTGCTCTACCGATTTTCACCACAGAATATATAATAGTACAAGTACAGAAGGCTCACTCCTTTGATGTTCACAAAACGCCGCCATTCTAAATTCTTACCTACATTAACAAACGGACCGCACGCGTGCAGACGACATTGAATTTTATTGCGCCGCGCGAAGGTTGTCGCCAGTGAATGGGCCGCGAACTCGCGGCCGCCGGCATGTACTTGTAGCGCGGCGAAAGGATCGCGGAGTGAGCCGCCCTTGTTTTCACTCTTAATCTGTAAACAAAATTAATAATTAAATTATATCTTGGTCACAGTTTTAGATTTTATTCAATTTGGTCACAAAGTTTAGGCATTTTTTTTAGGTATCTAAGAGCTATCATAACAACATCTACTATTAATTTTATTAATTTAATTCAGTGGGGCTTATAAACATTTCGTCAGAACGACTAAAATCGTTAAAAAAATACTACAAAAACCTATTGAATTATTAGCACTTCTATCATAACCGCTCACAGAGCTTTTGCTATGTCACAGCGTCATCGAAGTATTACGCGACCCCAATTCTCACTCAAACTGTTACATAACGACCTCTTCCGACAAAAGTCATTATGTATATGATTTGCATCTTTAACCTTAAAAGACATGTGGGTCGAGTGAGTTCGAGTTCTTTTGTTACTTACCTAGTGGTTTATTAGTGGGTCAAGAGAGATTACGATATATTATCAATAGCTTTAACTTGGCACATTTTCTGCTGACGTAATTTCTTATCTATTGACCTTCGCTTTCAATAAGGGCCATTCTGGGTTCGGGCGGAGCGAGTTAAATTCCGAATCTATAACTTCTCGTCCTCACATGTTTAAAGCAATATTGGGTTACGATCGATTAAATAACATACATTCTGCCTAAAATAAATTAAGAACTAGTCTGTCTAGTCTGGCTGAGATATAAACAAAAACCTGTTTCGGTGTAATATGCGGAAATGTTAAACTACCTGAGGCTGCATCAATTCATTCTACTCCATTATATTTGTCAATTGGACGAGTCCCATCGATATCTAAATTATTTTGATTAAAGAGCAGAGCGTCGGGAGCTACCGTCTTTGTTCGTTATATTATCATTATAGCAGTTTTCCTATGAATATGCATACAGTATTATACAACTGTTCGTTGTGCAACCTTACGCTTTTGTTACATCCAATATTTATTATGATTGTATGTTACTAGGTGTTTGCTGTTATCTTGGACAAAACCCATGGGCTTATTTTACAAGAGTCAGCTTTGTATCGTTTTGTAACTTGTTCTTTAAGATCCCTCATTATGTACCATGAAATACTATTGTCATATTTTTTTTTATTCTGACAGGCCGTTGCGCGTTGCTGACTGGCAGTGGACCTATTTAATGTTAGGTATGTAACAGTGGCGTGGCGTGAAATTTTTTGTTGATAAAGCCAGAGGCGTTTTCGGGATCTGTTTTGTATGAACTTCTACAGATACTGGAGAATTTTAGGGAACCCGTAGGGAATCGAGTTGTTTCGACGCTCCGCCACTGGTATCTAATAAATATATACATAGACGCCATAGTGTTTATTTGTCAGTTAGTTTCTAAGCATTTGCATCGTGTAAAATATTTAATCGAGGAAACGATTCGATTACCGCAATATCTAATAATAATAACTTTCATAAGTTGCGGCCTGGGTCATATCTTACAAAAAAGCACGTTCTTAAAAAAATATTGAAAGAGTCCCATCACCCATGATCCCATCCTAACAATAAAACTAAATTCCAGTAGTATGTACTAGTTTCTACTTAGCCACCGAACCTTATTTGACGGGGTATCCGTTTAAAGCATAAGCTTGGTACGCTACATCGTTATTTTTGTACTAGAAATTTTACAATAGTAACATTCTAGATTTTTTTTGTGACATTAAATGAAAAAAAAATTGTCTAGATTTTTTATTCACGAGTCATAAATTTTTATCGTGCGCAACCTCAGCCATGGCCAGTGGTTACTTTCTCGGCGTTGATTTATTTTTAGTTGATGTTACATAAAGTCGCGATGGGAAAAGCAATGGAAATGTACTGAACAATTGTTTTGGTCATTAAGTTACAACTATTACGTTGATAGACATAACATCATCTTGTGAACACCATAATATATTAGACTTATATTGACCGGGATATAGACCGTGATTACCTTTTTGATTTGAAAGTGAACGCAGCCGACGCGCGCGAAGGAGGGTAGATCGCGCGCTGTCTATACAACTTTAACATCCACCCGCCTTCGTCAGTTTTCCGTGATCATGATGCATGCAACTGCGTCGAAATATCGGGAGCTCGACAAAAATCAAAAAGGTAATCACGGTCTATATCCCGGTCAATATAAGTGTAATGAAAATAACCGTGAATCATTCAAAACTCTTACCATAATATATTTATTGACTGTAGATAACGATACCTACGCCAATATTTTTAGAGAAGATGATACCGTAAAACCACCCAACTGTAGTCCAAAGCTCACTATGGTCCAAAATTTCATTTCATTTCATTCGGATGTGCCTTTTACCCTTACCCCTGGTTACCTACGCCATTTCGAAAGATGTTTTGCCGATTATTGTTTCGCCGAAAACGTTTTGTCGAATCTACTTTTAACACTTTCGAAACCGGGCTCTACGCGGCGCTACGACATTTTCGCTACATACGGGGAAACCCATGTAATCGGCTACGCTTCTACGATCGGTGTGCCCGACAGTCGGGTTCTTGGTAGCGAAAGTGTTAAACGAAACCTTGATCAATCGAAGTTACAATTCATCGAAACATTTTTTCATCGAAATAACGTTTTGTCGAAAGCTTATAACATCGAATATTCATTTTTTCGAAACATTTGCCTGATCGTACATATGACATGTTAATAATACCAGACATCGAGTAGTAACCATAGCCGTATTTGTTTAGATAGATAGATAGATAGATAGATTTTTATTGGTATTAATCATACACTGTCAGTTTACAATCATAAATTACAAAAAAAAAAATAACAATTCATTATATTCACAATTTATTATAGTTAATCGAATATGGTCAAGTCTAATAACAAAAGGCCGCACAGCACCGCCACCTTGGATTTTTTCACGAAAGTGAGAGAGAGAGAAACAAAAAACTCTTTTCACCTCAGCAGCTGGAAAGAGCCTACTTTGCTGGTTAAAATCAGTGAGAAAAGTAGCTATTTGCTCACTGCACATAATTATATAGAGGCGTCCGAGGCGCCAGACGGGAGAATGCCACTATTTAGTTATGTACAGTGAAAAAATGCTACTTTGCTCACTGATTTGCAGTGTGCAAATAGCTACTTTTCTCACTGATTTTAAGCAGCAAAGTAGGCTCTTAGCAGCTGCTGAGGTGAAATAGTTATTTTCATGCGTGTCACATTTTGGACTTTTACTAAATGTTTTGAATTAGAGATGGGCCGAATATTCGGTAAATATTCAGTATTCGGCATATTCGGCAAGATTTTCAATGTTCGTATTCGGCCGAATAGTTCGGTTACATTGCCGAATATTTACCGAATAAAAAAAAGGAAATAACTAATGAAGATCTTACGTATTCCATTGCATAACAAGCTCCTGTTTTAGTAGCTTTCAAAGGAACTACTAAAAATGCGTCAAAATATTTTAGTTATCCACTAAATCATAAGAACATAGTTGTAGTACTTATGTATATTACCATTATAAATCAGTTCATAGTTTTAATCTTAACATTCGCTTTAAAAATATGGCGTAACCGAATATTCGGCCGAATGTTCGTTTCGGTAAGAGCTGAACCGAATGTTGGGCCGAATATTCGTATTCGGCGAAGTCCATATTCGGCCCATCTCTATTTTGAATCCTGCTGAGGTGAAAAGTTGTATGTGCGACATAAGACCAAAGTTATTTACATTTCGTGACTTTTGAATCCCTCACTAAATTAGAATTATGAGCGCCCCGCCCGGTGTATTTATGTGCACTGAGCAAACAGCTACTTTGCTCACTTAATTTACTTATAAGCACCAAAATAGGCTCTCTCTAGCTGCTGAGGTAATACTAGTTTATTATTAGTTTGTTATTAGACTTGACCAAATCAGTGAGCAAAGTAGTTTTTTGCTCACTGTACATAACCAAATAGTGACATCCTCCCGCCCGCACTGCGACTATGGTTTTTTTCACAAAAGTGAGAGCGAGAAACAAAAAAAACTCGTATTAGCTCAGCAGCTAGAGAGAGCCTACTTTGCTGCTTAAATTAAGTGAGCAAAGTAGCTATTTGCTCACTGCACATAAATACACCCGGCGGGGCGCTCATGATTCTAATTTAGTGAGGGATTCAAAAGTCACGAAATGTAAATAACTTTGGTCTCATGTCGCACATACAACTTTTCACCTCAGCAGGATTCAAAAACATTTAGTAAAAGTCCAAAATGTGACACGCATGAAAATAACTATTTCACCTCAGCAGCTGCTAAGAGCCTACTTTGCTGCTTAAAATCAGTGAGCAAAGTAGCTATTTGCACACTGCAAATCAGTGAGCAAAGTAGCATTTTTTCACTGTACATAACTAAATAGTGGCATTCTCCCGTCTGGCGCCTCGGACGCCTCTATATAATTATGTGCAGTGAGCAAATAGCTACTTTGCTCACTGATTTTAAGCAGCAAAGTAGGCTCTTTCCAGCTGCTGAGGTGAAAAGAGTTTTTTGTTTCTCTCTCTCACTTTCGTGAAAAAATCCAAGGTGGCGGTGCTGTGCGGCCTTTTGTTATTAGACTTGACCATATTCGATTAAACAAATACGGCTATGGTTACTACTCGATGTCTGGTATTATTAACATGTCATATGTACGATCAGGCAAATGTTTCGAAAAAATGAATATTCGATGTTTTAAGCTTAAGACAAAACGTTATTTCGATGAAATAATGTTTCGATGAATTGTAACTTCGATTGATCAAGCTTTCGTTTAAAAGTAGATTCGACAAAACGTTTTCGGCGAAACAATAATCGGCAAAACATCTTTCGAAATGGCGTAGGTAACCCCTTTTACCATATTTTTTGACCATCCATACTTCCATACTTCCATACTAATATTATAAATGCGAAAGTAACTCTGTCTGTCTGTCTGTCTGTCTGTCTGTCTGTTACGCTTTCCCGCTTAAACCACGCAACCGATTTTGATGAAATTTGGAACAGACAATCTTTAGACCCTGAGACAGAACATAGGCTACTTTTTATTTCGAAAAAAAGGGGTGAAGGGGTTGAAAAAGAGGTTGAAAGTTTGTATGGGATTTCTTAATTTTAAATGATAAAACCATGAAACTTTATATTTTAGCACTTGATAAGAAATCATTAAACATATATTTATTTTAAAGTCACATACAGGTCGAACGCGATTAATTAACATTATTTTTACCTTTAAAATAAACATGGTGGGAAATAAACATTAACTAAAAGCGGGTAGATTATATTTATTTGTCTACCCCGAACATTTATATAAATTAATATCGGGTAGTTTTGTGTTGTTTACATCTCCGGTGACATTTTGCTGGGACGTCAGTCTTCCGCGACCACGGCCAGTGCAACCTGGCCGAAACGTTGGGAAAAAAGGTAAAAATAATGTTAATTAATCGCGTTCGACCTGTATGTGACTTTAAATATGTGTACAAAGTGCGAGAACTTAAAGTGTTATATCATTAAACATCTTGATAAGGGATAGGGATAGGGATAGGGATAGGGATAGCGATAGGGATAGCGATAGGGAAAGCGATAGTGATAGCGATAGGGATAGCGATAGGGATAGCGATAGGGATAGCGATAGCGATAGCGATAGCGATAGCGATACGGATACGGATACGGATAATATGGGTATCGTTAGCGGGATACGGATAATCGGTCGGCGGTCTCTTACAATCAATGTGCTCTAAGACGATCGTTGTTTGCTTGCTTGAAGATTACGTTTGCGATAAGTATAAGCAAAATGTAAAAAATTGTAAGGGATAATAGAAAAAAGTACTTTTTACCCACCGATCATAGTGTCGAAATACGGGCTATGTGGGATGTTTATAAAGGTTTCCCCAGCGTATATAGAATTACCTACGCTGTGGTCGATGTGTAATATTTCTACAATCATTGCAAGCAAAAGTATTATGTGCAATCGAAATAATCGCAGATAAATATACCTACAGAGAAACCTACGGTCCCTACGGATCCAAATGAAAATCTTAATGAATACTTTTATTACGCGGGCGAAGCCGCGGGTAAAAGCTAGTTGGTATATAATGATAAGGTCCGACCGAGATCTCGGTCTCGGTCTCGGCATTTTCGGCCGAAAATCGAGCCGAGATCTCGGTCTCGGTTCTCGGCCAAAATGGGCAGAGATTCTCGGCAAACCCGAGACTGCGGTTTTTAGCTTTCAGTTTGATACATCGCCCGTTTGGTATCCCGATTTTAGTGATTTTGGTAGCATAGTATTATTTACGACAACTTGATGTGTGTGGAAGACAACGACGACGCGAAAAATCAAAGCAGCAGGTTAGAATAATACCTACCTTACATGATAGAAATGGCGAATTGCGGAATATCGGACGAAATTTTGAGCTTTGTGGATGCTGTTTTGAGATAATCGCTATCAAAAAAAATTGTTCTTGTCCCTTAACTTTGAATCATGTGCCTAAAAATACGTCAAAATCAAAGTAAAGCTTAGTAAAGACTTTCAAGGAAAACCTGGAAAACTACCCGTAGAAAACACGATTCGACAACCTGTTTTATGATTTCTTGCAAAAAGTCACAAAAAATCAGGGTATTTACGCGCGTGTAAAACCTCTGAATTTGCATGCCTCTATAGACTATGGCGACTGCTTACCACCGGGCGAGCCGTATAGTTGTTTTTGTCACTGACGTAGTCTATTTTGCTACGGTAGATAGGTAAGGAGTGCGGGTAGGTTTGGGTAGTTACGGAACCAAACACTAAGTAGGACCCAACATACTCTTGGTTTCCTGGTTAATAGGCGAATTTCGATTATGAAAACATTTTTCTGTAAAAATAGCATATTTCTTTACTGTTTTACAAATTCTCGGCCTCGGTCTCGGTCTCAGCCGAGATAAAAATATCGTTCTCGGTCGGACCTTACATACCTATAATGATACTTAAATTCTTTTGGAACCATAGTTGCAGTATTGGACTATAGTTGCGTAGTTTTATAGTACTTATATACTTAAATGTTAATCGTAAGTACATGTGATATTTAGGTACTCGGTTGCTACTTATTTTATTTTGTTAAAAGCTTAAAAATTGTTTTTAAAGCTTAATATTTTTATAAATTTAAATAGATATCATACACGAAAGAAAAAACGACAAGGCCCACTGGTGGCCGAGCCGGGAATCGAACCCGAAAAAAAGAACAAATCGAAAAATATTCAATAAAATAATTTGATTTGTTCCCTAGTTGTCTTAATATTTTTGTTTCAAAATGTTAAAACTGTTTGTTTCAATGTACTGTTATGCAATAACACTAATAATATTTTAGAATAAAATAAAACTTGGCCTAGCCTAGACGAGAAAGTCTAGGTTATGACGACGTTAGGTTACGCAGCCAAAATTCTGGCTTCTAGATTGTTACGAAATTCAGACCCAGCCTCTTTTAAGTGTTACGAAATATAAAAAAAGATATAATGGGTACGGCATGTTAATAAATATCATACAAAGATGACTTGTCTAAATCGTAATAATATTCGCTTAGCACTTTTGATTATAAACTAGTATGCAGCGTTTGTAACTGAATTCTACAGCTGACTGTATGTCACTTGATTATGAAATTACTATTATTTAGTATAAATGGCAAATAAAAAATGGTTCTTTATCCTCTTAAGACCCAGCCGTACAAATAAAACAAAATAGTATTATATACAATCGTGATATAATACAAAGCTTTTCAGTCGAGTACCATGTTTAGGCCAGGAAGCTTGCTGAGTGGCCTAATAGTACGGTACGAGAGTGAAAAGCTTAATTATATCCTCAACTGTGCGTTTCTCCAGAAACTTCCTGCCCCGCACAGTTAAACTGTGAAATGAATTGTCGCCTGCGGTATTTCCGGACCGATATGACCTTCAAATCTTCAAGAAAAGAGCGTACACCCATCTTAAAGGCCGGCAACGCACCTCCAACACCTCTGGTGTTTCGGGTGTCCATGGGCGGCGGTGATCGCTTACCATCAGGCGACCTGTCTGCTCGTTTGCCTCCTATCCCATAAAAAAAAAAAAAACTATTGTATACAATACTTTTTCTACGAGTCATCATCTTCATCATCAATGGACGGAAATATCATCATTCATGCAAGTTAAAATTAATGTTAATAGTCCTAGCAACCAATTGTTTGTAATAACCGTCTCTGATTGGCAGATAACGCGACAGATAAAAAAAATGTGTTTCAGATGCAGGACAATTTGCCAGGTATCGCAAATTAGTATAGAAATTGTATGAAGTTCTATTTTTGAAATTATTACAGTTAACTAAAGTCAACTATAATGAGCTTATCCATACTAATATTATAAATGCGAAAGTAACTCTGTCTGTCTGTCTGTCTGTCTGTCTGTCTGTTACGCTTTCCCGCTTAAACCACGCAACCGATTTTGATGAAATTTGGAACAGACAATCTTTAGACCCTGAGACAGAACATAGGCTACTTTTTATTTCGAAAAAAAGGGATGAAGGGGTTGAAAAAGAGGTTGAAGGTTTGTATGGGATTTCTTAATTTTAAATGATAAAACCATGAAACTTTATATTTTAGCACTTGATAAGAAATCATTAACCATATATTTAAAGTCACATACAGGTCGACCGCGATTAATTAACATTATTTTTACCTTTAAAATAAACATGGTGGGAAATAAACATTAACTAAAAGCGGGTAGATTATATTTATTTGTCTACCCCAAACATTTATATAAATTAATATCGGGTAGTTTTGTGTTGTTTACATCTCCGGTGACATTTTGCTGGGACGTCAGTCTTCCGCGACCACGGCCAGTGCAACCTGGCCGAAACGTTGGGAAAAAAGGTAAAAATAATGTTAATTAATCGCGTTCGACCTGTATGTGACTTTAAATATGTGTACAAAGCGCGAGAACTTAAAGTGTTATATCATTAAACATCTTGATAAGGGATAGGGATAGGGATAGCGATAGCGATAGGGATAGCGATAGGGAAAGCGATAGGGATAGCGATAGGGATAGCGATAGGGATAGCGATAGCGATAGCGTTAGCGATAGCGATACGGATACGGATACGGATAATATGGGTATCGTTAGCGGGATACGGATAATCGGTCGGCGGTCTCTTACAATCAATGTGCTCTAAGACGATCGTTGTTTGCTTGCTTGAAGATTACGTTTGCGATAAGTATAAGCAAAATGTAAAAAATTGTAAGGGATAATAGAAAAAAGTACTTTTTACCCACCGATCATAGTGTCGAAATACGGGCTATGTGGGATGTTTATAAAGGTTTCCCCAGCGTATATAGAATTACCTACGCTGTGGTCGATGTGTAATATTTCTACAATCATTGCAAGCAAAAGTATTATGTGCAATCGAAATAATCGCAGATAAATATACCTACAGAGAAACCTACGGTCCCTACGGATCCAAATGAAAATCTTAATGAATACTTTTATTACGCGGGCGAAGCCGCGGGTAAAAGCTAGTTAACTATAATTGAGTCGGAACTGCCATAGAGTATCCAACACTGAAAAGTTAGCACTTATAGTTTAGTCTGTGGTGCCCTAATTGACAGATTACAGTCGACAAGTAGAAAAAAATATTTTTTGTTGTTTTTATGTCATAATAAAATATGGTAATATTTTATTTCAGTTAATTGGACAATGCTTAATCATATAAGACAGACTTTAAAAAAGGGTCAAGTACCCTATTCGGTGAAACAACTAAAAATCGTCTTTCGGAATATTGCTTCAAAGCTTGTATCACCGAATTAGGCGTGTCACCGAATGAGACGAGTTTACCCTATGCCCTATGTACGAGTATAATGGTCTTTGCGTTATGGGTGATTCTAAGTTAAGAGGTAATACGTTGTATGGAGAGACGGCGCGAACTTTTTTGTTGTTTTTTACCTATTTGTTTATTTGTATTAGTTAAAACTGCCAATTTGAAGTGTTTACAAAGAGGACCAGTCAATTTTTTTTTTTTATCGTGTTTTATCAGCGACCAGGGGAAATACTCAGTCCAGGGGAGATACTGTTGCACAGGGGAGGATACTTTGTGACCAGGGAAGAGACAGTTGTATGAAAAATTTAGTTTTATTTTTTAAGAAATAACTCTATTTATTGTTTTTATTATAATTATTGATTATTTATACTCAGACTTTACATTTCATAACATTTTTACAGCAAGAAAAGTGATAATTCCTTAATGAGTTGACTTATTTTTCACTTCTCCATATTATCCATTAAAACAAAAATTTAATGTACAATCAATAGGCAACAAGTAAACAAAAGCCTATCCTTTTAATATCAGTATTAAACCTTTTTATTAAACAGCTTCACGAAAATTTCATATGAAGTTGAATGTGAATGTGCCCTCTTTTTTTCTTAATAGTTGCGTTTTTCTGGAAAGAAAACCTTCTATCGTAAAGCTAGAATAAAAATAGGTACAACGCTAAACAAAGGTTAAGAGAAAACGAAAATAAAAATAATCAAAACTAGTACAAAAGTATCTCCCCTGGCTTTTTTGATACGCCAGGGGAGATACATTTTCGATGAAAATCAAAAATAGCTGTAAAAGTGTTTCTCGTACGCAATTCATAAATAAACGTAACAATATATTCAACATTTACAGTGGATATTGTTATATATATTAGTATTTAAACAAATGATTGTGAAATAAAAGTGACCAGAGGAAAGACTGCATTCACTCAACATTTCTGTACCCAGCGAGTGCCGTGGCCGAAATAATCAACAAAACGGATGCATAGTTGCCTTACGCGCCTCTTGACGGTAACTTCACATAACACCCTGTGTATTAGACGACAGAACCTCCACAGATTAACAAATTAAACCGACTTTTGAACGAAAACTAAAAAGCCAGGGGACGAGACACGAAACACGTAGGACAAAGTTTGGAGTTCATAATTGTTGTTAAATACAGTAATATAAGAAATTCCACTCATAAAATACTGTTCCTTAGTTATTTATGTTTGTAAAATTAAGGCTATTAAAATAATAAGTGAATTTTAACAAAGTCATAATTACTTGTTGACAAATAAATTCGGTTGGGGGACAGGCCAGGGGAGAGACATTTTTCCTACATTAGAGCTGATTGTGACTAATTTACATGAATTTCTGTAATAATTTTGAGTGCCCAGGTAGAAAACATTTAGTTTTATAAAATAAATATGTTATTATGAAGTATTATCCTGAAAAAATATATTTTTTTGTCAGTGACGTCGAAAGTACCTCTTAACTTAGAATCACCCTTATATTTAGAAAAGTATAGGCTAGGTTCAGTCTCTTTAATTAATCAATTCACTAAACGTACAAAAATGTTCCAGTTATTTTAATATCACACCTCGAAACATAAACATGATTTAAGTTTAGGTACTGATCGTGATAAATTGCCCCAAATATTTGTATAAACGGACCTGGTGCCGTAGCCGAATGGCATTTCTGCGACGCGAAACGAAAACGAAACGCCGCGAAAGGTAGTCTGGCTCTGTCGTGCCAATTCGCAAGAGCGACAGAGATAGATATCTACGAGCGTTTCGTTTCGTGAGCGTTTCGTGAGCGTTTGTGCCTTTCGGCTACGCACCCTGAGATCGCAAATTTCTCGTGGAAAGTAGTTTACTTGATCCTGGCTAATGAGAACGTTTTTTCGAAGTATTAAATGCAGAGCACGGTAAAGCCGGTTGGACAAGGGCCCAGTCAATGTGAGATAAACGCTTTTACTTAAAATAATAAGAGACGGCCGCTACCCCATACAAACGCAGTTCCTACACCAATAGGGTAAAATGTTGTTATCCATACTAATATTATAAATGGGAAAGTGTGTGTGTCTGTATGTTTGTCCGTCTTTCACGGCAAAACGGAGTGACGAATTGACGTGATTTTTTAAGTGGAGATAGTTGAAGGGATGGAGAGTGACATAAATAAATAAATAAATAAATATTGGGGGACACCTTACAGATCAACTTAGCCCCAAACTAAGCAAACCTTGTACTATGGGTGCTAAGCGACGATATAGATACTTAAATAGATAAATACATACTTATATACATAGAAAACATCCATGACTCAGGAACAAATATCTGTGCTTATCACACAAATAAATACCCTTACCGGGATTCGAACCTGGGACCGCGGTTCAGCAGGCAGGGTCACTACCGACTGAGCCAGACCGGTCGTCAAAGGCTAGGCTACATAGCCTACTTTTGTCTCTTTTTAACTCCCCGCTTCCCTAAAATAGGGGGTGAAAGTTTATATGGGGCATTCCGCATTTTTCGAATTTAACGCGAGCGAAGCCGCGGGCAAAAGCTAGTTAATTATAAGTATAATATCGTCGCCTAGCACCCATAGTACAAGCTGTGCTTATATTGAGGCTAGGTTGATCTGTGTAAGGTATCTCAAAATATTTATTTATTTTAAAGTAAGTCTTAGACTTAGCTATAGGTGCCACTTAGAGATTCTTTTTTGTTTATTGACAAAATTGCCGACTTAAAACACAGATAAATGAAAAAAGCTTGTTTAATGCCTTTTGAATAATGAATGTTTTCTTATTTTGAATAATGTAAACAAATAGAGTCGGAATATATTTAAAAATAAACTATATCAAGAGGAAAATGTCGATTACGCTTGTATGAATAGCCGATTTCGCACAAGTTCTCCGCTTTCGTATTAAAGAGTGTTCCAAATAAATGATCGGCTTTTATATTGCAGTTACAGACTCCTCGGACCTCAATTTGACGTTTTAAATGTCAGCTTGCAATTGTAAAACTAAATGACATTATTGGTGTCTCAATACGACATCGGGCGAAAAGTACGGAAAACTATTTTGCTGCTGCGATGAAGGTTTTCTGAATTGTTTTCTTCACCAGGCGGCGCTACTGAGGCGCCAGGTCTTTCTGACAGCAAACTTCAAAACCCACCAATGTCGATTGAATACCTATGACTGGTGGATTTTGAAGTTTGCTGTCAAATACCTGGCGCCTCAGTGTCACCTCCTGGTGAAAAATACGGTTCAGAACGACTCTCAATTTCTTGGTTAGTTCTAGTCCTGTTGTATTTTGCAGTGTGACATACATTTAAAAAGTCTGTACAAAATTAAGGCAAAGTCATGGGCAATAACATCGCACAAAAAATACGGCAAAAATATCTAACACAATCTTATTTCTAGAACCATGAGCGTGTCAGATATTTATGCAGCCTTTTGTTTGTGGGATGTTATTACCGGTGACTCTACAAGTAGGAGTTCTAAATAGCAGATTTTTTGATAGAAACATAAATCGTTTTTTATCCATCCTAATTTCATCATAACCGCGTCTAACTTTGAATGCATGTAAACCGCGAATGTGATCCACACAAGTGAATGTATGCAATTATATGGATCGCGTCTAAAAATAGCTCATTTTCTATTTTTAAAACAAGCTCCGAGGTGCGTGGCTTTATCTATGGTGCGTAACAAATTACATAAGCGCTGTAATTTGAATTTGAAATGCGATAATCTATTTAGGAACTCGTTCGGTATGTTATGTTATGTCGATGTAGGGTCTGTATGTTTATGAGTGCTGTGAAAAATATAAAAGGGTGGCCATAACGACAGTTAGTAAGTAGTTAGCTTCCCATGTAAAAATCCTGTTTTGCAAAAGGTTACACCGCTTCCTCATTGCCTTCTACAACTCCTATGCTAAATAGACAACAAGTTTTTATCATATCACCATATCACTCGATCAAATTTATTTGTAGGTTTTGTACCGATCCATTAAAGTATCCAGAAATAACAGTGAAATACGTGCAATAATTACTCTACTCATATCACGCCCTTTACAACTAAAGGTATGAACGAATGTTAGGAATTGTGGGTTGTCGATTTTTTCAATGTTGCTCATTACTTATTAGTACGTCTTCTATGAGTATACCTTAAGGCAGACAATGGATTATAAAAAAAATTAGTATAGTTAGTTAAATATCTAAATATATAAAAGAAGAAACTGACTGACATATCAACGCACAGCCGAAACCGCTGGTCCTAGAGATTCCAAATTTGGCACGTAGGTTCCTTATAAGGCGTAGAGGAGCACTAAGAAAAGATTTTGAGCTTTGGTAGATCGTATGAATTCATCACTCAGCGCGGTGTCTGATTGGGGTGATGCTAACCTGGTCAAATTCAACGCTACCAAAACGCAGGCGTGTCTGTTCTCTGCAAAACGGAGTCCTTTTGACCTGACTCCGACTTTCCGGGATGTGTCTGTGCCGATATCTAACCACCTTCAGCTACTTGGCATGAGTATCTCGTCTAACCTGGGCTTTGGGGCGTATATAGAATCTCTTGCTAAATCTGCAGCCAGTCGATTGGGCATCCTTTCCAGGGTCAAGCGGTTCTTCTCACCGGGACAGCTTCTCCAGCTTTACATAGCTCAAGTCCGATCTTGTATGGAGTACTGCAGTCACCTTTGGGATGGGTCCGCCAAATATCAGCTGGCCGCTTTAGATTCTATTGACAAACGCGCTAGGAAGCTTATTGGTGATACGAGACTAACTGATTCTAGACTGCAGAGCCTTGAACATCGTAGGAAGGTGGCATGCTTATCGGTTTTCTACAGGATACATTTTGGGGAGTGTGCGATGGACTTACATAATCTAATCCCCCCGTCTCCTTTCTGTCAACGCGGGACTAGGCGCGGACTTGCGTTTCACCCTTACGTCGTTTCCTTGCCAATGATTCGCACTAAACGATTTTCATCTAGCTTTATCATGCGAACGGCTAAGGAGTGGAACTCACTTCCTGCATGTCTATTTCCAACCCACTATAATTTGGATCTTTTTAAATCAAGAGTGAATAGACATTTTTTGGGTAAACATGCTTCATCCTAGACTGCATCGGCACTTTCCATCAGGTGAGATTGCGGTCAAATGGTTTACCTGTTCCTTTCCTCATAAAAAAAAAATAAAAAAAAAAATTCACCTCCTAAGGGGGTGAAATGGAGGTCCAAAGTTTGTTGTAAAAACAAGATAACGTACGCGGGCGAAGCCGCGGGAAAAAGCTAGTAATTATTATAAAAATGCCATTGTTTTAAACTGAAACTTACTCTTGCGTCCACATGTTTTACATTTTGAGAAGATTAAGACGTAAACTTATTATGGGAATTATAATAACTTTGAAATGAGATTGCTCTTTCCGACTTCATAACATTTTACTATTATATCATTGAGAGTTCTCGGCCATAATTATAATATAACTTGTAACTCTTCGGTAGGCAGTTACGATCTTTCACCATTACTGTTTTATTGCTTTTTCACATCATAATATTTGATTATTTAACTTGTATGTAAAAAGTTCGTAAAAGTATATTTTTTTCACACGCAACGAGAACTAAATGGAAATAGTTTCTGATGACAATTACAGCAATAGAGTCTTAAGTGTTATTTTGACTTATAATTCTGTAAGAAAATGATAAAGGTTAAGTTAGCTAATTAACGTTAAGCAATAGATGAATACAATACGACACGTAAATTATTAGTACGTATATTATTCAAATCACCTAAGCGTTTAGGACCAAAATTTTGCTTGTTAAGGGACTATCAGTTTGCCGGACAGTGACGGCACAGTATAATAAAGAGTGCTATAGTACAGTATGGCCACTTCCGCTCCCCGCTGAAAGTGCCGCCCACCCCCTCTCAGTTACCTCACAGTTACCGCCTGTCAAGAACACGAACAGTCGACCTGTCATATTTCACTCATACAATCATAGTACGCGTTCACCTACACGAGCTTAGACTGTGTGCTAGGAACGCGCCTCTTTCATATATTTGATCGCCAGTGTCTGAGGTGTGGTAACGGCCTATTAGTTAGACGTAAATATGACAGCCGAATAACTTAGTGGCCATTGCCGTCCGGCCAACTTATAACCAGTGGACTCCTTTAAATTTTTAAGGTACGTCATCTAAATGATTTTTAAATTATCAACAACGGCCTAAATTACATTTTTAATTAAATTCATCAGCCGTAGGCAGAAATGTAATTACAACAGTTCATCATATATTGTTTAATTATTGACGTGTGTAATTATCTATTGACAATTTAATTAAAATCGGTAGCTCTTTCTAACATTTTTTAACAAACAGTAACATGATCGATGGAGATTAGATTAGTCCCATCCCCTCTTTCAATTTTATTAGTCCCGTAGAGTGAATTTGGTATAACATATAACTTACTACATTCGCTATTGTAAATAGTGAAAACACTACAGGTACCTACACTACATCACCAAAATATAAAACAAATCACTCCACGAGAAATGGCAGGTGGTGTAATATGGTAGAAATAAAAGTGTATATACATAATATACAAACATTTTCTAGATAGACTGTAAATACCATATATTGTATCGTCTACCTAGCAAAACGATCCTGTCCTTCTTACATTCTGTGAATCTTCCCATTAAGCGCCAACTATAGGATATAGGCGTATATACATGGTCGCGCCATAAATGATAATCTGGCCTTCCCTATCGCACTTACAAATAGCGCGATAGGGACGGCTTGATGTTTTATGATTTATCGCACGACCATCATGCTTGCCTGCCTGATCTGTTATTATAGCCAATTCTAGGTGATGCTTCAATGTTTGAATGCTTATTACGAACCCAATCGTTGCCTTTATATTTCAGTCGTTTTCAGTAAACATACAATTACAATTGTATATTGCAAACTGACGCAATCGCAAATAAAATGAGTACGGAAGCCTAGCGCTTGGCAATGAAAGTTTTAATTAAAAATTATTTCTTCCGCGCTATATACATTTCTTAGTTTTGCCGTAAATAAGACAGCGCAATGAGTTTTAACAGTATATTATTAACCGACTCAAAAAAGGAGGAGGTTCTCAATTCGACTGATTTTTTTTTTGTATATATGTTACTCGATATCTCCGAGAATCGTGAACCGATTTTCAAAATTTTTTTTTAATCGAACCGGTATAATTCTGAAATGGTCCTGATGGCACCAAGTCGGGGTCTGGTGGTGGGATCTTGTTTAAATCTTATAATTGATTGACAGAAAAGGTAACCGTTAAATAAGTCTGCTGATACCATATCCTGTTCCGAGTAAAAATAAAACTTGTGTTTTCTAATCTACATACATGCCAGTAATAACAAAGTTTATGTACCGTAAAACCATAACTCTTTGCCTAGGATACCTATCTTTGCCTTGGAATACCTAGTTTTTAGTTCAGGTTCCGCAAAATTAACTAAGTTAAACTGAGTTTAATTACTAATTAGTCGTTTTTTGCGGAACGTACACTGTAAACTAGGCGGTTATTACAACTTTTATATTCCAGACATAATTAGGTATCCTATAAGCGTAGAGATGGGGTTTTGCAGTGTCCAATTTTACAGTTTGCTCTAAAGGCTATTTTTATTTATTTTAAACTTTATTACACATAAAAAAGTACAATTGGCGGACTTGATGCCTTTAGGTTAGGCATTCTCAACCAGTCAACCATGGGGCGAAACAGAAATGCGTCAAGTTCAGTCAAGTGTGTGTGTGTGTGTGTGTGTGTGTGTGTGTGTGTGTGTGTGTGTGTGTGTGTGTGTGTGTGTGTGTGTGTGTGTGTGTGTGTGTGTTTGTGTGTGTGTGTGTGCGCGCGTGCGTGCGTGCTTGCGTGCGTGCGTGCGTGCGTGCGTGCGTGCGTGTGTGTGTGTGTTCCACATTTTCCTAAGAAATAATACATATACTAAAGATATAACATTTTTATATTCAAGGAAAAAATGGAAAAACTTACGCTGCCGGCGGGACTTGAACCCGCATCATTTGCAATCCGTGCAAGGCTCTTAACCAATTGAGCTACGGAAGCCGCGCCGGACATCGCAAATCGCGTAAATTTTTCTATTTTTTCCTTTAATATAAAAATGTTTTGAATCGTTAGCAGACGTTTCTGCTTGTTAAAAATAAACTAAAGATATAAGATCTATTTAATTTATAAGCCATATAACTTAATAGGTATCTTATTTTAGTAGTGGCGCACAAATCTAGATTTAATTCATGGCAAAAATTTATGTAAAATGTAGCTAAAACCTACTAAACTGTGCCTAAAACTCCTTCCTCGACAATTAGACATGACGTGGCCATAACGAGTTTTGTTATATACTTACTTGACCATCGGGCAAACTTCCTTATTTCATAATACGAGAATTAATTCGGACCAAAACGAGGAAGCCTGAAGGTCACGTGCGTGCGAATGTTACGCATAGCCTCCAAATGCGTAAAATACACTCCAAATATTTATAATGAGGTGTTCCCCTTGCGCTATGACATGGGGTTCTTCAAGAAGCAGGTATTTAGGGTTCTTAAAGATCGGCAACGCATAGGTGACTCCCCTGATGTTGCTTATGTCCATGGCCGGCGATGACTGCTTTCCATCAGGCGGCTCGTCTGCTCGTTTGCTGCCTATTTCATAAAACAAACAAACAAAACAAGTAGATATTTTATATCAGTGCTTTTGTTAGCTAACCATGTTTTGAGAGAAGAATTTGTTATACTTATTATTGATAGACCGCACTGGAAAACTTTTATGATAGGATCAACTTACACACAATAGTTTCTACACTTTCTACCCTGAAAAGGCGAATGAAAATATACAGTTTGATAGATATCGAGAATATTTTTATGGTAAAGCAGTTTTTTTTGATATAGTAAAGGGTATGACTTGCACATAATTCACATAAGGATCATCTATCATAGGCTATAAATTCATGCAGGTACTTACGAAGTATTCGGCAGGCTGAATATACCTCTACATACATTATTTACTTATAGGTCATTATTTTTCATTGAAAACAGAGACTTAGCTGCAATTCTTTAAAGTAAGTACCAAACATAATTCTATTTTTAAAACAGAGTTATTGTTTATTATAGTAACGGAATGTCAATAATTTGACTTTAATATAAATTCAATTTAAAACATCGTGTATACCTATTAAATGCTAATAGATAATATCATTAATATCGTTAAGTCGAATCAACACTATTAGTATTTAGTGTAGTAAAATAAAATATTGTGGTTATCGCTTTGTTTAGAACATCGTTGCTAAAATTGACGCTCTGCGTAGTGTTGTTTAAATGTCAGTTAACCGCCGCTAAAATTTTCGCTGATTAAATAATAAACAAACAATTACAACCGGTAATGAAATTCGCGATAAAGCTCAACATAAAACAATAAAGACTCGACATCATATTATTATATCAAACCTACCGTACATACAATCTCAAGTGTGCCTGGTTGCATGCACCAAAGACAAAAAATACTTCAATATACAAGGCTTTAACCATACATACAACCTTCTAAGCATGCCTGGTTGCATTTAATCTAAGTTGTGCAAATACGGAACAGTTCGGGTTACGTGAACGAAAGGCCGGCGCTCGCGCAGTCTCGTACCGATCCGCACCGCGCGCGCGCGCACACTTTCGCTCTCGTTACCACCGCAACGTGCGAACCTATGCTCCATACGAAATCCCTTCCTCACGAAAACTGAAACAAGTGATATATTTTTTCACTTTAAAAAAAATAGTGGAGAAAAGATTGCTTTGCTTGCTTCGTGGGTGATAAGTGAAGTGTAACTGGGACTATGTTTGTGATCCTTGCGTTCATCGGTGTACGGTTCGCCTTACATGTGTCCAGGCAGAGTGCTAGAGCGCTCGCGGACGAGTGCTACACCAGAAAGTAATCGTTTTTGCTTGTGTTACATGTGGTACACTCACACTCACACGGATACCTATACACTACACAAATAGTCAAATATATATATATTCCTTGCTAACCGTTAATTTGACAATATCCTGACAAACATGATCAATTGAACATTTACCTTATTTTTGTATTTTTATCCGAATCGGAATCATCATAATTTATTGAGCGCCGAGGAGCCTTGAACTCACGACCAAGCCTTTTTTTTGCCAAATTAAGGGTAAGCCAAGCGGTATCTTAAATGGAAATCGATTGCAAATTTAAAGCTTAATTACAATACTTACTTACTTGAAAATTCGATTTTCTAAAAGGTTTGTTTTTGAGATACCGCTGTTTGTGTTTAGGAGCGTTCTGCTGTCCTTAAAATAGTGCAACTATAATATGTTACCTACAGTATAAATCCATGTACTTTAAATTCAAATGAAATATGGCATAACCTACATTGATAACGTTTAAGTTGAGGTACCGTGTGGCGACGGGCTAAGAATTTCACCACGACACCCTTTCTTCCCGTGGACAAACCTAATAGAAGTTTACTGTGGGATATGTGTCAAATCAAAAATCACGCCTGTACTTGATTCCCAAAAGCGGTAGGCAGAGCACATGAAACTGCTCAAGTTTCAGTGCCACTCTTAGCAATCAACAGGATGAAAGAAACCGAAATTGTGATATTGCATTATTCAATAAAGTTTACAATAAAAAAGCTCTAAACTTTAATCTTCGCTAAACATAAGATGAACTTGGCACATATTACGTAAACGTGGAATAAATACCTATTTACAAAGCCGAGCCGTAGGTATAAACAAATCATTACTGTTAATCAATTTAATCAACATGCTTAATTAACCTGAAAGTTCATTGTTGACATTTGGGTGTACGTCAGGCAGATGTTTTTTTCCTGTTTTCATAGCGTATGTATTTAATATTTATGTATGTAGGTCACTCATGACACACATACCTACTCGTAATTCAATAGTACCTATTCGTTTCCTGATTTAGCTATAAATATTAAAATGTATGTATGCTTAAAAAGGACATTACAGTATGTCATAATTTATTATTATTCGTAACTAAAAAAAAATACTTCCCTTCGAAAATCTTTACTTAAGTCATACCTTGTTACCTAGAACATAAAAAAGTAAAAAAAGCTGTGATGCATCTGCATTAACGGGCTCTTAACGAGTGCAACAAGATCATTAACTAATCTCCACCTGAAATTGAAATAAAAACGTCGTTTTTTTATGAAAAACTGATCATCGACTGAGCCTATAGGTCACCTCGAACACTGGCGATCAAATATATGAAATGCAGTCTAAGCTCGTGTAGGTGAATACGTACTATGATTGTATGAGTGAAATATGACAGGTCGACTGTTCGCGTTTTTGACTTTTCTTGACACTTTCAGCGGGGAGCGGAAGTATGTAGAATACTGTACGATAGTACTCTTTATTATACTGTGCCTATAGTGAAGACAAGGCCTAAGATGGAGCTCACCGGTTCAATAATGGTGATGCCCCTGTCACACCACGTGTGATACTGATAGGGGCACCAAGTTAACGGAAAACAAAACACGGTGTATATGTATAACATTTATAACAGCCAGTGTGGGAGCACCATAGTTGTAGTCGTTATTGCGCATGAAGCATAAAAACCTTTCTGTAAAAGAAAAATATATATACCTACTTAATATATTGATTTAATATGACATTGAATAAACCATCTAGATGAATCGTCCTCTGATTACATGTAATTATACCATGTACAGTCACCGGCATAAACAAGTGATGATTTCTATACCTTGTCACATTATAAATAAATTAATATCGGGGACACATTACACAGATCAAATTAGCCCCATACTAAACAAAGCTTGTACTATGGGTGCTAAGCGACGAATAGATAAATACATACATAGAAAACATCCATGACTCAGGAACAAATATCTGTGCTCATCACACAAATAAGTGCCCTTACCGGTATTTGAACCTCCTGGGCTTAGGAGGAAGGGCCACTACCGACTGAGCCAGACCGGTAGTCGTTTGAAATGTCGTTTAACGTTTTGTTTGAAATGTCATACGAAATTGTCAAACGATTAAAAGCGACAAGGTACAGACAGAAATCATCACTTCTTTAAGTATGAAGGTGACTGTACTCTCATGAAGATGATGCATTTACCTACTGCCAATCTGCAACTTACATGCCTTGATAACCTCCAAAAGTCGATTGTCGTACAACAATACGGCAATACTTTTTTATATTATTATAATTATGAGGAAGCGGCGCAGGACCTTGCGCGTCTCTTTAAAAGAGATACAAAAACATGCTCGTGCGCATCCAATTTTTTATGAGATTGGAGGCAAACGAGCAGATATAGGGTCGCCTGATGGTTTATAGGTATTTGTTTTAGATAGTGCATTGTGCGTGCTATAATTTATTAGGAATAATTAAATTATGAATATGAATTTGTTTGGCGTCGCAAAATTATTTGAAGACGATAATAAAAAAAATGAGAATTCTAGACGTTAAACTTTCGTGAGACATATTTAAATATTTAATGAAACCACGGTTGTACTCACGTTATTACATCACTGCGTGTACTGCTACGACATGTTTCGGGCTAATTTTGGAGGCCCGTCTTCAGGCATATAGGAGTTCACGCGGCGGCTAAACTCCGTGCAGCAATAGCGATATAATAACGTGAGTACAACCGTGGTTTCATTAAATATTTCAGAATTCTACTTTATTTTTTGCTGTCGTCCAAAAATGATTTCTCTTCTTTGTCACTCCGATTCATAAGGATCACTTGGTTTTGCAGTTCATGTAACGCATAGACTCGACGTCTCATCACTCAATAATTAAATAAATAAATGAAAATACAGGAAGGCAAATTAGCCTTGAACGTACCCTTTTATATCGACCTTAATATCTTCTTCGACAACCACTATTATTTACTGCCATAAATAAAATTAATCGTTTAAATTATGACTCCCAAAAAACCTTCCTTTGTCGTAAAATTATTGCATTATTAAGAGCCGGATTATTGCAGCGAAGATTAACAATCCATTTTTAAAATTGGGTTCTTGACCTTTTAAGCCTCCGACACATATTTATAAAGCGTTTTGATAGCGTAGCGTTAGCAATCCGCGCGCATTCCGCTCGCAATCTGCGCTCGTTACTTCCCGCTGGCGTCCGCAGGGCGCAACGCCAGCGTCCATCCGGCGCACCGCCATCACTGCGCTCCGCTAACGCTCCGCCTGCGCTCTCAAAACGCGCAAGTGTGGCCGAGCTTTTAATCTTAATTCTGCAATGCTTAGTTCACTACGTGAACACGAACAGTGAGTACCTATAGCTAATCGACTAAGGTTAAAATGTATTAAAACATTCGTATCAGATGGTCAGATGATACCAGCTGTGTGCACTTTTGTTCAGTCTCCACCATTGACTTTTTGACATTTTATAATACGTTACTTGCGTCGCCATCTCGAAAAATGACATGGTATGAAGAAAGTTAATGCGCCCTCAAACGGCTACTTAAGTACCTACTGGCACTTAAAAGCGTCAATGACTCGTGGCAGATGCTCAGGGTGCGTAGCCAAATGCACAAATGCTTACGATAGTATAATTACCGTAGCTAGCTATCTCTATCGCTCTTCCTTATTGGCGCGACAGAGCTAGACTGCATTTCGATCGACGTCTGGCATCAACGATTGTCATTGCGTCTAGTAATTGTTCACCTTTCTTGTTATGCGTGCATTTGCTACTTCTGCTAATTAATCTGAGAATGGAAAATGTCATTGATTTTAGAGCAAAGGGAACTTTTTATAAAATCCCATGTTGTTTTGACCCTCGACATGAGTCAGAGAATTAAACACATAAACATTCTTATTTAAAATACGAATGAGTCAAGTGTAAAACATTATTTAAAATCGTTTTAATTATAGAAATAACATTATACCAAAATACCCAAGCAACCTTACACCCGCTTCTGCTTCCTAAAAAACATCTAACTTATTATGACAGATTTGTTACGCTTCATAAATGCACTGGCCCTCTTTAATATTTGTTAGATAACAGCAAGAGGCATAGCTATTTGAATATACATAATTAGCTGTTACATATACTTTCATAAAGAAATATATTAAAGCTGCCCGCCCAGTAGCCATCAACACAAGGAAATCACAATGGGAATGATGGAGATGTAATAACGGTTAGAAATCGTTTTATCCGTTTTAACAATTTCTTTGGCCATTAGAAATGTCTGAACAGACATTATAAAAATGATGTCTGAATCTTGTGTTTGATTTTTATGAATCTTTTAAAGTAATGGTTTATTGGCATTTTAAAGTAATTTAAGTAATTTTGTTCTAAAATATCGGGGTAGGATTTTTGCAGTAAAAATACTTTTAGTCACTCCGTTAATAAAAAAAACTATTCAAAAATTACTAAATCATTTCACAACTACTACCTAATTGGTAAAAATAAAATTTAGGTCACTAGGACTTAGACTTATATTGACCGGGATATAGACCGTGATTACATTTTTGATTTTCGTCAAGCGATATTTCGACGCAGTTGCATGCATTATGATCACGGAAAACTGAAGAAGGTGGGTAGACGTCACACTAGGACAGAATCATGAAAATAACAATACGTCAATTGTCTATTTACAATTTTTCAGTGTTATGGTTTCAGTAAATACATACTTATTTTACCTATTGAACGATACTACAAAGCCATGATTTTCTTCGAAATTGGACACATTGGTGCACTAAAATTCAGCACACTTTCAAGCCCGGTTTCTTATCCGTCTTACACATACAAAATCTCCAAAGTACAACGATACACTTTCTCATACTTAATGAAATAAGTAAATTTATTAAATCGCGATTATTGAGAACTTGCAACATTACTTTTCAATTATTCGTTTTACTTTCTTTTGAACTTTGCAACAGCCTAAAGTTATTTTTAAGTACACACCCTTGCATTGTTATTGCGTGTATTACTAGCGCCCTGCCCCGTCTTCGCGTGCATAAGATACATATAAACCTTCATCTTCAATCCCTCTGTCTACCGCATCAAAATCCGTTGTGAAGTTTTAAAGATCTAAGCATAAATTTACGTGACAGGGACAGACAGAACCGGAAGCGTTTTTGTTTCATACTATGTAGTGATTTATTTTTACTAACTTCAATAACACTAAAGTTACCATATTAGTATTGATCTATGAATACGCTAGAATTGTAAATTTGAATAGTCATATAATCTGCTACTATGTACTTTAACAGGTAATTGCCATTCCTATTCATTTGCAATAAAATAAGTAAGTAATTTATTTGCATAAAATAGTGTAGGTACCGTAAGATGGTCAAAAGGTACAATTTCGTTCAACTATTTTGCCTATAAATGGCGTGCAAATATAAGCATTACAAGTATGATAATATTATGATTGGGCTGACTGATGCGTCTATGGTCATTTTCAGAATTTGGGTCCCCCCAGTTAGCGTAAGTTGTTAACAGAAATTAATTCGCTGTCAGTTTTGTGAAGACAATTAAGCATAAAAATTTACTTTTTTCACATTCTGAATGTAGATTATCGCTTAAAGTTTATGAAATTAACACAAAGACAATATTTTTATCGAAATTTCATGATTAACTATCGTCACATAACTGACAGTGAGTTAATTTTTGTTAAACATCTTACGCTAATTGGGGGGTCCCAAATTCTGAAAATGCCCCTAAGCGACTTAAATTGTGATGTGAGCGGAAGGTTCTCTGCTTACCCCTTGTGGGAATGTATGTATGAAGTCTAGAAAGAAAAAAAACCGGCCAAGAGCGTGTCGGGCCACGCTCAGTGTAGGGTTCCGTAGTTATCCGTATTTTTCTCAAAAACTACTGAACCAATCAAGTTCAAAATAATTTTCCTAGAAAGTCTTTATAAAGTTCTACTTTTGTGATTTTTTTCATATTTTTTAAACAAATGGTTCAAAAGTTAGAGGGGGGGGACGCATTTTTTTTCCTTTAGGAGCGATTATTTCCGAAAATATTAATATTATCAAAAAACGATCTTAGGAAACCCTTATTCATTTTTAAATACCTATCTAACAATATATCACACGTTGGGGTTGGAATGAAAAAAGATATCAACCCCCACTTTACATGTAGGGGGGGTACCCTAATAAAACATTTTTTTCCATTTTTTATTTTTGAACTTTGTTGGCGTGATTGATATACATATTATTACCAAATTTCAGCTTTCTAGTGCTAACGGTTACTCAGATTATCCGGGGACGGACGGACGGACGGACAGACATGGCGAAACTATAAGGGTTCCTAGTTGACTACGGAGCCCTAAAAGAACTTACAATACATGAGAACACACAAGTTTTTTATTCTGATCCTAATCAGACGTCTATGATTAAACAATCAAATGTGCTAAAACTGATTGAATTGTTTTTTCTTTATTTACCTTTTTATTTTAATTTCTAATCACATCTTCATCAGTAGCCTACACTGATGAAGACGAGTGAAATGAGTCTAGAAAGTTTCAGAAAGAAAACGAAGAATGTAGTAGTAAGTAATAAAAATACATACTTAAATATACCGACATTACCGACTTTCGTCGTAAGTCTTGCAAATATTATTAGTCTGGAATTGCCTTATCCATAATTCTATTTACCGGTAAATAACTTGAAGCGCCTACTATAGTGAAAACAATAAATGTAAGTGACCATTGAATATAGTGATTTGACTGGCAGAATGATGTGTTTCTCACGACGACATTTGTATTTGTTTTGCAATCAGTTTCTTCTTTGTTGCCAAGTTCAAACAGTCAATAAAATTGATTGTATTTTCTATTTTCTAAATCTTATTTCGCAAATAATTTTCACTGAAAGTTGAAAATGATTGACAATCCAATTTATTTTTTTCCTTAAACAAATCGTTTAAGGAAAAAAATGACAATCACTTTATATTTATTCAGTATTATTCTTTTTTTTTGTTAAATCTCTTGATTAAATTAATGAGTAGCACGGGTTTTCCATGTCAGTTTAGTACAATTTGATTAATTATCTTAGAAAATAGGCATTTTGTATTTTTTACATTTGTTGGCTGATCACAAAAAAAAATTACAATGTAAAAGTATTCTAAAGAACTTAATAATCTTTTAACTCTTAATCCGCTCGATCTTATCAAATCAAGTTGTTTACTTAATGAAAGACCCATCTGTCCGTTATCTACACAATTTAGAACAGCAAATAAACTCAACACAGTCCATTATCAATGGATCTACAATTTACTATGTATTCATCAGAGGAATACCTTAATCTAAGTAATGAATCTCTGTAGACATCAATGAAGGGCCATCAATGGACTCGTTGTTCAACTGATTAATTCGTTAGAAAGAATAATTAATAACGAACAAGATAAAGGATTTCGCTTAAATGATTGTGTTGGACAACAGTTTGTTAATGTTACCCTGATTTGTAAGCTCCGTTAATTGCCTATTTTGTAAACGTAATCATGCAGTTTTAACCTTGAATTGTAGAGTTATAGCTGTGTACTTATTTTCCTTTTTCTTCTACAATTTCCTTCAGATTGTGTCTTTTGATTCTATTCTTCAGTAATGAATTTGACTGATGAGCATACAGTTCATACCATAAATCAACACGAGTTATTGTACAGTCAACGGCATAAATATGTGATGATTTCTATACCTTGTCACATTAACGTCTTGTTTGAAATGTCATACGAAATTGTCAAACGGTAAAAAGCGACAAGATACAGAAATCACGGTGACTGTACGAGCGTCTTCACAAATTATAACTGTAAATTTGATTCGAAATTCGAATATGTATTTTCTCACGTTTTTAAATTAATATTCTGCTTATTCATGGTCTCCTTTAAAAGAAATGTCAAATTTTGAAGTATGTAATTCAAGAGCTGCCCTTAACATAATTTACGAGAAGCATGACCAGACATTTTCGCGTTTACACGTCCTTATTGATACAACGACATTTTTTTCAACGATAATGTTTTACACTTTTTCACTCTATCAAATAAACTGACGGGAAAAATCAAGTTTTAAGTTATAGTAGAACAACCCTGTCTTGCGGGTATAATAATTAACCAATAAATATATTTCCTATGATATTTATATCACATTAATGTGACTTAATCCTAGTAAATTGTCTAAAGAATAATGCAAGAGGAAAATAATTGTTATTGTTTGTAACAATTTTGTTATTTAATACCTTTTTCTACTCCCGTGTTGTTATTCGTCATTTACCGTGTCGTGCATAGATCGTTAAAACCCTACATAAAAGATGCCCGACCCCGCCCGGCGCCCCGCGCACCCACGCATACGATATAGCTCTTAAAGCATTGTTAGGATGCCTTTAAGGGATATAGCGGGCCGCGGGGCGCCGGCCGGGGGCAGGCGGCGGCGCGGGGAGTGCGAGCGACAGGGTGAGTGCAGAAACATTGCAGAGGACAAGTCAAAATACTTATAGGAAACAGTGCGAATTTCAAGAAAGTTATTCTAGAAAACTATTCAAAAGTAAGTGCATGGTCGTAGAAAAAGTATTGTATGTAACGGTGTTTAACTGAGTCAAAAAAAACTCGTGGCGTCTTAATAACAATTTTCGGCTTCGCCTCAAATTGTTACCCACGCCACTCGTCTTTTTTGACCTCCTTTAAACGCCTGTTGCATAAAATACTATTTACTATTTACACAGTGTGCGTTAAACTACAGTATAACAAGCGGAACGAATCTCTAATTTTCTCCACGGACAGTAACTGGTTAGGTCTTTATACGTAATATTTGACATGTAATATTATAGTGGTTAAGTCGTAAGCTATAATTATCTACGTTAAGGTAATTAGAGGGACTTGATCATACATTCTAGCGTTGTTGTCACTTTTCATCAGATTAGAAGGCGTTAAATCGTGTTTGATGTTTTACATGTGCATGAATGTAGGTTTTTTTAATGATCCAGCAGCATTTTCCAAACCGCGGGAGTGTACTAAGAATCAAGAAATGTGATCTTTTTCATAAGATGGCTTAAAAAGAAACTCGAGCCAATCAATCCTTGGGATTAGTAGCCATTTAACCATGCGGACCTTAAGCTTCCATTAGCCATGGCGTAAACTGGAATAACGCTACGAAAATGGTGACGTGAAAGTTCCCCACATGTCAGTCCCTTAGCGTAGAAGAAATTGTAAATAACCATGATAAGCCGCCAGAGCCCGCTCGTAGCAAGCTATTCTCAACATGTTTAATACTACATACAGTCGAAATCATCTATATCTACGTCCAACGCGTTCACAAATAGCTACACACACCTCTCATCAACACGTTAGATGGCGAGTGTGTGTTAATTCTATTATAAAGTTGATTTATGAATCCTTTCTTAGTTTACCACAATGTATTCCAATGTACGTGTTTGAGCACACTGCGGGTCAGAGGCCACAGTATGCCAACGATAGTGTCTAAGTACCTTTCCTTTGCGGTTAAACGTCCATGTCGCAATAAACTTATATCTTTATTACTATCTAGACCGAGTTTCACTAGGAAAGATGCGGACGCAGGACGGGTTATATTCATGTACAGTCAGCTGCAGAGGTAACTAACCGCGATGCATAGATAGGGGGAGATTCATTAAAGTCATAAAGTTCCCACTCACGAAGTTTTTGGTTGAGAATGGATGATCATCAAATAACCGAAATTATCCCGTAGTCAAGATTGCCCCTTCCTGTACTTTACAGAGTTTTTTCTAGACTTTGGACGGTGCTAGTTTCTGAAATGTTTCTGTACGACTCTAACGATTACCGTCCAGAATCCGCGAAATCAACTTGATACAAAAACCACATTAGCATACAATATAATAATAGGTATTACATTACATTCATGCTGTAAATAGCATTTTTTCTTCTTTCCGTGCTGATAATTAATTTCTTGGACACGTATGTTATTAAACAATAGCGACGGATATTATACCTATCAGTGTTTTAACTAATTATCACTTCCTTTGTTTAAAAATCTATTAATTTAAAGGTTATACTAATAAATATAACCTCAATTTGTGTATAGGACAATAGTTGGAACCTATTGCCACATTATATTTTAGACAACGCATCACATCACATAATATTGACTATCAAGTGTCAACAGTACATTAAATGTCAAGGCAAAGCCTTGTGCATGACAATCAAATACGCGGCAATGCATGCTACGTACTAGTGGTGTAATACATTGGTCTAGCATAGGGTTGTAAATAGAAAAAAAACCAAATGTTTTTTTCAGAATTGTGAAAAAAAACATGAAAAAAACCGAGCACCTTGGTTTTTTTTCTAAATATGGTTTTTTTTTTTTCAGATGATCAAATAATACGACAATAACGGTTTTTCGTGAGTTGTAACGTGTTTCAATAACAATAACGTAAATTTTAATTCAATTAACATTCAGTATACAAACGTTTATTGGGGAATCCCCGATGCTGCGTGTAGCGTGGAGAGGCGGTGGTGTTGCCAACAGTAAAAAGTGATAACTACCAACTACAGATTTCGTAAATGTTACTTTTATAAGACCAGAAATTAAAGTTATTTGATTAAATTCGCTTAATAGTTTTCAAGCCAGAAAAAAAACCGTTTTTTTGCAACCCTAGTCTAGCATGCTCTATATACTCTGTCAAACAAGTCTGTCAGTAAATAAGAACAAAGAAAACTATATGCATCCTTTTCTTTAGGGTGCTAGAGAAAAGGATACCTATAGATTTATTTGTTCTTATTTACTGACAAACTTGTTTGACAGAGTATAATTTATCGTGATCTTGTAATTTTGCATTTTGAGGCTATATTATTGTAAGAACATGATAGCTGTCACAGTACCTACCTACCAGTGGCGGCTGGTGAAAATTTCTGCTAGGCAACACCAAAGCAAAAAGAAACCTACCTTAACATTAGGTACTTTACTAGTAATCAATTTTAGGCAAGCCGGCGGGAATCGGCTTGTATGAAGCAGCCGCTGCTGCTACCTATATATCCGATATCGGATGTAGGACCGATCGATATTCCATACATTACAGGCGCCATCTTGGATTTTTTCCATTGAAATCCGGCCGACATCCGATGTCGGATCGGATAATGTGAAAACGGACTTACAGTGAAAAATTAAATTGCAGTATACGTAATTTTCTTCCTTGTCACTAAGGCAAGTACACTTTCACGAACTTGGCACTGTAACTCTAACTATTTACTGTCGTACTAGCATATTAGTGCGAACGAGATGTTTAGAAAGAAAAGATCCATATAGATGGCGCGGACTCGTATTATGTTATGATATTCGATACATTGCGAACTGTTTAGGTATGTTACATCCAATTCAGCACACCAATAAAACACCTCAATGTCACACCTCGGACAAATGGCGATCAAATATATGTAAGAAGCGCGTTCCTACGCACACAGGCTAAGCTCGTGTAGGCGAACGCGTACCATGCTTGTATGAGTGAGATATGACAGGTCGACTGTTCGCGTTTTTGACAGGCGGTAACTGTGAGGGAACCCAGAGCGGGTGAGCGGCACTTTCAACGGGAAGCAAGGAGTGGCCATACTGTACAGTCAACCAATTGGAACCCTAGGCCACTGTGGAACTACACATCATAGTGACGTTATATAAATCACATTGTAAGAAATCTCTTACTGCTTGTCATTTTGACATAGTTGTAGAGTGTGTTTGACTATTTGGTTGCCTGTACGACAGTACTCATTATTATACTGTGGCAATGTAATGAAACTCGCGTAAGTTCTCACACCGTGTGAATGAGCCCTAAGTTATGCGGACGTCAAAGTCACTGACGTCAATGCCAGGCTCATGCATCCTAGTAAGGAATGGACACCGATACAAAGTTTTAAATAATTTTAAAAATCTTTCAATCAGATGTGTAATAGAGTGTTGCGCTATAGAACTTTACGAGCAAAACTTAATTGTTGTATGTGTATATAGGGTACCAGGCTCTGACTTGAGCATGTTCCACGACCGCCTTGAAAGCATACTCAACTTTACATGTGATATTAAAAACAATAAAAAAGTCGTTATAAATGGGGATTTTAACATAGATACATTAAAAAACACATCAAAAAGCCACGAATTCTTACACCATCTTTTAAGTCGAAATTTAAAACTTGAAATTAAACAACCAACAAGGTTATGTAGCGGAACCTGCATAGATAATTTCGCACATAACATAAAGGGGTCTCAGGGAGAAGTCGTGGAATTGGCTCTATCGGATCATGCAGCCCAAATCTTAAAGTGTCCTGTAAAGAAAATATGTCTGATTAAGTCTTGGCGTGTCACGCGCCGTTGCTATAGTCAAGAAAATCTTGAAAAGTTCAGTAGACATCTAAAAAGCATTACATTTGACGATGTGAAAAATTGTAATCATGTAAACTCTGCATATGATTCCTTCTTAAATACCTTTAAACTATTATACGATCTATGTTTTCCGTACCTTAGCTTCAAAAAAAAGGTGAATGCAAAACCAAAGTGGATGTCAAAAGGAATCCAATTATGTTGCAAAAAGAAAAGACAAATGCTATGGTCTTACCGATCTAGTGGAAAAAACGAAAAAGCAAGGTCACTACATATTTTAAGGTCGTACAGTGCCAGACTCAAAAGAGTTATTAAGCTTACTCAAAAATCTCAAAATGACTTCTATGTAAAAACCTCGAGAAACAAGTCAAAAGCTACGTGGCAAATTATAAATAAATGTAAAAGTAATTTACCACCAGAGCCAATTCATCAACTAATAGTAGATAATGAACAGATAACAGACCCAACTAATATTGCAAAAGCATTTAACGACTACTTCATTGATGAAATACAAAACAATGTTTATGCTTCCCAACAATACAATCACAATATAACTAGTAATCCATATACTATCTTCCTTGCTCCGACTTCGCCTAATGACGTTTTAAACGCTATTAAAAACTTAAAAAACAGTCATAGCGTTGGTTTTGATGGTATAAGCACCAAGGTAGTTAAATATGTGGCTGCATCCATTTCCTTGCCATTAAGCCACATAATTAATCTTAGTTTTACTACTGGCGTATTTCCAAATAAGCTTAAAATAGGAGTTGTAAAACCCTTGCATAAGAAAGGGTGCAAACAAAATGTGCAAAACTACCGACCAATAACGTTGTTACCTATATTTGCTAAAGTGTTTGAGAAAATTATTTACAACAAAATTTATACATTTCTTGATAAATACAAAATATTAATAGAAGAACAGAAAGGATTTAGGAAAAATAACACCACTAACATGGCAATATATGACTTGGTCAGCAAAATTTATACCAATCTGGACTCAAGAAATCCGTCATGCGCCATATTTATGGACATGACGAAAGCATTTGATCACGTCGATCATAATACGCTATTAAAAAAATTAGAATACTATGGTATCCGAGGAAATGCATACTATTTATTAAAATCTTACCTAGATGACAGACAACAATACACAGAATTAACGCAAATTTGTACCTCCTCCAGAGAAGAAAAGACATATAAATCAGAACGTAGACACGTAAAATATGGAGTGCCTCAGGGGAGTGTACTAGGACCTCTGTTGTTCTTGATTTACATCAATGACATCGTAAAAAGTAGCCAATACCCAATGATACTCTTTGCTGACGATAGCACAGTTTTTATAGAACTTGAAACTAATACAAATTATGAACAAAATGTTAATTCTACCATTACAAATATAATAAGCTGGCTAGACCACAATAATTTAAAAATAAATATTAGTAAAACTAATGTTATGCAGTTCACTCAGAGAAAAGCTGTGCCAAAATTAGACGTGGTGTATAACGGAGAGATAATAACTAAAACTTCTGTCACCAAATTTCTAGGTATATTCATTGATAGCAACATGTCTTGGGAGGCACACTCCTTAGAAATATGTAAAAGGCTATACACATTCTCATATGCGTTAGGTAAATTAGCGAAGATCTCTGACCAGAAAACCGTATTGACGGCCTATCATGGATTTGTCAGCTCTAACTTACGCTTTGGTGTCATATTCTGGGGCAACTCAACCTATAAAGATCAGATGTTTAAAGCCCAAAAGCGCTGTATTAGAGCTATTTATAATCTTAATCAACTGGAGAGCTGCCAACCGTATTTTAAGTCTAAAAAGATTCTCACGCTACCTTGTCTGTACATTTACGAATGCTGTAGTTTTGTAAAAAATAATCCATCTTTATTTAAAATGACTGAGCCCAATCCTATGGGTAATTTACGACCCAGGGAGCCGATGATTGCTATAAAGAGATATCAAACGGCATTAATGGGCCACAGTATATGTGTCATGGCACCTAAACTGTACAACAAGCTACCCGTTGAAATAAAAGATGCCAATTTAAATAAATTTAAGTCTTTGTTAACAAAAATGTTAGTAAATAAATGTTATTATAGTACTAAGGAATATCTCAATGATTCATTTGAAACTGAGTGAATGGTTTTAATAATCTTATTTTTTATTGACATAGTTCCTATTAAATTAATTCAATGCCGTAATCAATGTTCCTAATTTTACTGTAAATATTATTTTAATTCTATTGCATGTTTTGTAAATATTACTTTAAGATATTATGTTAAGACTTATTTTATAAGGAATTAATTGTGCATGCCATGAACGGCAGATTTTAGAGGACACTTCTTTTGTTTTAACACCCAATTGTACTTACGTACCTAAAATCGTGCAAAATAAATATCATTATCATTATCATTATGGATGATTCTCTGTAAGGATGTTCAACAAACAGTCCCCTGGCAATGATTTTTTGAAATATTTATTAATGAAATCCTAAATAGTTAGTATAATTTAATAAAACCCATTTGCCTTAATTCAATTATACAAACTATTTCTGATTTTATAAATAAATATTTTAAAAAATCATTGCCAGGGGACTGTTTGTTGAACATCCTTACAGAGAATCACCCTTATCATGGTAACCGCAAAGCTATTGTGGTTCTGAAATGAAGTTCCAGTACTTCGCTAATAACTAAAGCACTGCGATTTTCTCCATAACGTTTTCACTCGACCACCTAATTTCTGCTTTCATTCGCGTGCACGGGGCGGGCAAAGGTTGACCTTTTGCGAGAGATTTTCGGCGAGAGCTAATATGAAATATGGTCGTTACACTCAATAATTGGTTCTTAGTCTTACATTGTACTTGTGTGCCGTGTTGTCGTAAAATTGCTCTGACACGTAAGACAAAAGTGGATGATTGCCCCGTCCCGTTGCCTTTCCACCCCAAAGAACACATCATGTTTTTCTTCCAATAGTATCTAACATTTGTTGTTAACAATGCTTTGATGATGATGATGATTTGATTTATTTATGCATATATGCTTAGCCGAACAGTGTGCGTAGCCAAATGCACAAACGCTCACTATAATATCTGTGTGCGTAGCCGAATGCACAAACGCTCACGAAACGCTCACAATAATATCTCTTTCGTAGCTATCTATCTCTATCGCTCTTGCGTATTGGCGCGACAGAGCCAGACTACCGTTCTGCGGCGTTTCGATTTCGATTCGAGTCGCAGAAATGCCGTTTGGGTACGGGGCCTGTTTCGTAGCTATCATCTATCTATCTCTATCGCACTTGCGTATTGGTGCGACAAAGCTAGACTGCATTTCTCTCGGCGTCGGTGTCGACGATTGCCATTGCGCTGGGCTGAGCTGGGTTCACCCGAAAGGCCCAGTGTCGATGTCGCCCCATTGGTTTTACCTTCACACTAAAGCTAGGAACATACTACGCGGACGTCCGTCGTCAATCGACCGCGGACGGGGATCTGGACAATGAATATACACGTAACCGTGCAAACTATCGGTCGACGGACGTGGACGTGGCCTTGAGCGCATTGACGTCCGATCGAAATCTGGCTCGCTGGATGTTTTGTTCCGTGCACACTGATCGGTCGCGGTCGCGGTCGATTTACGACGGACGTCCGCGTAGTATGTTCCTAGCTTTAATGTCATCATTAGGCGAAGTGTGTTGGTACCGGGATACCCCCATTTGCCAGAATTTCATTTGCCATAATTTTATTTGCCACCCTATTCAACAATCATAATATTGTTTCTCATAACATCTTATGCCATAATCATTGTTTACTATATTAATCAAGTGCCAGAAACTTTGTTTCCCATGAAGTCAGTTTCCATAATGTCATTTGTCAGAATCATCGAAATCAGTAATTACCACATTCCATACCATCATTTGTCATCCAAATTAGCGACCCGAAAAGTCAATTTCCATAATGTGATTTGGCAGAATCATCGAAATGCGTAATTATCACAGAGACGACACTACTAGAAGTACTAAAAAGAATGGGATAAGAATGAATCTGCTATCAGAGAGTAGGTTAGGTTAGGTTAGAACTGTGACCACCTGAAAAATAAAACTGCTATCAGAAAGTAGGTTAGGTTAGGTTAGAACTGTGACCCCCTGGAAAATGAAACTGCTTGAAAAGTAGGTTAGGTTAGGTTAGAACTGTGACCCCTGGAAAATGAAACTGCTATCAGAAAGTAGGTTAGGTAATAATATGGGCAATAATTAATATGGCAATAATTGCTTATGGCGTTTGAATATTATATTAAACCATATTATTGCACTTAATAATATGGCTAACAAATAGTATGGCATTGTATGATTATGGAAGGTAATGTTCGGATAAACAACCAGTATGTCATACAATTTTTATGGTAAACAAATCATTCGGGCAAATGAAATTCAGGCAAGTTAAATTCGGGCATATGAATATTATGTTAAATGACTGTCGGGCAAACAATAGACAACCGTGTAGTTAACCACTCCTACTGGTAGTTTACGGAATCGCTTTTCTAACTGGTTGTAAACAGTTTCCGTGTAAAGAAAAGTTAGATCTCTTTCATAGATTAATGTTTACACTATGCAGTAAAACTATTTATTTTTCTAATAGATAAGAGCGCTTCCGAGAAAATACGATGAGAGAAAATTCTTCATATCTATTTGTACTTAAATATTTTAGTCAAATACCACAGGGTACGTAGCCAAATGCACAAACGATTACGATAATATCGTTATCGAAGCTAACTAGATATAGCTCTTCCGTATTGGCGCTACTAAGCCAGACTGCGTTTCGATCGATGTTTAGCGTCATCGATTCTTCGCCGATTCTGAGCCTTGTTGTTATTGATCTCTAACAAAGGATACTTATGCATTACCACGAGCGTTTCACAATCAAATCAACCCTTTATCGCCCACTGCTGAGAAAAGGCCTCTGTTCTAGAACGCTAGAATGATAGAACTCCCGGTCCTGTGCTATTTTAACACCAATATATTATTCACTAACATACCTATGCGACATCCACCATCTCGCTCATAGGTCTCATATTAGTGGAGTCGAGAAATAGCAAGCAAGTTACGCAGAAGTAGAGCGAATATTTCAGCGTGGAACTCGTAGTACGGCTTCTAATCATAGTCTTGTCCGTATTTTCAATTATTTGACTATGGACACAGCCCAGTTATTCCGGGAAAGTTATTTGCTTCGCTATTGTCAGCCACTTAGCCAAATTCAGAGTAGCTTACTTTCCAGTTCAGTAGCAAACGGTGTCATATAATAATTATGTTATACTCGTAGTACATTACATACCTAGGCCGGTAAAGTAAGAAATAGCAGAGGCGAGGCGGAGCCGAGGTTAACAAACACAATATCTTGACAAACACAATATGTTGATCTGAGGCATTCTTATTTACTGGCCAAGGTGTGTATACCTACTATTTTTCTGTTCAACGGAGCTGGGAAGTGGTAACTTCGTTTAGCGCAGTGGCCTGAAATTTGACGCTTTCCGACCGAAAGACAAAAACATATTTTATGTTAAAGTAGATACTTAATACTTATTGAAGAGGAAAAAATTAAAACGTATGAACTACTAGCTAGTAGCTATCTATTGGAAGCTGCTCTCGGTGGAGACAAGAAAAATCACTTTATCACGAGTATAGTAACGATTGGTTAGCAAGCAAAGTAATTATCACTTAGCAAACCGTGATACCATCTAACGTATTTGCTTAGCGACCGAATGTCAAGATCGCGTAGTTTTAAAAAGTTCAAATATGGTCACCGTTCTATCACGAAGTGGGTGTTGAATGTCGATGTTTGTAGAGAGCTGTCAGCGATATGTACCGCTTTTTACACACAAAAATTTGAATTCACTTGTCATCGTCTAGAATTCTGGTTTTTATTTGAAAATGAAAATGAAATGAAAATGAAATATTTATTTTTCAAGTAGGCATATTACAATGCGCATATGAACGTCAAATAAAGCTACAAATTTACAAATTGTTTGGTAATTATTAAACAACTAGCGACCGACACTGGCTTTGTACGGGTTACACAAAATCTTAAAAAATATACATTTAAATCATCCTATTGATAGGTGAAAATTCCATGACAGTCGGTAGTTTATCGCGCAAAGACTGACAGACACGGCGGGGGCTTTGTTATACAAGTTGTAGTGATAATAAAGATATAGATAGATGTGTCAGGAAGAAATCTATTGTTGTTAATAACTTTAACTATCATAAATTAGAGTTTAATTGACTATTAAATCGTCTGGTTGCATAATGTTATCAGCAATCAAAGTCGATTAAATAAAACAATACGCATGTTTACTCGATTAAAGCCATGTGACTTAACTACCTCTATTAGTTGTCATGTCATGTAACTCTTAAAGTGCTTGGAAATTATATGCGTAAGTAAATAAAATATTTGATTTAACACTTTTTTTTTTCACTGAATAAAGGTCTAGAAGGTCGGATGTTTATCTGAACCAAATAAAAGTGCTTGTGAATAATTGCTTCTATGTATACAGGGTGACCGGTAATTAATGGACAACCTTTTAACCACCAAGAGCCACCTTATACTGTTCCAGAAAATCGACATTAAGGTTTAGTAAAAGTCGCCTGGTTTTCGAGATTTTCACACTTTTTAAAATTTTAGGTAACAGTATTAAAATTTTAAAAAGTGTGAAAATCTCGAAAACCAGGCGACTTCTACTAAACCTTAAAGTCGATTTTCTGTACCAGTATAAGGTGCCCTCTTGGTGGTTAAAAGGTTGTCCATTCATTACCGGTCACCCTGTATACATAGAAGCAATTATTCACAAGCACTTTTATTTGGTTCACTGAATAAGCAACAAAAAACATCCACGCTCACATCTATTATATTATTAAAACCATATATTTTCTCAGTAATAACCCATAATTATATGTATTTGAACACATAACTTTGATTTACTACGTCTATTTGATTGGAATCTATTAAACGATTAGTTTAGGCCTACTTTTACTGAGCAACTATGGCCCTTATTAGGATCTATTTAAAGCCTATAATTACAGTCACTCTCACGTGCCAGTCAAATTTCCATTCGACTTGATACAGTTGCCATTATATCTAACCGGGCAATGTGCTCACAAATATCTAAACACGCCTCTATAGCCAAGGCATTGAAGTGCGCGTTAAGATATTTTGTAGCACTTCGGCCACTCGGATATCTTTCGGTGACTATATTTTGAACTTGATTTTGCCTTAAGCGTAAGAGCAAAATGCCCACTTCATTATAGTATTAGGTTGAGGCCAACCTCTGGCGGTGAAGGTATCTAGGTGCTAAGTGCTACCTTGCTAAGACATCCTGCGTAAACGTAAGATAAGTACTTACTAAGGTACTAAACAGTGTCTGGTCACGGTTGACCGGTCACTACACATGCCTAATCAAGTAATTATATCAAGTTCGAGAATATTCTATGTTACTAAATTACTTAGTTCCAATCAAAGACATAATATGTAACTCCGTATTGACAGCTACAGTCTAAGAAAAAACGTACCTCAGAACCATATAGAAATAGGTACGGGGGCCTAGATGGCATTACACCTTTGGGGGACGCTCGGCTAGATGACGCTAATATTTGACATTTTAACACATATGCTAAGAATATGGGCCAAATTGTCAAAATTGAGGTTTAAAAGTTTTAAGCCTGTGTCGAGAGATGGCAGTCTAGTCGAGAGATGCACTGTGATTACATATTTTACTTTGACAGTAAATCTCTATAATACTTGATCCTCTTTGACGACCGGTCTGGCTCAGTCGGTAGTGACCCTGCCTGCTAAGCCGCGGTCCTGGGTTCGAATCCCGGTAAGGGCATTTATTTGTGTGATGAGTACATATATTTGTTCCTGAGTCATGGATGCTTTCTATGTACTTATATAAGTATGTATTTATCTATTTAAATATGTATATCGTCGCTTAGCACCCAAAATAGGTAATACAAGCTTTGCTTAGTTTGGGGCTAAGTTGATCAGTGTAAGGTGTCCCCAATATTTATTTATTTATTTATTATCGTTGGTTACAATGTTATACTAGGTTACACTTATTTTTTTAACTATACAGTAGGCCATACAATTTGTACCTACGCAAGAACTACATAATAAATGAGAAAGATTGGAGAATAAAAAAAAAACATTTCTCATTTTGCATTACTTGTCTCAGAAATATTTTCATAATACTTTTTGAGAAATCTAAAATTGGCCAAGAAATGCAACATTGTTTCTTTGCATGCAAATTCAATGCAAACGTGTTTTGACAATCAGATGAAAACAATCTGTAAACAACATTGGCTCTCTCGGGTATACGACCTACACGCGTCGCGGGAACAATTCGACTTGAAATATCACAGTTTTTGATATTAGTGACTTGACACGTCCACAATTTTTAAATTGAGTTGATGCCTGAAAATTGTAATTTAGCTTTTCAGTTGGGCTGTAAATATTTCAAATATTGGTTGTAATGACCTAATAAATCTTCGACCGCTGGCAAAAATTTTAGGTAATCTTACATATTTGTTAGCGGAATATAAACACAATAGGCCTGAGGCCTATGCTCAGCAGTAGGCGATTAATGGCTGAAATGATGATGATGATGATGATGAAATACAATATGCAGAAGTATTAGGTCGTGACCTCTGACCTCAGTAACTCATCTTGAGCGTCTGTGAAATAAGAACTATTCTTGTCACAAAATTGACAAATCCAATTTCATCCAATTTCGATTCAAACAGCTTGATGTCGCCCGATTACCTACTGTTAAAGTTGAGAAAGCAAGGTCTGCTCCAGTTTTACCTAATCGGATATTCTGCATATGATTCAAAATCAAAATTTGAACTGAAAGAAATAAAAACGTAACGATTTGTTTTATTTTATAAAAATAGTTATTTGTTATACAAGGGGGCAAAGTTGTATTTTAACGCCGAGTGTGGAATTGAAAAACGAGCAAGTGATAGGATTCTATAGTTGAACCACGAGCGAAGCGAGAGGTTCGAGAATAGAATCTTGAACTTGCGAGTTTTTTAACACACGAGGAGTAAAATACATTTGCACCCGAGTGTAACACAAAACTTTTCCCCTCACTATAGCGAGGAAACTACAACGCAAAAAATGCGTTTATCACTGCTTCCAGTAGTTCCACAGGTGGTAAATCATCTTTATTACTAGATTCACCTACTTTTATCAATTTTAAAGCAGTTAATTTGACTTTATTCAAGGTCAAATTACTTGACCCACTAGTGGATAAAATGCGTTTTTACCCACTAGTATTAAAGGACAAAACACGTGTTTCCGAGCTAGTGAGGGAAATAGTTATTTGTTATACAAGGGGGCAAAGTTGTATTTTAACGCCGAGTGTGGAATTGAAAAACGAGCAAGTGAAAGGATTCTATAGTTGAACCACGAGCGACGCGAGTGGTTCGAGAATAGAATCCTGAACTTGCGAGTTTTTTAACACACGAGAAGTAAAATACATTTGCACCCGAGTGTAACACAAAACTTTTCCCCTCACTATAGCGAGGAAACTACAACGCAAAAAATGCGTTTATCGCTGCTTCCAGTAGTTCCACAGGTGGTAAATCATCTTTATTACTAGATTCACCTACTTTTATCAATTTTAAAGCAGTTAATTTGACTTTATTCAAGGTTAAATTGCTTTACCCACTAGTGGATAAAATGCGTTTTTACCCGCTGGTATTAAAGGACAAAACACGTGTTTCCGAGCTAGTGAGGGGAAAAACTATTTTAATAAAGAACACTTATTACTACCTATCATTTACCTTCAAAGAATTAATTGTTAGTAAGTAAACATTTTCAGTTAAATTAAATCCTTTAAACAACGCGGAATCTGTCTTCGAATTCCTTCGTGCACTCGCCTTGCGACGTGTCTCTTATCCAGATAAGAATTGCCACTAAATTTGCTCCAAGAGAAAATCCACTTTCGAGACATTTTTGTTACTTACTCGCAAATAATTTACATTTCTTTGTAAGGCAATACCCGCTTATTGTAACACGTCTTGGGCATAATGCCGTGGAAGATTTAAATGCAAATAAAATATTGACGGCTAAATATTTTTCACTTTTCACTACATAACTTAGGTGAAATGTATAAGCAAGTGTGCAAGAAAGTTTTATTACGCGTAAAATTCGCATTGCGTTCAAAACGAGTTACTTGAAAATGTTCCTTTTTTAATAAAATGATCCTTTCAGATGTAAAAGAATGCCGTTACTTGTATGTGATCATAAAAATATCTGTATCATTAATTTGAGGTTAATATCCGTACTAAAAACTTAAAGGCTTTTGTTTATTTAAATTCCGTCTATATATTCGCATTGCAATGGTCATATCTTTCAAATAAATTGCATTTCTGATAAGTTGCAAAAATGCATGTCAATATCTTTGGTGTTGATCTTCCGTTAGCGTGGGAAAATACTGATTTCTAGAATTGCTACAATCACTTGTCAAAATTCGGCATTAGCAATCCACAATTAGGTGTTAAGTGAATATACGTGAAATTATATATTAAAAAAAAACTAAGTGACTACAAAATCGATTAACTCAAAAACTAAGGAACGGAATCTCACACGGTTCTCACATGTGAATGTTGCGATTTTAATAGTGAAGGTATAATAATCACATCACAAATGTGTCTTGATTTTATTTTAGTTAATAAATCAATTTTACACGGCCGTACCACATTCGAATGTCATCAAACAAACTAATTATGATACATTAGCAGACCTTTCCTATCAATCGATTCAGTAGCAATTGTAGGCTTTTCGATATGCTAATACAGACAGATCGAGTGATCAAGTAGGCATAACAAAAATATGAACAGGTTTTATATTTATGGATCTATAAATTTAAAGAACGTAGATTTTATTCATGAGATGTGTGTTGTAGAATAGAATGCGTTTATATTCGTAGCAAAACAAGAGAAGACAACAAGAAGTACCATCTTATTTTGAAGGACGTATTTTTTTTTAGATACATACATACAATACCTACATGCACATGAACTTCTCAAGTTTCAGTGCCACTCTTGGCAAAAAGGGGTTGAAAGAAAACGAAATTGTGACATTGCGGTGACAGGTTGCCAGCCTCAGGTTGCCACAATTTAACCCATATCCCACAGTAGACTTCTACGACCCCACGGGAAGAAAGGGGGTGGTGGAATTCTTAACCCGTCACCACAGATATTTTTATAATATGTCAAACATACTTAAGTACTCTGTCTGCTTTTCTTAACCTAAAAAAATCTACCATGCAAAATTATCATTCTCAAATCATTCAACAATTCAACATCGACTAACAGCCCGACTAGAACTTTTCGATATGTAAAAAGTTAGCTCTAAACACAATATGGATCAGATACCTACGTCAGTGTCAAAAGTATAGTTTTTTTAAAACAAATTTCACACTGACATATCCTATCCAGAGCTAATTTCTAACGTAAGATTATAAACTTGTAATCGGGAAGTAAAATCCCGCGTGAGACGTCTCTAGAAAGACAGATCCAACATCCAAGACGACTATCCGCGTCGGCGGCGCAAGCGTCTCTGTTTACGGAAACAGGTATCGCTACTATCGCTGATGTAACAGCCGTCTGCCCCCTCTCGTGGTGGGGAACGAGACCACGTACAGGCTGATGTTTTATTTTACCAGTCTGGTATTATGCGACCAAATTGAAATGACCATTCGGGTAGTAGTCGGTTGATTTATTTAGTTTGACTTTATTTAACGTTCACTTTTTGGCAGTGATTATTAGATTAGATATTACTTACTTAAAACAGGCACACACAGAGAAAACAGTCATAAACACAACACACAGAAACACTTACCAAAAACACATATGGGTCATCATGAATAAATAATTATGTCTATCTTGCATCTGAGCTACATACATGCAGCAAAAATTGTCGACTTACTGTTAAATAAAACGCTGGATATATGTACTACATAAACATGTTAACTTCAGAAACAGGAAAGATATCTTGTCTCAGGATCGGATAAACAATAGAACAGAAACTATATGCTATGTTGATAAATGTCTATCATCACAAGAGTATGACACACATTAGTAGTAATGAATTTTAAAGGGTTATACACCAAATCGTCAACCGTTGTAAAGAAGCATCCGAATTGTGTTGACCCGGTCCTGAGTCAGCTGACCCATACACACACACACACACACACACACACACACACACACACACACACACACACACACACACACACACACACACACACACACACACACACACACACATATGTAAACACAGTACCACACGTAGCACCGGCTACAGCACACAACTTGCACAGATGCACCACCGCCGCCGTGGAGCTGTCGGTGCCGGAGTGGGTGCACTACGCGTGCGCGGCGCTGTTCCTGCTGTGGCTGGTGCTCGGCCGTCGCTCCAGCCACCTGCCTTCAGCTTCATAAGCCATGCGTATGTATCTTCAACGCTTTATCCGTCCCAGCTGACCCACACACACACATAAACAGTGCCACACGTAGCACCGGCTACAGCACACAACTTGCACAGATGCACCACCGCCGCCGTGGAGCTTTCGGTGCCGGAGTGGGTGCACTACGCGTGCGCGGCGCTGTTCCTGCTGTGGCTGGTGCTCGGCCGTCGCTCCAGCCACCTGCCTTCCGCCTCATAAGCCATGCGTATGTATCCGTCACACAAATGCTTTTGCTTCAAGTTTCAAGCTGTCGGTACTGAAGGGTGCATTACGCGTACGCGGCGCTTCAAATGCAGTATCGTTATCAGTATAGGTAAACTTTAAACTGTGAGAAATAATTCATCATTGATGTTTAAACCGTAAGGAGAGAAACCAACTGTTTTTGAATGATTTCATCGTGTCATAAAATTCTTCATAAAATTGTGTCATACATTTTTTCTTGCCAACCATATCATAAAATTCTTAAGCTTGCGATTCACTAAACACGATAATATTTTTCTAGCGATTTTAACCAAGGAACTATCCTTCATCTACGATAAAAAAAAACAAGAAAAATGTTTGTGAAGTTAAAATGACGTAAAAGCTTAGATTATAATTATCCCATAGCTAACTTTGGGATGTTGAGTAATTATTAGAAACTAGCTTTTGCCGGTGACTTCGCTCCCGTTAGAAAGAGACAAAACGTAGCCTATGCCTATGTCGGGTAGTTCTATCATTTCGTGCAAATCATATGTTTGTTGATATAAAACATATACTAACTCCTAAATTCATTTCAAATATTTTTTATATGTTGCGTAAGGTTCATAGGTATACTTTGCATCTAAAATGAATTATATTATTGCAATATAAAATATATAAATAAAATATAAACATGCTAAAACTTCATTACCATTACCAGTTAGAACCTAGATTTATAGATTCGAGAGCAAATTACATAACTATTACATGTACTGCTTTAATTTAACCTCTTAATTTAGATGAAGTACTTATAAGGGAAAAAAGTTTGGTGGTTTATACAGTATTAACATTGATATTTATATCCACAGCTTCAAAATATTTTTGTACAGAAAATAATTTCATTACCATAAGTTTAATTTGCAACAATGGAATTGGCCAGTAGGCATTGCAAGTGTTATTCTATACGACGTTCGCTCTGACCGCGATCACCACGTCAGTCGGCCAGTAAACAGTGAACAGGATGGACGTGTGCCATTTTTTTATAAAAAATATATCGCGCCGCAGATTTGGATTTGGTACGTTTTTTCTTCATTACCATTTGCAATGTTTTGCTATTTAATTGTTACGTGTTTTATTGAACTATAAATATTTAAATAATGAATATTCTATTCGAAAGCTTAGTGAATAATTATACCTAGAATAGCATTTGCTTTTAAAGAGTTATTCGACAAAAAGTAAAGAAAACTCATTACCATTCTTTTCATTACCGTAATTTACTGTTTACTATAAAGAGAATGGTAATGAACATAAAACGGTGGTAATGTATTGCAGTATTAAATTAATTACCATCATTTTATGTTAATTACCATTCTCGTTTATAAGCATGATCCTGACTATTGAAAGTAACAAGTAAATATTCAAAACTACGTTTTCAGTAGGTATATTTAAAATAGAACATGTTATTATTAATAACTGTTTCTCTTTTTTGTGTTTTTGGCTTTTTTATTTAACACTTCATTACCATCATCGCATTTTCATTCCCATAAATATCTATCATCATTACCATATTCTATACTTCATTACCATTTCTTTTGGAAAAATCTTTTGTTCATAAATCGGTAATTTTGCGTATAATAGAAAATGCATTATTGATAAATGTTTCTTTTTCATAGTTCTTACCATTACCACACAAAAAAATGGAAATTAAAAAATTCTCCCAAATTTTGCCGATTTGCACGAAATGATAGAACTACCCTGTCACTCTCCATCCCTTCAACTATCTCCACCTAAAAAAATCACTTCAATTCGTCGCTCCATTTTGCCGTGAAAGACGGACAAACAAACAGACACACACACTTTCCCATTTATAATATTAGTATGGATTAATTATTTGTTACTTGGAATGTTGTTCCTAAAAACTAAATAACCTCTTTAATTTAGACGCTTAACACCATGCCGCTCGAAAACTAACATCAACCTGTACTAGCTAGTGACGTATTTCGCTCGGCCCCTCCATAGCCGGCGCGAGCCTAGACTGCGGCCCGGCAAAACTGACAGTCGCTCTCGGTGAGGCGACTAGAGCGGTCGGGGTGAAAACATGTACATGTACACTATCAGATATATTGGAGCGGACAACATGTTCAGAAATATCTGCACGCACAGTTATACAAGTAGGGAGAATAGGTACAATAAATCAAATGACGATTACGTTTGACCTGGATGTAATTTTTTTTTCTTATTTGGTCGAATTTTTTAAATATGTTACATACTTACATTGCATATAGCTAAGGTAAATGTACCAGTGCTCTACAGTGTACCAATGGTTGCTACTTTCAATGTAGAGTCAATGTCAATGAGTAGGTATAACGTAACACTTCAAGTTCTCGCGTTTTGTACACATTTTTAAAGACACACACGGGTCGAACCCTGGCCGATCTGGCAAAACACAACCTGGGTGCGTAGCCGAATGGCACAAACGCTCACGAAACACTCACGAAACGAAACGCTCGTAGGTATCTATCTCTATCGCTCTTGCGTATTGGCGCGAAAGAGCCAGACTACCTTTCGCGGCGTTTCGTTTTCGTTTCGAAGTCGCAGAAATGCCATTTGGCTACGGGGCCTGGCAAGAAAAGGTAAAACTGTTATGTTATCGCGTTCGACCCGTGTGCCTTTTAAAAATGTCAACGAATGCTACGGAAAGGTATAATATAGAACATTAGCGTGTCGAAGCACCTTATAGTTCTTCCTCCATAGTTTGTCCATTTTACAATATCGTAAGTAGAACATAGGAACGATCCCACTGGATCTTAGAAAATAGGACTAATATTTAAAGTAGATAATGTACCGGGTAGCAGTTGGCATCTCTAAAGTTACTATATAGGTATTAGGTATACGGCTCCTAGAAGAAACGTGATAGCAAATCCAAAGATATGTGTATTCTTCAACAAGTTTGAGGCCACACAGAATACTAAGTATGAGACCACATACATTTTTTTTTAATAAGAGTAAATATTCATTCCTTATGTTCAGTTAGGTATCATGTTATCAAGTTTATTAATATCTACTTACAAACATAATATCTCAAGGCGTACATGGCCATCCTCAAAAAGACCTGAAACGACTGAAATCGAGATATTCTTCTGAAATCACAGAGTGCGAACATTTTGTCATAATCATCATATACATACGTGTACGTATGTATTAGGGACTTTGTCAGAGGAGTACGAGAACTGCTTGAGAGCAAATGTAGGTGTTACCAGTGTGCGTAGCCGAACCACAGTATAATAAAGAGTACTATCGTACAGTATGGCCACTCCCGCTCCCCGCTGAAAGTGCCACCCACCCCCTCTCGGTTACCTCACAGTTACCGCCTGTCAGAAACGCGAACAGTCGACCTGTCATATGTCACTCATACAAGCATGGTACGCGTTCACCTATACGAGCTTAGACTGTGTGATAGGAACGCGCCTCTTTCATATATTTTATCGCCAGTGTCCGAGGTGTGGCCGAACGCACAAATGCTCAAGAAACGCTCACAATAATATATTTTTCGTAGCTATCTATCTCTATCGCTCTTGTGTATTGGTGTGACAGAGCCAGACTACATTTCTGCGGCGTTTCGGTGGCGTTTCGCGTCGCATAAATGCTCTTCGGCTACGGGGCCTCTGTAGGCACATATAACTCATTAATGGGCCTGGCCCCGTAGCCGAATGGCATTTCTCCGACGCCAAACGAAAGCGATACGCCGCTGGCTCTGTCGCGCCAATACGCAAGCGCGATAGAGATAGATATCTACTAGCGCTTCGTTTCGTGAGCGATTGTGCCATTCGGCTAGCCACCCTGGTTTACCTATAATAAATTCAAGTCGCACCTAATTAGAAAATACATAAATTCCTAAATAAAAACTCCCAACATAGTTACTAATGAGTTGACAGCTAACCTGACCAGCTATAACGTTGGTATCGGCATTTAATCCTGATTTTCATCAGCAGTAAATACCTTAAGCGAATCACAGGCACCATATAAGGCATGTTTAGGGCCTGTGGACTGGTACTCGAAGTCTCGAACTATCAGATGCGTATGATAAATAGCAGCTTTCCAAACTGCTTTTGTTACTTGTTTTCGCCATTTATGTTAATGTAAACCCTTTTAGGTTAAATCAGAGTGCGGAGAGATTTACCAATATAAGGCTATCCGTTTGCTAGTTTTTTCTTATAGCATAAAAATAAATTGGGAACAAGATCTATGGAGAGTACCTCGAATTCTCGGCTGCTAAATAGCAAGCCAGCATAAGGCTGCTAGCAACCCAACATAGATATCATATGGGCTATCTTCTCGTCTTGCACATTTTTTTATATTTTTTTTTTTATATTATAAATGGGCTTACTCTTGACCACAGACTAGCCAAAGGCAAAGACGTGGCCTACGATGGAGTGAGCTCGCCCAGAAGATGCCTGTTCACTCTTGATTTGAAGGTTGCCGGGTTATATGAGCTCGGAAATATAGCCGCCACTAAACCACCACTAAATATGTTGCACAACTAAACGATGAATTTTCACCGTTCCATAATCGAGGACTATCTCTCATCTAAGCAGATGGTAAGCAGCGGGGCTATTATGCTTGCAATTTTTCACTTATCAACGTGGATGACATCTGTCACTCTCACACTGACATACTTGCCAGAAGTTGACGAATGCTTTATTCACGCAGATAAGTGATAAAATTGTAAGCATCATAGGCCTGCAGTTCTTGATTGTGCGTTTCTCGAGATGACTCTTGCCTTGAACGGCTATACTGTCGAACGAATTGTCGCCTACATATTTCCGCACCTTGGAACTTTCAAGAAAACTTTATACTGGCTTAAAGCTAGGAACATACTACGCGGACGTCCGTCGTAAATCGACCGCGACCGCGACCGATCAGTGTGCACGGAACAAAACATCCAGCGAGCCAGATTTCGATCGGACGTCCATGCGCTCAAGGCCACGGCCACGTCCGTCGACCGATAGTTTGCACGGTTATGTGTATTTCCATTGTCCAGATTCCCGTCCGCGGTCGATTTACGACGGACGTCCGCGTAGTATGTTCCTAGCTTAATGCTGGCATCGCACTTGTAAACCCTTTTTAACCCCCGACGCAAAAACGACGGGGTGTTAAAAGTATGACGTGTCTGTCTGTTTGTCTGTCTGTGTGTGTATTTGTCTGTGGCATCGTAGCTCCCGAATGGATGAACCGATTTAGATTTAGTTTTTTTTGTTTGAAAGCGGAGTTAGTCAGCAGTGTTTTTAGCCATGTTTCATGAAAATCGGTCCTCTATGTCGGGTTTTTTTAAAATTTTAATGTATTATAGGAATCCGATAAAACGATACCTATCGCTTACCATTACAAAATTTAAAGTGTAGGACTTCAAAGTTTGTATATAAATTTAAATTTAAAACTTAAGTGGCGTCCCTCCGCGTGGAAGAAGTGAAACTTTGTAATGTGTTGTTTTTCAAAATTCGAGTTGGCAACAATGTTTAACGATGTTTGTATTTGTAATCATAAAATGGAAGTCGCATTAGGAGTTTCACTTCAAAAATCTAATTATATTTACTCTACTATTTTTTTTTGGTGTAACAAAGCCTGTTATCGATATAGACAATGAACCGTGTGGCATGATACTGATGATGCTAGATGATACATTAAGCTTACATAACATAAATTTGAAACCTGTGATGTACTGTTGTACATACCATTAGAACATTGCTAGTCATATAGTGGTTATATAACGAACGCAAATAACACAATAGTAATAACAAAAGATACGCAACAAGGAAACATACGTCGCCGCTAGCCGCTCGCTTCTAGGGCTATCAAAAGTTAGGATTTACCCTGACATTTAGAAACTTTAGAATTGCTTTTAAATTATATTTTAAGTAGTTACTTAAATCATAGTAAGATGTCAACTTGAACATGGAAAAAGGTTAGAAACAAAATTAGCTAATCTACCGACTATGATGACATATGGTTACTGGAATTGGATTTAGCAGGTTTTTAAGTTATGAATAAAAAAAAATTAAAGCGATTTTAGAAGGATTTCTTTTCTGTAAGTCAAGCGTAGTTTAGGAGTTCAAAGTACCTACTCAATCCTGACTCATTATTTTTTTTACATTTAACCATGTCATTGGCGTAATATTGATTTAATTTTAAAAGTAAATTATTATGACACCTAAATATTGAGAAACCGTTTAATATTTTTTCTGTATTTTTTTGTAGTAAGTTTATATTATGAATACTACGGCTATTTTATTTTATAATTATTAATATTATCAGCAATAAGACAAGTTTCATACAATTGTTGGCAACCCTGGCAGCACGTGAAAGTCCATGAATAACCGGGATGGCATTTCCTTTCCTCGGCCACCGGCCACTCCCTACGTATAAAACTAAAAGCGCGCTTAGAAAGCCGCTGGAAATATTGTCTAGCCCGCGTATTAAGGCGACAACGAAACAATTTGTACCTATCCTATGATGCTACCTGAGATCTGGGGCCCATTTCTCAAAACTGAAAGTTACAAGTTACAAGCGGAAGTCCCTTTCCAACTTGTCATTATTAGACATTGACTACCACTTGTAAATTGTAACTTGTAGCTTCGAGAAATGGGCCCCTGGTCTCAAACTTGTCTGTGATATCTTTCTCAGATACCGTCATAGAAGTTGCTATGTGTGAGGCCTTTATCGGTGCAAACTTACAGTGCTAACACATGACCGCACCGCACCAAGATCATCTACATACAATCCTGCACGTTTCAAGAAAAAAATCACTTACATGTAGAATTTCAATGGTTTCAAGGTTGCGCGAAAATGGAAGAGGCATCTAATGTTATCTATTAAAAGAAAATCCGTAAACATTGGAATAATCACCTTAATAGTTAGGTACCTTTATTGCTTGACTGTATTTTATTATTTAACCAAGATCAACGAAGTGTTAAAAACAATGTCATCGTCACTCATCAACGATTTTCGTGGAATCCGTTGACACTTTTATACTTCAGTGGTTACGTTTTTATTTATTTATTGGTCAATTTAGTTATACGGTATAGGCACATACCTCAAAACTATTCATTAAAGAAAATTCTATTTGGGTGACGAGGACGAGGTATTACATACTCCGTAGACGCCATAGAGCTCCCTCTCTAATCTAAAATGGGTTAGGTTTCAATTTAAGAACACCCACTTTTATTACCTACACTCTGTAACACTTCTGGAGTAGCAGACTACTGCAAACCATCCTGCGGGCCAAGTGATTGTTTACCATGGACGTTGTATAAAATATTTAGAACCTTTTCTTCTTTAAAGCGCTTTGTTTCTTCTTTTCTTATGCGCACTGCCAAGGAGTGGAATTCCTTAGCGACGGCTATAATTCCGAGCTCACATAATCCGGCAGGCAACCTTCAAATCAAGGGTGAACAGGCATCTTCTGGGCGAGCTCACTCCGTCGTAGGCCACGTCTTTGCCTTTTGCTGGTCTGTGGCCAAGAGTAAGCCCATTTATAATTTTAAAAAACCCTCTGTCAATTAGTAATTGAATGAATGAATGAATGAATGAATGAATGAATGAATGAATGATTATTTTATTTGCATAAAACAAGCGTATATACATAGGTGTTCAGAAAAATATCCACAGCACGATTCTTGTTTTGCCCCGACAGGCGTACAAATATTGTTTACTTATGAACTAACAAAACTTAACTAACTATATACAAGATGTATACTAGTCTTACGCACTATAATTATTCATGCAGTTCTGTACATAAAACATTTCCAAAACAGCATAGCTCGCAACAGTGACAATAAATTAATTATATATAAACATTTAATTTGAATTTACAATAAATAATTAGTATTAAATAATTGATTATAATTTACAATTTATTACATATTCATCAATGGAGTAATAACAATTTTCAATTAAATGATTAAACAATGTCTTTTTGAAAACCAATGGGTGTAATTCTTTAATGTCATCAGATAGGATATTGAATAATTTGATAGCCATACAGTAAACGTTTTTCCTGGATAACGCTAATTTAGTCATAGGTAAAAGCAATTTAGTTCTATGTGTTCCACGTTTGGAGTTGGTTGTGATAATTTCAAAAAACGACATATGTTTCTTAATAAAGATACACATTTCAAAAATATAAAGTGACGGAAGAGGCAGTATACGTTTGGATTGAAACAAAGACTTACAAGGCGCTAAAAATTCTGCTCCGCATAGAGTTCGGATACATTTTTTTTGTAATTTAAATATAATATCTGCGTCTACTGAGTTACCCCATAGTATGAGCCCGTATCGCAATATGGATGCCACATAACCATGGTATGCGGTAAGAGCTGCTTCCTCCGAAACTACATTTCGCACGCGATTTAGAACATATACAAAGCGATCCAGCCGTATACGCAGGTCATCTATATGAGCTTTCCAATTACAGAAACTGTCCAATGTTATACCTAAGAATTTAGCTGCCTCTACTTCTTCAATTATAGTGTCATTATAGGTTACCTTCAAATTCATTTTCTTACTTTTGCATGTTAAAAATTGTATCACTTTGGTTTTGTTTAAATTAATGTTAAGGTCATTGATTTCTAGCCATATTATTATGTCTCTTATTGCGTCGTTTATATCATCATTAAAGGTCATAGTGTCGTTACATTTTACGAGTAAGGTAGTATCGTCGGCGAATAAGATACACTCCTGTTTTGTAGCATTGGGTAGGTCGTTAATGTAAAGCAGAAACAACAGTGGACCTAGTATACTTCCTTGCGGTACTCCTGTCGAGTTTTTTCTATAACATGACCTAAAAGTTGTTTTATTGTTACCAATTATTCTCGTAGTTTCCACACACTGCTGGCGGTTACTAAGATAACTATTAAGCCATTCATGAGCAATTCCTCTTATGCCATATTTCCATAATTTATTTAAAAGTATTTTATGATTTACGAAATCAAATGCTTTAGTCATATCTAACAGTATTGCGACTACAGGAACATTACTGTCCAAGTTTTCTATTACAGATTTCACTAATTGAAAGCATGCCTTAGTAGTAGAACTATTTTTCCGAAACCCATATTGCTCATTTTTTAATATCTGATATTTTAATAAAAAGCTACATATTTTGTTATGCATTACCTTCTCGAATATTTTCGAGAAAACCGGTATTAGAGTGATAGGTCTATAATTGGTAACGTCGTGTTTGTTCCCCTTTTTATGTAATGGTTTTACCACTGAGTATTTGAGTCTTTTTGGAAAAATACCCTGTGTAAATGAGAGATTTATGATGTGACATAAAGGTGTTGAAATACTTGTAGCACATAATTTAAGGACTTTAGTGCATATGTCGTCGTAACCTGTAGAGTTTGTATTACGTAAATTTTGTATAACTTTTATAATGTCTAAATTATTTACTGGTGTAAGAAACATACTGTGTTCGATTTGGGGTATATTGTTGGCCTGACTTACTCGCTGTTGTGATTGATGTGTGATATTTATGAAGTAGTCATTCATTTTGTCAGCTATATCTTGAGGATCATTAAAAGCGTCAGAACCGATCACTATTTTAGATATCTCTTGATCCATTGGCACTGCTTTACAATTGTCTTTTATAATTAGCCAGGATGCTTTACATTTGTTATTAGATTTATTAATGAATCGACTATTTGTAATCTGTCGTGCTTTATAGAGACACTTTTTTAAAATTTTGGTATAATTTTTATAGTGATTTAAAAACCCGTTCTTGTGCGTCGTCCGAGATGCTATCCTGTATAATTTTCTTTTGTTTAAACAGCTGACTTTTATTCCCTTTGTAAGCCACTTATTTTTTATAGGTTTGGCGACTCTTTTTATTTTAAGAATAGGAAAGCAAAGATTATAAAACACCATGAAAAGATCATGAAATTTATCAAACGCTAAATTGGTGTCAGATTCGTTTAGCGTGTCACTAAACGACAGAGCAGCTATACATTCATAAAATTTATGTAAGTTATTTTGACTATAATCCCTTCTAGATTCGTGCCAAAATACGGGTTTTTTCGTTACAGAAGAATCATATTCCAATTCACATGTTATACTCTGACCGGTTTCATGATCTGAAAGAGATAAAGTATGAATGTTTGTTTCCACATCTACGATATTACTAGCCATTAAATCAATGCAAGTTTTCTTCCGAGTCGGTTGGACGATATGATTTTTCATATTGTAATTTGATAGAATAGACGTTAATTCCTTTTTTATTTTATTGTCCTTTAGTACATCTATATTCCAGTCCTCGCAAAGTACCACTCGTTTTTTGTTGTTTCTAGTTAGTAAGGTTAATAACTGAGTTAGTAATGAAAAAAATATATGTACGTTTGACGTTGGTGTTCTGTATATACATACTATTATTAAGTTATACTGAAGTACTTCAATGCCACAACATTCAAATTCAAATGGTTGAGATAGATTTGAAACTTTCTCTAGAACTTTATATTCTAAATCTGTCCTAATAAGAATGCAAGTGCCCCCTCTCTTCTGATTTTGTCTGCAATATGAGGCCGCTACCTTATAATTGTTGATGCTAAGATTTGATATAGACCCTGACTTGATAAAAGTTTCGCATAGACATATAATATCGACATGGCCTAGAGCTTTATGAAGATCATCAATTGCCGCTTCAAAAATATCTCTTTTACTTAATATTCCTGCAATATTCTGGTGAAATATATTAACAGATACGGAATCATAATGGCAAAAATCATAGTTAGGCACGAAAGGACCGATTATCGGTTCCTGTAATGTCAATTTTGTTTGCCAAGTTTCTAAAATAATAGGGAATCGTTCCCTTTTTCACTTCCGACTTTGTATGTGGTGTAGAGCTTGTGATTGAGGTTGAGGTTGAAATTGATGTACACACTGGATTTACAAAATTGTAGTAGGCTTCTTTATAATCCATTTGGTCTATGATTGCGTTAATTGTTTTACATACATTATTTAGGTATTGTGTTTTATTTCTATACCTTTGGTTAATGACATTAATATATCTACAATTATTATTTTTTAAACAGACGTGGTGTAACATATAGTTCAATAGATCAGCATGCACGTATTGATTGTATCTTACGCTAACAATATAAATATTACAATTATTCAGATGTTTTAATGCTAAATTTAAGTTAGTTACAAGGTCTATGGGATTTTCGTCGTGTTCTCCAAGTGAAAGTATAACTTTGTCACCATCTGAAAATACGTGTTGCCTGATTTTCGTGACAATACTTTCTGTAGTCGCTCCAGGTTGAATAGTTGAGGCGACTTTGTAGGATCTGGTACATAATTCATTGTCCTGTCGCATATGTAATAGCTTTGAGGCTATACCGATACATTGTTTACCGCCAAACACAAAGATAGTGTCATTGGAGTTTCCGTGTGGTAAAGACTGGCTATACTTCTCATTAATATCTTGTTCTGGTTCCGGAGAAGCAGATCTTGATTGTACTGGAGTTTCATCTGTGCTAGACATCGAAGGAATAATTTCGTTGCTTATATTCATGGAATCATCCGTTTGTACCGTATTTGTGAGAAAACGGCTCTTTTTCTTTTTTCTCGTTGTTTTGGGGTCAATTTTCGGGTTATAGTAGGAGTACCTTCTCCAAGTAACTGCTTAAAAACTTGTACTTGCCTCGTTAGATCCGCATTCACCCTCGTTAATTGTGTTACTTCAGAATGTAGTTCATTTATCTCCTCATGAGCGCTGCTGAGTTGCGTAGTGAGAGTATTAATTTTATCTTTTAACTCGGCCAGTTGGGAGTCCGCGGTGAGGGCTGGAAGACTTTGCACGCTAATATTAGTGTCGCTTATGGTCGAATTTATAGTAGAGTTCATTGATTGATCTCCTAGAGATAGAGTCGATTTTTCTACGGATGATTGGCAAGGTGTTAGTTGCTGTACGTTATTTATAGCAGCTTCTAAGGCGGCATTTTTAACGTTTGCTCTGACTTTGTCTTCAAGTTTTTCGGCTCTTGATTTTTGTTTGGAGGTTGATGTTGCGGCGGGGTTGATCGGTGGTGCACGACAACAGGTACTGCATTTCCATGCCTCTTTATTCTTAGTTGTCATTGATTTAAATCTTTTTTGTGTTACTGCTGTACATTTCAAATGGTAAATACATTTGCATTTACTACATTTTATTGAAAGATCTTCGTTACTAATTAAAAGAGTGCATTTTGAGCAACTCGATTGCCTTGAATTTCTGTTTGGTGTCATGTTTCCAGCTGGTTTAAGTTGCAGTTTTATTCACAAAACAATCACTTCACGACTTGTGTTCGATGGTCAGTTAAAATTACTTCTTAAAAAAAAAAAAAAATAGTAGTCCGTAAAAGCTGTTTAGTGCAATGAAACCGATTTTAGCAATAGAATAGAGAATAGTCACTAAAAATATAATTTAAAAAACAAAAATAAAAAACACAAAATTTAAATAAATTGTCTCTCTGTGCAGGGCTCGAACTCCCGCCTTTGTAGCGCAGAGCGTTAACGTTCAGCAGAGTTCGCACTGAGCCAAGTAAGCGCGTGACGTAGTTGACGAATTAGGCGTAATGTTATTTCGCCACTTAGTGGGTGTGGTTTCACTAATGATGTTAGCGTTTATTGGTTGTTGCACTTAACACACACTACGTTTTATTTGTTTGTGTGCGTAAAATTTGAACAGCACAATGTCCGTTGTCTTTTTAATTTCACTGTTTTTTTGTTAATTTGCGCACTTTTTAAGTTGGTTTTAAGCACAAAAGATAGTCCAGAGAACACATTTTCCGAATATCCATAATAATTAATATGATACGCACTTTATAAACACAATTTTATTATTTATTTACATGGAGCAAAGAATAACACGACTGCTTAGAGGTAGCGCTCTCCCAACTAAACTTTCACGAAATTTCCAAGAACTTTAGTCGGGAGTGTTCTTAGCCATGTTTCATGAAAATCGGTCCACTAGGTCGCGGTCGGGGGTTTTTTCAAAATTTTAATTTTGTGGTTAGGTTATATCAATCAAAAAACCTTTGTGAGCGAGTACTTAAGTGTGTGCTGAGTGTATCTAGCGCCGGTCTAGCTGGACCCTGTATAAATCATCTCGGGCAGCTGCCAGCCCTCATCGCGCTTGTATTCGCTGCATGCATACATTATCATACTCTTAGTGAAGCTGGCTGCAGTTTGCACTGGCGTGGCTATAAAACTGTGACTATTGCAAGTTAGTAAACATTATAAAATGAAAATCGCGATACAGATCAGAAGTTTTTGTAACGTTTCTAGAATGCTCGCAAATGTTTATATACTTACGATTCTTACGAACGTTCAATTTTTAGCCTCTTGGATGCTTTTTCTCTTATTTAGTTGCAGTTAAAGAATTACTAGCTGTGTGGTGAATATCTTGGACTGAGATATATATTTATATATATTTTAGTCAGTTATTTAAATACAAGGATAAGGCGTTTCCTTCTAACTCCTTTTGGCATCGATTATAAAGTATCAATCAATCATAATAAATATCAATGAAATATAATCTGTCAATGAGAAACCGGCCTTCACCGAAGTATTTTTAGAAAAACGTATTATCCCTCTAAGAACAAATTAAATTACTTTCATAGAAAATATTTTAACTTGTTATTTTAAGTAGTAACACTACTATTATCTTCTAAACATTAAATAAATGTCATATACAATATATGACATTTATTTAATGTTTAAAACGTATTATGTTTCAATTACTAATGCTGACGTGTGCGTTTACAAATAGTAATTAAACTAAATTAAGAAATCGAGCGTAGTGAGGTATCCTGACTTAAAAAGTAAGAAAGTTGTTGAAGGAAGATTAGTAACAATTACATGTTCTCATAGATGGGTACATTAAGAGGTGAAATAGTCGCTATTAAACGTTTAATATACACTTTAGTGTGTACAATGAAATTAGTTCCCATGTTTGCGCTCTCACTATGTTTGCTTTGTTATTTTTTGTGTATAATACAATAACCGAGCTATACAGTATTACGGCAACAGGTCTAAAACGTAGATGAGTTCATCTACGTTAAAAAGGGGGTCTGTATTAAAAAGGGGTTAATTTTAAAAATGGCTGTTAATAGTTATTAACAGCCATTTTTAAAATTAACCCCTTTTTAATACTTATATTATATCTATACGATAAATGTATACGAAAAGAAAAGACTAGTCCAGCCCGTATTTAACTCAGGGTTTTCAACTTAATATGCTCTCGATCTCTAATGGGTACACGGCTACACCACGCTACACTCCATGTAGTAGTAGTACCTACTTAGTTTACCATCCATGGATCTAATCCTACTAGGGACTCGCTTATAGTATCTGTACAATGTACATGTATTTTTGATTGCTACAAATCTGAAATGCCTACAATGTAAGAGATGCGCTTACGCACCCATTCAATAAATCTTCGTCAACGACGCCTACCCGCGCTCTCTTCTCGTTTGAATTGCATTTCAAATTGTTGTTCAAATCACTATTGCTTACGGGAAACCATCATTCATTGAAATAAACGATGGAACGGTGAATATCAGTCCAGTGCTACAGATGCAATGGAAACTGGTAATTGCATTTATTGCTTATTTAAGTTGACATTTTTGTCAGAATTTTAAATAAAGTGACTTAATGAAATTGTTTTATTTAATTGTATTCGAACTGTTTATGAATGTATGCTAATGATTTTTTTTAATTTGTTACAGGTAAGTTCACATTTTGTAATAAAACTCCAGAACTACGAGTATGTCTACCATGAAAGGTCTTCAGGTATTTTTCTCTTCAGTTTCTGACAGATCGATCTAGTCAAAATATATGTACCTACGTAAACCACTCTTGCCAATAAAAAATGAAACGGTCTTGAAATCTCGGCAAAAGAAACACTTTGATCCATCCAGATTAGCAAAAGAGTACTAAACAAGTAGTTTTATGTTTACCATGTAAATTGATAGGTACTTATTAGCGAAGCTTATAAGGATGCTCGTTTGAGTACTTTGGTATCAAAGTCACCGATCTAATCTAACAGACCAGACCTCATGCTACTTCAGTCTCAGCCGATATCAAAACCCTATTAATTTTGCCATTTTATGCTAATTGATCCAACTCTAATCTTATGTAATCTTATTTCCTAGGGTTATCAAATTATCAATGTTATCATCTTTTTCAATGTTGTTTCATATGTTTCGACGATGAGGCAACGATTCTTGGGTACTTGATCTTTCTGATAGTGAAGATACTGCTCCATAAAAATATGCCACGAACAACATGTATTTTCAGAATATAAAGTGTATGGTTAGATTTATATCAGTTACGTTTAATTGTATGACTTGAAATTAGACATGAAACTGCTCAAAACGCGGTAAATTGTTTAAACTTTCTTACTGTGTACTAGTGCGATTATTTAGTGAAACTACTCGAAGAATTTACAAGTTTCATTAATAATATCATAAATCAATCTTATTCTGAAATACGTATCGGAATTTGAAACCTTTTTGGCAATTTGTTCACGTAGGAAACGACCGAGAAGTCTAACACATTACTGCTAACTGTTGAGTGTATTTCCATCCCATTGCTGGTCCCATCACGTCTTGAGTCTTCATTCATGTTTATTTTCGTAGACTGTACCTATGGTGGTAACATAATGTTAATAACTTACATATAAGCTTTGATCACGAGAATATCTTTTGTTCTTAGAAGGTACAAGTACAGTTTGGCTAATGTACCTACTTTTGAGCAATTTAAAATTAGGCATATACTTCAAAGTCTTGATGGTGTCTCAAACTTTTGATGGTGTTGGGGTGTTAATTCGTAAGATAGATGATCATGGACCAACATGGTCAGATAATATTTTTGGATCTATGTATTTATTAGATGGAGAGACGACATCTGCCAACTAGCTGGCGATAACTGGATGCGGATGGCAATGGACCGACAAGCGTGGAGGAATGGAAAGGAGGCCTATGTCCGAAGACGGGCGCTTTAGAGGCTGCTATAGATAGAGATAGATTTATTTACTTTTCAGCTCTAGATCTTGTAAATATTTTGTCCTAGTTCAAGTTTTATTTACAAACTGTCTGGATTTATATAAAATAACTAACGAAAAACACATAACAAATTGTAGCGAAATCGTTAGAGGTGATTCCGAGATCACCGGTTTAAATAAATAAATAGGTATACAACAATTGCTCGTTTTAAGATATAAAAATAATATGTCATTTTACCTATATGCTAATTTACCTTCAAAAGTATTGAATTAAATTGTTCCTATAGGAAAGGAATAGTTATTTGTTATACAAGGGGGCAAAGTTGTATTTTAACGCCGAATGTGGAATTGAAAAACGAGCAAGTGAAAGGATTCTATAGTTGGTTCGAGAATAGAATCCTGAACTTGCGAGTTTTTTAACACACGAGAAGTAAAATACATTTGCACCCGAGTGTAACACAAAACTTTTCCCCTCACTACAGCTAGGAAACTACAACGCAAAAAATGCTTTTATCACTGCTTCCAGTAGTTCCACAGGTGGTAAATCATCTTTATTACTAGATTCACCTACTTTTATCAATTTTAAAGCAGTTAATTTGACTTTATTCAAGGTCAAATTACTTTACCCACTAGTGGATAAAATGCGTTTTTACCCGCTGGTAGTAAAGGACAAAACACGTGTTTCCGAGCTAGTGAGTGGAAAAATATATTTTTTATTCATTTATTACAAATAATAAGGCCTACTAATTGATGTTTCAAACATGAAATATTCGTTTGCATGTTGCAGTTGTATCACCCGTATTTGCCAGCACGATTGCCTCCTATTAGCTGCACCGCCCGCTGTCGTTGACCGGTCGCGCTATGTTATTCAAATGAGTCTCATGTATACAGACTCTTCATTGAAACTTTGCATATGTTTAACACAAGCTTGTTAACAGTTCTTTGGGAACATTGTACAACACGTCTTTTTAACCTTATGTAAGTCTCACGCCGTTGGCATACGGTATATTTATGATCAGAGATGGAAATGGTTAGGTTCAACTACTTATTTGCCCTCTTTCTCGATGACTGAGCTTGAACTTGGACACAATGTTTTGTTACGTTGTCATAGTCAACCGTGAAAATATACTTGTTAATATTCGTAGTTCAAGAAGACATAGTGTTTGAGATTTTCGTTTGTTTAGTTCTGGACTGGTTTTGTAAATATTTTAAAGCTGAAGTGTCTCTTAATAGTAGGGAGCCCAAAAAGGTTCAATCTTCGGAAAGGAGATGTTGGCTCTCTGTGCCCACGGCTTGCTGCTGTGTAGAACATTTTGAATCGGTGCTGTGGCACCCATTTTTGGTACGCATTTTGATCACCCCACCTCCCGCCAAAGAAACAAACCAACCTTTATGAAATGAGCAACCTCCTGAGGTGTTTACCTTGCACTGTGACAAGGGAATCTTCAAGAAACAGATGGCAACGCATGAAGTGGCGTGTTTGGTGATTTTCCATGATTATGTCTGCCATCATCTGCCAATAGACAAAAAAGTTTTTTTTTCTTGAGAGCACCAGGTTCTTAATCTGACAGGGTCCAGAGTTAATTTATACCATCGAGCAACTATAAAAACTCTTCTCTTGATCCTCCCTTTAAAATATGGTTGTCTTCATAGATGTTTTATACCCGTGAAACCAATGAAACAAGTAATTAATATCACCTATACCCTGTGTAACCCGTAGTCTAAGTGGACACTTAAACGGATACTAATTTCCAGTATTTTCACATTTATTACGCAGGTGTCTCGTATCTATATATTCAATTTATCTTACACTTTCCCGTTAATGGGTTTCTCGTTAGTGAAAGGTCTTACGTCTATCTTAAGTTAGAAGGGATGCCAGTGGTCACTGTGACATGTTTACGTTTAATTAGATGCATCTTTAAGTAAGCACTTACTCGTAAACTAAACGATGACGACGTTCGACGTTAAGGGCATTTTCACGAGAACAATCACCAAACATATTTTTTCTAAGGTAGGTGAATTTTATGTTTTTCCTACTCAGAGTCACAAGTCCTTTCGATCTACGGCAAAAACCAAGAGACAAAAAAATGGTCCCAAAATGTTCTATTTTGCATACTTTCCACTTCGTAACCGCTGTACAAAGTGTTAGAAAAATAGTAACGAAGTGGAAAAATAAATTTGAGACGCTTTTTTTACCCACTAGGATCGAAAGGGCTCGTGATTCTGAGTAGAAATAGTGAGGGGAAAAACATTAAATTTACCTATTTTATAAAAAAAAGTTGTGATTGACGCTTTTAATATGTGGTGCAATACGTATACCTTGGACAGCTAGAAGAACTTACATCTCTATTTTGGAAGAACTGAATACCACTGACACCACACGCTCTTCAAAATATGTTAGGAGCAAACCCTTAGATTTTTTGGACACATACAATCTGCAATACATAATATTGAGAAATGTATCATCTTAGGGCGAATGAATGACAAACGTGCTTGGGGTGAGGCAGCACGTAAGAGATGGTGTATGAAGAAGTCGACTGGCGGCGGCCTATACCTACCAGTGTAGGCAGTGGAGGCACGCCACTTGTGTGCGATCCTCAGCATTGAGGGAACGAGGAATAAAAAGACTCGTAAAAGGTATACCGGTAGGAATGGAAAGGTAGGTGCTTTCTGATGAAAGCAGCGCGTTGCATGCGTTGGGACGTTGGTTAGATGATTTGGAAAATCGCAGGACATTTCTGGATGAACGCGGGACAGTCCAGGAAATGAGACTGCACTGAAACCTAGAATGGCACTAGAGCCTAGAAAGTCGGATTAAACATATGCAAATATGCACGCTTGGTATTTTCTAATAATTCGTAGTTTCAGCTATACTAAGTATACCACTTTAACATGTTCTATAATTTCAATAACTAACAATTTTGACCTGTCTGCTCGTTTGCCTCCTACAAAAATATACAGGCATGAAACAACCACCCAAAAATCCTAATACCTTAAACTCTGTCAAACAAGTCTGTCAATAAATAAGAACAATGAAAACTATATGCATCCTTTTCTTTAGGGTGCTAGAGAAAAGGATACCTATACTTTTCTTAGTTCTTATTTACTGACATAACAAAACCACATAAATTACACAGTTATGGGCCGAGCCGAGAATCGAATGAATACTAAAAACCCGTGAGAAAAGTTTTTGATATTACGTCTGTTATTATAACAAAGAGAGGAAATCATAGGAGGTTATAATTTATTTTAAATTGGACAATAAACGAGGTTTAATTATTCATTATCACGGCTAAGGTTATAATTCCTTTAAGGTTATTATGGCTTTATACGTAAGCTTTAATTTTAAATAGTATTTTAATTTAAGCTACAGTCTTACCTTATTCACCACTTGATAATATAGGATTATATTTTTGGTACGCTTATTTGTCATCATAATAATATGTGTTAGTGTCGTTTGATTGGTGTTAGTAAGGCACATATAGTGCCATCGGTTATTTCAGATTACAATTCAAAATATAAAAGAATGTGATACGCATTTGCATAAAAGGTGCAATACTCGTATAAATATCTAACCGATTTTTATTTATTGATATTTATTAATGCACTGTGATGCTTATGACACAAAACTCTACAACGAGTGTGTCTGTGGGATCATCAGGGCGAGACATATTGAGGTAATCGTAAGTACTAAGCACCCAAGTTAAAACATAAAATCAAGATTACCCATACTTTAGTTTTTATTTCAAATGTACGTATTTATGATGTACATATGGCTCGTGCACTTCGTCATGGAAATCTGCAAAATGCGCTTTCGAGATGCCGCTAGTCGCAGGGCGCCGGCGCCTGCCGGTAAAATGTCGCACGCGCACGGCAGAAATGTTGCTATTGCGATTCTTCGATATCGATTTGTGATCCATTTTAGTACGCCATCTACTATAAATTTCTAAAGTACTATAATTTGTCAGAGACTAAAATTTGGGCACTGGACCTGGGCATCGGCTATGTCACAAAGATCAAAGACATGGCCGCCATGCCCTTTTTCAGTGCCCAATCCTCGGTTGCACTATCCATCCATGGTGGTCACTGGGACCAAACTGTTCAATCGTATCATCATTTTGTAAGTTAGCTATACAACAAACAATACTTAACGAAAAAAGTACTTAGATGAAATAAAATCATAGATAGAAATAAAATCTGCAAAAGCCTTATTTCCATTACATATTTTTGTTTCATAATATTTCGGTGCAGGTTTTTCAGTTAAAATACTTCTTCTATATTCTAGATCAATCGATGCACTAGCAGCATCTTAGCGGCACTTTTCATTGCCATGGTTTTTCATCGGGTCGATTCATCACATCACTTTCGTTAAGTGAAAACCGTGCGAACCTTTGTCGCTCCGCACTGCAATTTGCAACAAAAACTTTTGAAACAAAAACTTTGCATACAGGGTGCGCAAGAGACTCGAGAAAATCAGTCATAATCCAAAGACCTTAGCTACTGTAGCTATACATACTTTTTATTTAATAAGAGAGGCAGTTCGTTCTGAAGAACACACTACACACATGTTTTACACTGTCGTGTAAAACAGTTTTAAAAAGTAAATCTACAGTCAACTCTAATACTTTGGTATTTTAACAATTATGGGCTATGACGACTGATATTTTTGAAGTTTTATTTAGATGGCAAAAAGTTTTATTTACATGCAATGTTTGACTACTTTGAAAAAAATCAAATACTTAAAATATTATCAGAACTGATTGTTGATAAAATTGTACGTGACCTTAAGTAAGTTTGAAACATAAACAAATCCATCTTTACTTAAAAATTACTAGGTCCTGGGGTAACATAATTACAACGATAACCATTAATAGTTTTTACAGTATACCCTGTTGACCGAAATAATGCATGATTAATTTTGCCTTGTCTCCGAACGACCCTGTATAAATAACGGTATCGACTAATTACTTAGATCAATGGGTTCGTACGATCTACCACAGCCGGTGATTAGAAAGTAACATTTCTTGCTTCATTATGTCTTTCGTATATTACCGAGAGTATTAAGTAACTGATATTGACACGAGCTATAGAATTCACTGGCCTTTCTTAGATCTTATCATGTTGAAATAAAGTTTAAATTTGGTTAGGGCGTATTAGTAAGTACTTGTCAAAGCTCTTGAGGAACAAGAGAGTAAAATTACAGAATCATGACTCGTTAGAAAGAGTGTTGTCATGAATACTGCCTCAGTTATGAGATCAAGAACATCAGTAAGTATGTCATGGATGGTGTAAGGTACAGCGGGGTAAATCGCGACTGGGGGCAAATGTGTGATCCATTGTTTCCATGTTTTATATGTACAATGTTTGCATTATTAAATAGAGTGTCCACCGGTTATATATGGTACGAGTAGGCGTGTCCAGTGGATACATGTAGTTAGAACTCAACATCATAGTGTAATAATGGAAAAAATTGATTAGTTAGAATGCCCCCCCAGTCGACTTTGCCCCGCTGTACCTTAAACAAAGCTTCAGGACTATGGATTTCTATTGGATATGGGGAAAGGAGACTTTCCTTATTCACATGGGACACTTCTCTGATGGCAAACAATATTTCCCCAAAAATTGCTTAAATAAATGTGGTACTTGCAGTGCGAGTAAAAATGTCCCGGACATAAACCTATAGTCCGCTGGCTGAAACTCATGAAAGTTTTTATGCCATAAAATGGCGTTCCATAAAAAATATAATTCGAGCAACAATCAAAGAATAGTATCTAGTAGTAGTAAAACACTTTATTGTTCCAGAAAATAATACAACACACAAAAAAGTATAACAAAAATACAATATTAATTATTTAAAAACCAAACCTTACAAAAAATGATAATTCTACTTTTTGCAATATTTCGTGTTGTCAAACGTGTTTACTGGACGAACATTGTAAAAAATTGTTCATGCATATACTCCATTGTGATCATCATAATATGTTTTCATTGTACAAAATTACATTTCAAACATTTTCTCTATTTTACCTTTAGGGTTCTGACCATGCAATTATTACAAATTTTAAATAAGTATTTACGAAAACCTTCAATCTTGTTCTTGATTATTTATTTTAAAGTTATGCTATCTTTGACCAAGCTAATCGTATTATGTTGACAGCGATTTTGATAAGACAGAATTTTCATAGTAATGCATCCATCGCATCCTTTTTTGCATTATAAGTATAAGATGATTTTTCTCTAACATCTATCATAAGGTACCAAACAATAAGTGAGCCTAGAACTTACTTTCTTAATTTCCCAGAAAAAGGGTTTAGGTAAATCCCTTCCAGTAATGCAGTTATATACCCCGTAGTGTCAAAGTGAATGTTTACCCCGTCGGAATGCGAGTTTCCTGGCTCCCTAACACAATAGACTATGTTGACAACTCCCCGAGACCCGTTACCGGCGCATGCGCCTGTGAACTCTGAGCAAACAGGGCCCTGCGCTACTAATATTTGTACACGGAGCTGCGAGGTACTGTGTACATGTCACTTAAGTTTTACAAACTAACAGACTTGTTTGAGAGTTTTCGAAAACTTAAGCTTTTCACTCCGTGTCTGTGAATACAAAAAAGTCATAATTTAGTTTTCGCTCGTCATTTTCGTGACGTGTTGAGGTTTTTGTTCACTAAATTGCTCCTCTCTAACTTAATTGATCATCTAATTAGAAAAAGGTTGTATAAACTCTTTTTTTTTTCTACTGTGCTGCACCGAAAATGCTGCTGATGTCTGGTTATTACAGACAGACGCAATATAAATATAACACAAGTAATTGCGGATCAATTTAAAATCCTTCTAAAGGCTTTTATTGGTAGAAGTAGTTCTGAAATGCATAAGCGATGCCTCTATTATAAGAAAGAGTGTTTCTATTTCCGAACATCAATACGCAATTAGTAGCAATAGATCATAGTCAGCTACCAAAAGCTTTGTTACAAACTGTCTACCAAATGACGTTGAACTTTCATCTGTATATGAAACAGTACTTATCTTAGTCATGGTTATTCTGGTGATTGCATTGTCGTTCGTATCTGTTCCTCAAATGAGTATTTAAAACGACTTAAGTTATACAGTTTATACTGTCGTCATCTAATATATCGTAGCGGCCAAAGTTCTCACAAATATCTATACACGCACTTCAACGCTTTGGTACTAGAGGCATGTTCCGATATTTGTGAACATCTTGCCCGTTCTAATGTATCTGATGGCGACGGTTCAAGTATTAGTCATTAGTTATGAAAAGGGTATACAGGAAGTGTAGGCAAGTTAGTTAAAAGTGTTTGAACAGAGCTCATTCCGACCTGTTACAATCCTTTGTAAATTAAAGCTATTCTTATCGGAGTGAACAATGTTTCGTGTTTAAACAGAAGTTTAGTATGGACTCCTTAACTCAGGTTAGACTAACTGTATTTGTGTCTTTCGATGTGGGCAAACATTCTTCGTTTTAGACTTTAGATGGCTTTGAACACATACCTCACGGACATGGATTAAAAGTCAAAAAACTAAAAATCCGGTGACGCAACTCTTGATGCGAAGAGTCGTGGTACATTACCTATTCTAAAGAGAAATTTTAGTAAAGAATTCGTTTAGAATGAACAGATTCTCAAAGAGCTGCCAAAATAGCACACTCTTCGACAAGAACCACTATCGCGATTTTTTTCTCCAACATATGGCTCGTAATGGAGCGACCTCACCTGGCACTTAAAATATTCCATCCACCACATCGTCAGCCCTAGCGGAAACATCCTAACCATCTACACCAATACTTGTAGTTCCCATACTCCAAACTCTTGTGCTTGCTCCTATTTAAAATCATATTATCAATTGATAAACGAGACATGTAACTCAACGAAGTAGTGACAGAGTTCAAATCTATCAAGACGGTCGGTCACCAGATGGCTACAATTGTCTACGATACTGAGATTGACAGATACGTACCAATTTGCGGATTCAATTGGATTGTTTGGTTTTATTATCACTAATTGGTGGCAATAAAGCTGTGTAAAATTGAAGCGTAAGTAGTGATGTAAGTGACTTACATTCTCTTTTTTTTTTGTCTTTATGTCATAAACTGTGGCACGGTCATCATAAATATGCCTTCTGATTAATTGTTACAGCCTGGCAAAAAAGAGTAGATTTGGAACTATTTTTTATCATAGTAACACTTACTGTTCTCATACAAAAGAGATTCAATTATAGTTGCCACATGCAAAATACTTCTACTATTTTTGCCAGACTGTACATGTTCGATGGAAAGCAGTTCCCTAGGGAAGAACAACATAGTGTTAAAAGTATAGCTCAAAGATTCACATAACCACTGTAAAGAGTGTAATGAAGACTAAAATAGAAATTCAGAACCATACGTCTTTAGGGGTCCATTATAAATGATTGCCCCTGAGCCCCTGACACATGCTTTAAACTGTTCAAAGCATGCAAATTAGCGCACGTGTCCGCCTGCCTCGGTTCAACTCAATTAAGCCGTCTTAACACGTCATGATCTTAATGGACGTCTTATTCAGCTAAGACGTAATATACACTCTAGGTTTTTTAACATTTAGATTTTTTATACAATAATTGATGAGAACGGTAGATGTATTTACTGCTGTTGGCGCAGCGACTCGAAGCGGATCTTCGAAATTCCAACATCAAAGACCGCTTCGCTTAGCTCTGGAAGTCCAATTGGCGAAAGACCGTTGCCCTAAGTACGTGCTGAATTAATATCCAACATATACCTAAATTAAGGCATTGTACCACGAACGTTGGTGACATTTCTTCATTGTATTGCAATCCTGGCTTTTGGTTACCAGTTACATCAATCTGGTTAACCAAACTCTTTACGAAAACTGCAAAAAAATGGCGGGCTGAGGGCCCATGGATCTACAGTTTCATCACCAAATGGTACAAAAGTATACTACTGAGGCTTTATAAGTATTTTAATTTTATTATTGATTTTATTAGTTTTTGGATTCATTTCGTGTTATGAAATTGTAAACTTTTTTACCATCTCCGCTCGAGGTCATATCGTTAAAATATTTAACTTGTAGAAAGCGATAAATATAGAAAGGCAATTAAAAATCCAGTGATAGAAACAATTTACACATTTATTGCCTGCTTGAATCATTGGTCGTAATACCTAAGTGAATATTATGATTTATGGAGATTCTATTTTTATTACTGAATAGTTTAATGTCGTTAATCACTTTTTTAATGATTTCAATCTTTTCACGTGCTTTTAGAATTCGTATGATTTGAATCACAAGTTGATTACCATCGTCTAGTTATAATTGCAATTTGGTTTACTTATTTCCATTTTTTGATGGTTGTAAAGTATTTTAGTGGCTACCGCACAAAATAAAAAATAGAAGGTAAATAAAATACTTACAGATATAAAGACAGGTGTTTTCGTTGCTCGCATCCTAACTCGACTTCCGAACTAAAGTTAGATGGCTCTATAGGTTCTGATTCTAGAATCGGGGGTATGGAAATATTTAGGTACTTTGTAACACAAAATCTTAACGACATACATGAAATGTAAAGGAAATGCAGCGTTAGTTTGAAATTTGTAAAACAATATTCATTTCAGAACAGGCCCCGTAGCCGAATGGCATTTCTCCGACGCCAAACGAAAGCGATACGCCGCTGGCTCTGTCGCGCCAATACGCAAGCGCGATAGAGATAGATATCTACTAGCGCTTCGTTTCGTGAGCGTTTCGTGAGCGATTGTGCCATTCGGCTAGCCACCCAGTTCGTTGCGTCTGTTTCAAAATATTTCATATTTTACTTTTGTCATTGATTTTAATGTTAATACTTCATACTCTTTGTTATCTTAAGATTCCTGCTGTTTGATTCAGTATGCACATAGCCTTAAGGAGCAGTAATTTCGCGGTTAATCTAAACTGACAAGCAGCACCCGTAGCGACCACATCATTGCTCTAATTGTTCCATTGTCCTTATGACAACCCACTCTGGATTTCGTACTGTCTCGTGGAGTTTTGCCATCTCATTCCCTGCCGGCCTAGGCGAAGTGACATTCGTTGATACTACGTAGCGATCGGAATGCAACTGGCTCTGTCGCGGTAATACTGAGCGATAGGGAGAGCTGGCTACAATATTCTTACGAAGCGTAAGCGATTCTTACATTGGCTCGGCACCCTGTTCTACGTCGCCTTTGTATACGGCCTCTGGATTTCGTACTGTGTGCTTTAGAGGTGTGCCGTGTTCCCTTTTATTGGCTTCTAGACTTCCTATCGTGTCTTGTAGAGTTTAGCCGTGTCCTCCTTTGCTGATCTCTGGATTTGGCACTCTTGTGTTTTGTAAAATTGTGTAAAGTTTCTGACACAGGGCTCCTACGTGGTCTTTGCGTCTGTCAATGTTTTTATGATCTATCGTGACTGTTCTTCATCAATCTCATCGTCAAGTAACGCATCATTGAAATGTGAGTACAGGAGCCCAATGCATAAATTAACATCAAATTATCTCTTTCTTTAATTACTCAGACTATCTCTGAAGTTTAGAAATGCGTATCAAGTTGTAGTTAACTGTCAGTTCAAAATAACTACGTTTGATGTAACAGGATAAACGTGTTGCTAGAATCGGGTTGCGATGTTAATGTACTAACCGACGGTTTGATTATTTTTCCGACCTCATTAGTTGGCTTACATGGATCCTTACGCGGCAAGTAGGTTACCTAGATAGCTTTGATGTGTGTATCGGGATCTGTGTGGACATAAAATAAACATTAACGTGTTTATGGTTGAAAGTAAGCTAGAAAGACTGGTAACGTGATACCAGTAAACGGGGTTTTAGGACTTGTAATACTTTAATTTATTTGTATATAAGTGACAGATGCTGGAATATACCTATACGTTTTCTGGCTCTATTACAAAGTGTTCAATTTGCAATAGAATACATATATGAAACCATGCAGTTTTTTAAATCTTTTTATGATTTTCCTTCGATTTGTCCGGAAACATTCGTATTTGTCATACTACTTCAGGCAGCGTCAGTACGTCTTGTACTGAGACTGACTGAAATAGCATGACACGTTTGTACGTTTCCGTAACAATACGAGAGAAAAGCTTTTCGCACTACATACTACATCTGTATAATATTAAATATAGAATAAATTATCGATTAACGATTATGCCTAAGGAAACAAAATATTTCAGGTATTAATGAGTGATGGATGAGTGACTTGTTCTTGGCTGGTACTTACATACACTTATATCCTTTGTAATCAAATCTTTGAAGCCACTTCTTGAATATCTAAGAAACTACAACGGTACAGACGTGTCGTACTCGCAGTAAATTGTAAATCCAACTTTATGTCGCGTTTTATGGGCCTGCGTT